>NC_091287.1:214889028-215214710 GCF_032444005.1 Ranitomeya imitator | reverse complement strand
TGCACAATGGTAGCAAAAAAACTGTGTTCCATTGGATCATAAGGTTGGAATGTAAAAGACCCATGCTTCTATGGAGTTAGTTTTCAAAATGGTCAAATACTCAGAACGTAAATGGAAAATTTGGTCTGACCTGAAGTGGTAGCACTGCTGCTCTGCCTACAGTTGGGGCACACAAAGCATATGTTTCTTGTGCCTATGGAGCAGTCGTGATGACAGCAATAATTACAAAATGAGCCCGGGACTGTTGAGTCGAGCTCACGGTTGGTACAGTGTACAACACAAATAACTATTCAATCCATTCCAAGTTTATCTTCCACCACTTGGCATTAAACTTGGTGTAATAAAAAATGTTGTTGTTCCAATTGATCGTGTTGGGAATGGTTTCTAGTATTTGAAGGAGAAGTTTAACATTCTGAAAACCTGAGGATAAATAAGCTCCGCACTTTTTATTGGCTCTGAAATCAACAAACTAATGCATGATCACACATTAAAGAGAACATGTCCGCAATATTGTGCACAGTAACCTACAGTGTCAGATCTGTTCTGTTATACTGATTACAATGATACCTTGGTTCATGAAATCTACCTTGTGGTTGTTTAATCTTTATTTTCAGTTTTGAGTTAATTCTATGCCCGTGCTTAAGGGCGGCCTGTTTGTGTGTGGGGGTCTTCATGTAGTGCTCTGCTTAGGTATTCCTTTATATGGCTTCTGACAGGTCACTGATCCCTCACTGACCTGCCTCCTAGTTTGCATAATGAATATTTATATATACATAATGAAAAACACCCGTAGGTGTAGGCAGGTGCCAGCCATAGCACCTGCGCTGCAGCATAAGCGCATATCTAATGTATAATGTTTGAGGTTATCCTGATATTCCCCCCCCAAAAAAAACAACCATTTGAAAATGACGCCCGCCACTCCTATGCAGAAGCAGCTATTTGTGATCCAATAGCTGCTACTGCGCATGTGCCAGCGGCACGATCTTGCTAGGGAAAAAAAAACTCTTAAGATGGTGACGCTGGCGCATGCACAGTAGCAGCTATCAGATCACAGCTTCTACTGCACAGGCGCTGCGAGCTCCATTTTCAAGTGCATTTTTTGGCAAGAATATCTGGATAACCTGAAACATATTATGTAAGTAATAAAAATGTATTAAAACATTCTGTCTCTCTCTCATTATTCTGGCATTTGGCAAATATTAATAATTATGGTAATCCTAATTGACCTAAAATGAGAAAGTTTTTTCTGATTTAATGTCAGATATTGAGAAAAAAATGCATGTGTGTCTTTTTATATAGTGTATTTAAACTTCTGGTTTCAACTGTATATTTGTGTGTATATCTTGGGGTGGGCGCACGGACCCCGGGAGCTTTACACCCGTCACTTCATTAAGAGGTAACTTATATCTTGGATTTTTCCCTAAATTTCGGGACTATGCCTCTTATGGTATTTTTTATATACTGGACCATGATCCCATGTTGGATATAATCAGGTGTGTTCTACGTTTGTAACTTGTAACTATAGAAGGCGTGTATTTAAACCTTTTTTTGCTATTTACACACATTTTTTCTATATATGGGGAGTACTAGCCCTTTTGGAGGCTTACTGATAAGTGCGGTGTTTCTCGTCCCTGGCTCCGTGTGCCCCTGGTATGCTTACACGTCTGTGTGGTGTCTGTGCACACCATGTGGCACTATACCTCGCCTGTTCTTGTAATTTTCTGCATTTTCTGTATTTTAATGATTAATAAAGGTTATTTATATATTTATATATATATATATATATATATATATATATATATATATATATATATATATATATATATATATATATATATATATATATATATATATATATATATATAGTTTCATATGGACTTGAAGGTCGTTTTTTCTGGGCCCTTGTGACCCCTTTTTTTTTTGCCACAGCTCTTTTAGCGACTAGTCCGGTTACGTAGTCTTTTTGTTTTGGTTTCTTTACAGCATACAGTATTTGTTTCAGCTGCACTCTAATAGAGACTTGTCTCTATTATGCTGGTTTTTGTTGTGTTTTTGGTTAATTATTGTGTGTATATCTTGTAGTTTGGAGCAGACATATATAGTTGTGCTCAAAAGTTTACATACCCCAGCAGAATTTTTGCTTTCTTGGCCTTTTTTTCAGAGGATGAATGCTAAAACTTTCTCCACTCCTGGTTAGTGGTTGGGTGAAGCCATTTATTGTAAAACTGCTAATTTTCTCTATTCACAATGACAACCCAAAACATTCAAATGACCCTGATCAAAAGTTCACATACCACATTTCTTAATACCGTGTATTGCCCCCTCTAACATCAATGGCAGCTTGAAGTTTTTTGTGGTAGTTGTGGATGAGGTGCTTTATTTTCTCAGATGGTAAAGCTGCCCACTCTTCTTGGCAAAAAGCCACCAGTTCCTGTAAATTGCTAGGCTGTCTAGCATGAACTGCGCGCTTGAGATCTCCCCAGAGTGACCCAATGATTTTGAGGTCAGGAGACTGAGATGGCCACTCCAGAACCTTCACTTTGTTCTGCTGTAGCCAATGAGGGGTCGACTTGGCCTTGTGTTTTGGATCTTTGTCATATTGGAACGTCCAAGTACGATTTTTTGAAAATGTGCTGCATTCGTCTTTCATTCAATTTTTACCAAGTTACCTGTGCCTTTGTAGCTCACACATCCCCAAAACATCAGCGATCCATCTCCGTGCTTTACAGTAGGAATGGTGTTCCTTTCATCATAGGCCTTGTTGACCTCTCTCCAAATGTGACATTTATGGTTGTTTCAGAAGATTTGAGACTTGTCTTTGTGCTGTTTTGCGTGTTTTAGACGATATACTTTATGGCATTTGCGCAGTAATGGCTTTCTTCTGACAACTCGACCATGCAGCCCATTTTTCTTCAAGTGCCTCCTTATTGTACATCTTGAAACAACCACACCGCTAGTTTTCAGAGAGTCCTGTATTTCAGCAGATGTTTGTGGGTTTTTCTTTGCATCTCGAATAATTTTCCTGGCAGTTGTGGACGACATTTTTGTTGGTTTTGTTTTTATAGAGCTGATGATTTTCCATTTAACCTAAGTTTTAACGCTGCTGACTGGCATTATCAATTTCTTGGATCTCTTTTTGTATCCCTTTCCTGTTTTATACAGTTCGGCTACCTTTTCCCAAAGATCCGTTGACAATTCTTTTGCTTTTCCCATGACCCACAATCTAGAAAAGTAGCTGGATGAAAGATGCAAAAGTCTGTCTGGATCCCAGAGGCTCACTCAGCCATACATACTGATTAGAAGCAAATAGGTCACAAGTGAGGATGTTACCTTTAGTAGCCATTCACACCCATTTGTGTGAATATCTGTGCCTGTTATCAGGCCAAAATCACCAGGGTATATGAACTTTTGATCAAGATATAACACAGTAGTTTGACAATAAATGGCTTCACCCAACCACAAACCATGAGTGGAGAAAAAGTTTTGGTGTTATCAATCATATTCTCTGAAAAAAATGGCCAAGAAAGCAAACAATTCTGTCGGGGTATGTAAACATTTAAGCAGGTTTTGATTTTCCTGTGGAAAAAGTGCTTATTGTATTTTTTTTTCTTGTGGCTGCTCTTTCATTGAAATTGTTTGCTTCTCTGATCCCACATACAGCAACTGGCAGATGTTTCTAAATGCTCATTTGCACTGGGCAACATGCTTCGCTAGTTATGATAGGCAGTCATGTTACAGTATGCATTTAAGTCGTAAATGAAAATTTATACCTAATTGTTACCATCTCTTGCAGGAACATTTTAGAATTGTGGAGATTGACGACGCTACATTTCTCATCAAAGCTGTTGAAATTTTATCAACTGCCTTAATCCAGTACCAGAGTGAAAAAATGTTGGTGAGGTGATTTCTTTATTTATTTTTTTAATATGTATATATGTGTGTGTATATATGTATGTATGTATGTGTGTATATGTATGTGTGTAAATATAAATATAAAGCTGTATGTGTGTGTGTATGTCCGGGATTGGCATCTGCACCGTCGCAGCTACAGCCACAAAATTTTGCACAGTCACACGTCTGGACCCCGAGAGCGTCATAGGCTATATTGTGAGGCGAAATTTTAACCCCGCGCGTTCCAATTCACCAAACAATTTTGCCCCTATCTACATAATGGGGAAAAAAGTGAAAGGAAAAGTGTTGGAAGCATCGCAGCTACAGCAACAAAATTTTGCACAGTCACACGTCTGGACCCTGAGAGCGTCATAGGCTATGTTGTGAGGTGAAATTTTAACCCCGTGCTTTCCAATTCACCAAACTATTTTTCCCCCATCTACATAATGGGGAAAAGTGAAAGGAAAAGTGTTGGAAGCATCACAGCTACAGAAACAAAATTTTGCACAGTCACACGTCTGGACCCTGAGAGCGTCATAGGCTACTTTGTGAGGTGAAATTTTAACCCCGTGCTTTCCAATTCACCAAACTATTTTTCCCCTATCTACATAATGGGGAAAAGTGAAAGGAAAAGTGTTGGAGGCAAATTGACAGCTGCCAGATGTGAACAAGGGGGACTTAAAGAATGAGAGCGATGGCGCCAAAGAGTATATACCGTACAGTTGCTAAGGTGGGACCCCGACATGGGATACTCACCACACACTGGGATATGAACACACACACAAAATGTGCCACACACTACCACGTGCTTGAACACATATACCACCCTCAGCACACATTTCACCACACATACACCAACCTCGCCACATAAAAGTCGAAACACAAAAGTCGCCGCTCAAAACTCACCACGCGCAAAACTCGCCACATGCAAAAAATAGGCTCACGCAAAACTCGCCACAAGTGCAAAACTCACCTCATGGAAAACTCGCCACACGCAAAACTTGCACATGCGGAAAAATTGCCACATGCACAAAATTTGCAACACATGCAAAAGTTGCCTCACACAAAACTTGCACATACTCAAAAGGCATCAGACATAAAACTCACCACGCGCAAAACTTGCTGCACACAACTTGCTACACTAACCTGTCGCATGCAACGCGACACACAAAAAGTTGCTACACGCATGTTGCCACACACAACTCAACACACACAACTTGACAAACGAAACTCGCCCTAAAACACACACAAGTCTGGTATTAGCCTTCAAAAATAAAAATCTGATTAATAAGCAGACAAACTACAAGAGCAACAAATGTACCATATAGGAAATACAGCAGCTGTCAGTCACATGACCTGTCTATTATGTGTATGTGTGAGCTAATATATACTGCCAGGGGGAGGGCTTCCTGTTGGCTGGGGATTTATCAGGCTGCCAATTTATCTTACAAATACTGAGGTAAAAATACTGAGCAAATAACGTGTTAACGAGGTCTAATACAGGAGATCACACAGGTATATACTATATACAGGGGAGATTACACACAGATATATACTATATACAGGAGAGATGACACAGGTATATACTATATAAAGGAGGAGATGACATACAGGTACATACTATATACAGGAGGAGATGACATACAGGTATATACTATATACAGGAGGAGATGACACACGGGTATATACTATATACAGGAGCAGATTACCTACAGGTATATACTATATACAGGATGAGATGACATACAGGTATATGCTATATATAGAAGATGACATACAGGTATATACTATATACAGGAGGAGATGACACACAGATATATACTATATACAGGGGAGATGACACACAGGTATATACTATACACAGGAGGAGATGACATACAGGTATATACTATACACAGGAGGAGATGACATACAGGTATATACTATATATAGAAGGAGATGACATACAGGTATATACTATATATAGGAGGAGATGACATACAGGTATATACTATATATAGGAGGAGATGACATACAGGTATATACTATATATAGGAGGAGATGACATACAGGTATATACTATATATTGGAGGAGATGACATACAGGTATATACTATATACAGGGGAGATGACACACAGCAGGTATATACTATATACAGGGGAGATGACATACAGGTATATACTATATACAGGAGATGACATACAGGTGTATACTATATATAAGGGAGATGACAAACATGTATATACTGAGGTGAAAATGAGAGGTGTGAGGTGAAAATGAAAAGGTGTGAGTGCAAAATGAGAGGAGTGAGGGAAAATAGTGTAGTGATCGGAAAATGACAGATGTGAGGTCGAAATGACAAGTCTTAGGCGGGAATGAGAGGAGTGAGGGAGAAAATGAGGTGTGAGGGAGAAAATGAGATGTGAGGGGGAAAATTAAAGATGTGATTGGGAAAATGAGAGGCGTGATGGGAAAATAAGAGAAGTGAGTGCTATAACTAACCACAGATATTTACTATGCCCAGGCAACGCTGGGCTCTTCAGCTAGTATATATATATCTATAATATAACGCTGGGAGCGTCACTCTGTCCGAAGCCTTTATAGACTGCGCAGGCGCAAGCGCCGGCGCAGTCTGGGCCTCACAGAGTGACGCTCCCGGGAGCACACTGAACACACACCGCGATCTCCAACAGAGAAGCAGGGACCGCCAGGAGGGTGAGTATCGGCCATATTCACCTGTCCTGCGTTCCAACGCTGAGCGCCGCCATCTTCCCGGTCTTCTGCCTGTGACCTTCAGTTCAGAGGGCGCGATGACGCGCTTAATGCGCGCCGGCGCCGCCCTCTGACTGAACAGTCACAGCCAGGAGACCGGGAAGATGGCGGCGCCCAGCGGTGGAACGGGACAGACAGGTGAGTATAGTAAGTGCTGGGGGGCCTGAGCTGGCGGCGATACCGGCACCTGACCCCCACAGCGCGCCGGTGTCCCCGCCTGCTCAGGCCCCCGGATGGGTGCAGCACATGACAGGATGGGGACGCGGGATGGTTTGCAGCACATACCAGGATGGGGAAGCAGGATGGTTACAGCACATACCAGGATGGGGACGCAGGATGGTTGCAGCACATACCAGGATGGGGACGCAGGATGGTTGCAGCACATACCAGGATGGGGACGCAGGATGGGTGCAGCACATACCAGGATGGGGACGCAGGATGGGGACGCAGGATGGTTGCAGCACATACCAGGATGGGGACGCAGGATGGGTGCAGCACATACCAGGATGGGGACGCAGGATGGGTGCAGCACATACCAGGATGGGGACGCAGGATGGGTGCAGCACATGACAGGATGGGGACGCAGGATGGTTGCAGCACATACCAGGATGGGGACGCAGGATGGGGACGCAGGATGGTTGCAGCACATACCAGGATGGGGACGCAGGATGGTTGCAGCACATACCAGGATGTGGACGCAGGATGGTTGCAGCACATACCAGGATGGGGACGCAGGATGGGTGCAGCACATACCAGGATGGGGACGCAGGATGGGTGCAGCACATGACAGGATGGAGACGCAGGATGGGTGCAGCACATACCAGGATGGGGACGCAGGATGGGGACGCAGGATGGTTGCTGCACATACCAGGATGGGGACGCAGGATGGGGACGCAGGATGGTTGCAGCACATACCTGGATGGGGACGCAGGATGGGTGCAGCACATGACAGGATGGGGACGCAGGATGGGCGCAGCACATACCAGGATGGGGACGCAGGATTGGGACGCAGGATGGTTGCAGCACATACCAGGATGGGGACGCAGGATGGGGACGCAGGATGGGTGCAGCACATGACAGGATGGGGACGCAGGATGGGTGCAGCACATGACAGGATGGGGACGCAGGATGGGTGCAGCACATGACAGGATGGGGACGCAGGATGGGTGCAGCACATGACAGGATGGGGACGCAGGATGGGTGCAGCACATACCAGGATGGGGACGCAGGATGGGGATGCAGGATGGTTGCTGCACATACCAGGATGGGGACGCAGGATGGGGACGCAGGATGGGTGCAGCACATACCAGGATGGGGACGCAGGATGGGTGCAGCACATACCAGGATGGGGACGCAGGATGGGTGCAGCACATGACAGGATGGGGACGCAGGATGGGCGCAGCACATACCAGGATGGGGACGCAGGATGGGTGCAGCACATGACAGGATGGGGACGCAGGATGGGTGCAGCACATGACAGGATGGGGACGCAGGATGGGTGCAGCACATGACAGGATGGGGACGCAGGATGGGCGCAGCACATACCAGGATGGGGACGCAGGATGGGTGCAGCACATGACAGGATGGGGACGCAGGATGGGTGCAGCACATGACAGGATGGGGACGCAGGATGGGTGCAGCACATGACAGGATGGGGACGCAGGATGGAGCAGCACATACCAGGATTATATATATAATCCTATATATATATTATATTATATATATAATCCTGGTATGTGCTGCTCCATCCTGCGTCCCCATCCTGTCATGTGCTGCACCCATCCTGCGTCCCCATCCTGTCATGTGCTGCACCCATCCTGCGTCCCCATCCTGTCATGTGCTGCACCCATCCTGCGTCCCCATCCTGGTATGTGCTGCGCCCATCCTGCGTCC
Organism: Ranitomeya imitator; assembly: GCF_032444005.1. NCBI lineage: Eukaryota > Metazoa > Chordata > Amphibia > Anura > Dendrobatidae > Ranitomeya > Ranitomeya imitator. The sequence continues at coordinate 215,206,174 of NC_091287.1, read as the reverse complement.
CCATCCTGTCATGTGCTGCACCCATCCTGCGTCCCCATCCTGTCATGTGCTGCACCCATCCTGCGTCATACCAGGATTATATATATATATATATATATATATATATATATATATATATATATATATATATATATATATATATATATATATATATATATATATATATATATATATATATATATATATATAATCCTGGTATGTGCTGCTATATACATCTAATATATAAAGCTGAATGTGTGTGTGTATGTCCGGGATTGGCATCTGTACCGTCGCAGCTACAGCCACAAAATTTTGCACAGTCACACGTCTGGACCCCGAGAGCGTCATAGGCTATGTTGTGAGGCGAAATTTTAACCCCGCGCGTTCCAATTTACCAAACAATTTTGTCCCTATCTACATAATGGGGAAAAAGTGAAAGGAAAAGTGTTGGAGGCGTCGGAGCTACAGCCACAAAATTTTGCAAAGTCACAGGTCTGGACCCCGAGAGCATCATAGGCTATGTTGTGAGGTGAAATTTTAACCCCGCGCTTTCCAATTCACCAAACAATTTTGCCCCTTTCTACATAATGGGGAAAAGTGAGAGGAAAAGTGTTGGAGGCAAATTGACAGCTGCCAGATCTGAGCAAGGGGGACTTAAAGAATGAGAGCGATGGCGCCAAAGAGTATATACCGTACAGTTGCTAAGGTGGGGCCCCGACATGGGATACTCACCACACACGGGGATATGAACACACACAAAAGGCGCCACACACTACCACGTGCTTGAACACATATTACCCTCAGCACACATTTCACCACACATACACCAACCTCGCCACATAAAAGTCGAAACACAAAAGTCGCCGCTCAAAACTCGCCACGCGCAAAACTCGCCACATGCAAAAACTAGGCTCACGCAAAACTCGCCACACGTGCAAAACTCACCTCTTGGAAAACTCGCCACACGCAAAACTTGCACACGCGGAAAAATTGCCACATGCACAAAAGTTGCAACACATGGAAAAGTTGCCTCACACAAAACTTGCACATACTCAAAAGGCACCACACATAAAACTCGCCACGCGCAAAACTTGCTGCACACAACTTGCTACACTAACCTGTCACATGCAACTCGACACACAAAAAGTTGCTACACGCATGTTGCCACACACAACTCATCTCACAAAAGTCGCTACATGCATGTCGCCACACGCAACTCAACACACACAACTTGACAAACGAAACTCGCCCTAAAACACACACAAGTCTGGTATTATCCTTCAAAAATAAAAATCTGATTAATAAGCAGACAAATACAAGAGCAACAAATGTACCATATAGGAAATACGGCAGCTGTCAGTCACATGACCTATTATGTGCATGTGTGAGCTAATATATACTGCCAGGGGGGAGGGGTTCCTGTTGGCTGGGGATTTATCAGGCTGCCAATTTAGCTTACAAATGCTGAGGTAAAAATACTGCGCAAATAACGTGTGAATGAGGTCTAATACAGGAGGAGATGACATACAGATATATACTATATACAGGGGAGATGACACACAGGTATATACTATACACAAGGGAGATGACACACAGGTATATACTATATACAGGGGAGATGACACACAGATATATACTATATACAGGAGAGATGACACACAGGTATATACTATATAGAGGAGGAGATGACATACAGGTACATACTATATACAGGAGGAGATGACATACAGGTATATACTATATACAGGAGGAGATGACACACAGGTATATACTATATACAGGAGCAGATGACCTACAGGTATATACTATATACAGGAGGAGATGACATACAGGTATATGCTATATATAGAAGATGACATACAGGTATATACTATATACAGGAGGAGATGACACACAGGTATATACTATATATAGGAGGAGATGACATACAGGTATATACTATATACAGGGGAGATGACACACAGCAGGTATATACTATATACAGAGGAGATGACATACAGGTATATACTATATACAGGAGATGACATACAGGTGTATACTATATATAAGGGAGATGGCAAACATGTATATACTGAGGTGAAAATGAGAGGTGTGAGGTGAAAATGAAAAGGTGTGAGTGCAAAATGAGAGGAGTGAGGGAAAATAGTGGAGTGATCGGAAAATGACAGATGTGAGGTCGAAATGACAAGTGTTAGGGGGGAATGAGAGGAGTGAGGGAGAAAATAAGAGGTGTGAGGGGAAAAATGAAAGATGTGATTGGGAAAATGAGAGGCGTGATGGGAAAATAAGAGAAGTGAGGTGCTATAACTAACCACAGATATTTACTATGCCCATGCAACGCGGGGCTAATAAATATATATATATATATATATATATATATATATATATATATATATATATATATATATATATATATATATATATATATATATATATATATAATGTGTGTGTCATTTTATATATATATTCCTACTTGGTTATGATAGTGTTTGCAAAGTTCTGTCAGTGGTGATTATGTAATGAGCTTTAACCCCTTAATAATCAAGCCAAATTTTAAAGTTCTGACCAGTGTCACTTTGAGGTAATGACTCTGGAATTCTTCAACATATCCTACTGATTATGAGATTTTTTTTTTTGTGACATATTGTACTTCATGATAGTTATAAAATGTCTTTGATATAACTTGTGTTTGTGGAAAAAAAAATGGAAATTTGGCGAAAATTTAGCAATTTTCAAATTCTTATGGCCTTAAATCTAGTCTCACAACATAGTTAATAAATAACATTTCTCATATGTCTACTTTATATCAGTACAATTTTGGAAACCTATTGGAAAAAAATTTTTTATACCCAAAAAGTTGGTTTGTATGTTAACCTCTTTACCCCCAAGGGTGGTTTGCACGTTAAAGGGAACCTGTCACCCCGTTTTTTGAGATTGAGCTATAAATACTGTTAAATAGGGCCTGCGCTGTGTGTTCCTATAGTGTATGTAGTGTACCCCGATTCCCCATGTATGCTGAGAAATAACTTACCAAAGTCGCCGTTTTCGCCTGTCAATCAGGCTGGTCAGGTCGGGAGGGCGTGGTGACATCGCTGGTTCTTCCTCAGCTTTACGTTGGTGGCGTAGTGGTGAAGACACAGCGCGCGATCTGCGCTGTAATCCCTTGCATCGGTGGGGGCGGCCATCTTCCTGGGGCCGCGCGTGCGCAGATCGAGTGCTCTGCTGCACGGGGCTTCAGGAAAATGGCCGTGGGATGCCGCGCGCGCGCATTAGAGATCGCGGCGGCCATTTTCCCAAAGCCGAGTTTGCATCTCGGCTTTGGGAAAATGGCCGCCACGGTCTCTAATGCGCACGCGCGGCATCCCGCGGCCATTTTCCTGAAGCCCCGTGCAGCAGAGCACTCGATCTGCGCACGCGCGGCCCCAGGAAGATGGCCGCCCCCACCGATGCAAGGGATTACAGCGCAGATCGCGCGCTGCTTGTTCACCACTACGCCACCAACGTAAAGCTGAGGAAGAACCATCGATGTCACCACGCCCTCCCGACCTGACCAGCCTGATTGACAGGCGAAAACGGCGACTTTGGTAAGTTATTTCTCAGCATACATGGGGAATCGGGGTACACTACATACACTATAGGAACACACAGCGCAGGCCCTATTTAACAGTATTTATAGCTCAATCTCAAAAAACGGGGTGACAGGTTCCCTTTAATGACCGGGCCAATTTTTACAATTCTGACCACTGTCCCTTTTATGAGGTTATAACTCTGGAACGCTTCAATGGATCCTGATGATTCTGACATTTTCTCATGACATGTTGTACTTCGTGATAGTGGAAAAATTTATTTGATATGACTTTAGCTTATTTGTGGAAAAAATGGGGAATTGGGCAAAAATTTTGCAATTTTCCAACTTTGAATTTTCATGCCCTTAAATCACACAGATATGTCAGACAAAATAAATAATAAGTAACATTTCCCACATGTCTACCTTACATCAGCTCAGTTTTGGAACCAAATTTTTTTTTTTCGTTAGGGAGTTATAAGGGTTAAAAATTGACCAGCGATTTTTCATGTTGTAAAACATGTTTTTTTTATGGACCACATCACATTTGAAGTCACTTTGAGGAGTCTATATGAAAGAAAATACCCAGAAGTGACACTATTCTAAAACCTGCACCCCTCAAGGTGCTCAAAAACACATTCAAGAAGTTTATTAACCCTTCAGGTGGTTCACATGAGTTTTTGGAATGTTTTTTTTTTTTTTTTTAAACAACTTTTTTTCACACAAAAATTATTTCAGATACAATTTTTTTATTTTCACAAGGGTAACAGGAGAAATTGGACCCCAAAATTTATTGTGCAATTTGTCCTGAGTACGCCGATACCCCATATGTGGGGGTAAACCACTGGGCGCACGGCCGAGCTCGGAACGGAAGGAGCTCCGTTTGACTTTTCAATGCAAAATTGGCTGGAATTGAGATTGGACACCATGTTGCGTTTGGAGAGCCCCTGATTTGTCTAAACAGTGGAACCCCCTCACAAGTGACCTCATTTTGGAAAGTAGACCCCCTTAGGAATCTATCTAGATGTGTGGTGAGCACTTTAAACTCCCAAGTACTTCACAGAAGTTTATAACCTAAAGTAAAAGTAAATCATATTTTTTTCACAAAAATTGTTTTCGGCCCCAATTTTTTATTTTCCCAAGGGTAACAGGAGAAATTGGTCCGCAAACGTTCTTGTCCAATGTATCCTGAGTATGCCGATACCCTATATGTGGGGGTAAATCACAGTTAGGGTGCACAGCAGAGTTTGGAAGGGAAGGCGCACCGTCTGACTTTATCAACTCAGAATTGGCTGGAATTGAGATCAGACACCATGTCGCGTTTGAAGAGCCACTGATGTGCCTAAACAGTGGAAACCTCCAATTCTAACTCCAACCCTAACCTCAACACACCCCCAGCCCTAACTTTAGTCCCAACCCTAACTTTAGCCCTAGCCCTAATGGGAAAATGGAAATACATTTTTTTTATTTTATTATTTTTCCCTAACTAAGGGAGTGATAAAGGGGGGTTTGACTTACTATTAATAGCGGGTTTTTGTTTGGCAGCTGTCACAGGCTAAAAGACGCATTATATTTAAAAAATAGTCTTTGCATCACCACATTTTGAGAGCTATAATTTTTCCATATTTTGGCCCACAGAGTCATGTGAGGTCCTGTTTTTTGCGGACCGAGATGTCTTTTTTATTGGTACCATTTTCAGGCACATGACATTTTTTGATCGCTCATTGTGATTATTGGGAGGCAGAATTAACAAAAAACAGCAATTCATGCGTTTCTTTGGGGGGGGGGGGGGGGGGGGGTGTTTATACCACTGTGTGTGGTAAAATTGATAAAGCAGTTTTATTCTTCAGGTTAGTACGATCACAGCGATACCTCATTTAAATCATTTTTTTGTGTTTTGGCGCTTTTATATAATAAAAACTATTTTATATAAGAAATATTTTTGCATCGCTTTATTTTCAGCGCTATAACTTTTTTTCGCTGATGACGCTGTATTTGCGGGACAAGGTGATGTTTTCAGTGGTACCATGTTTATCTGTCTTTTTGATCGCGTTGTGTTAAACTTTTTGTTCAGCAGTATGATAAAGCATTGTGTTTTTGCCTTTTTGTATGGGGTTAACTAGAGGGACAGTTCTGTAGGTTGGGTCGTTACGGGCGCGGTGATACTAAATATGTGTGCTTTTATTTTTAGTTACATTTATTTTTTTGGAAAAACATTTTTTTTTTTTCTTAGGAATTAAAAAAATTTATTTTTACACATGCTAATATTTTTTTAAAAACTTTTTTTTTTAGGTTGTCCCAGGTTGGGACATCACTATATAAAGTCAGATCGGTGACCTGACACTTTGCACTGCACTGTATCAGATCAGTGATCTGACAGGTAGTGAAGGAGGCTTGCCGGTGCCTGCTCTAACCAGGCACTGAGAAGCCACCTCCTTGCAGGACCCGGAAGGACCCAGCAGCCATCTTGGAGCCGGGGGTCTGAAATAAGAACCTCAGGACAGTACGATCACATCTTGTTTTTCCTTAGGGGAGCACACAGTGAGCCCCCTCCCTGCGCATGCTTCTCTATGTCTCTGCCGGCACCAGAATGCTGCGATCTTGTTTGATCTCAGTGTTCCAGGGGTTAAAGTGCCGGGAGCGGTCCGTGACATGGATGGGATAGTACGTCAGATGGCAGAAAGGGGTTAATAGGCTGGTAACCTTTGGCTATTGGCTCCTTCCCAGAATATTAACATCAGTCGTCGGCTTTCCCTCTGCTGGTTATGAAAATTATGCCCACTCGTATGTTTTTTTTTTTTTTGTTTTGTTTTTTTTTTTTTGAAAAATAAACACACATTGCATTTCACGCAGATTTGACAGTTGCTGTTTTGTTATAGCATATGTAGGTTAATTATGTTATTGCTCCTACATTGGCTGGTGACTGAGTGTCTTTATTTAATATTAATGAGGGTATCTGGCTGAAGAGGTTGAACAAGGAAATTGCATCACAATTTTTTTTTTCTTTATTTAGCTACTAGATGGTGGCCCGATTCTAACACATCGGGTATTCTAAAATATGCATGTCCACGTAGTATATAGCACAGCCCACGTAGTATATTGCCCAGTGACGTACTATATTGCCCAGCCACGTAGTATATTGCCCAGCCACGTAGTATATTACCCAGCCACGTAGTATATAGCACAGCGTATAATGCTCAGTTACGTAGTATATTGCCCAGCCACGTAGTATATTGCCCATCCACGTATGTCACAGGTTTAAAAAAAAAAAAAACATACTCGCCTTCCAAGGGCCAGTTGTAGTTCGATCACATGACCGTGATGTCATGGCAGGTCCTTGTCACGCAGGACCTGTGATGACGTCGCGGTCACATGACCGTGACGTCATGGCAGGTCGTTCTCGTGCAGGGCCTGTGATGGCATCGCGGTCACATTACCGTGATGTCATGGCAGGTCCTTCTTGCACAGGGCCTGTGATGACGTCATGGCAGGTCCTTCTCCCATACCACCGGAACCTGCCGCTTGCATGGAGAAGTCACCGTACCGTAGCCAGGAGCTGGAAAGGCAGCGGAAGGTGAGTATATAGTGATTTTTTTAATTTTTAACATTAGATTTTTTTTTTACTATTGACGCTGCATAGGCAGCATCAATAGTAAAAACTTGGTCACACATGGTTAATAGCGGCGGTAACGGAGTGAGTTACCCGCGGCATAACGCGGTCCGTTACCGCTGGCATTAACCCTGTGTGAGCGGTGACTGCGGAGAGTATGGAGCGGGCGCTTACTGTAGGGGAGGGACTAATCGGACTGTGGCCATTGCTGATTGGTCGTGGCAGCCATGACAGGCAGCTGGCGAGACCAATCAGCGACTTGGATTCCATGACACAGAAGCCGCGACTAATGAATATCTGTGACAGACAGAAGGACAGAAAGACGGAAGTGACCCTTAGACAATTATATAGTAGATATGTATTTGCAAAAGCGCATGCAAGACACTTAAATGCATTTTTTACACTTTTTTTTTTTTTTTTTTATTTTCATCTGCGTTTTTGTGCCAAGTGATGCAGAAACCTTGCAGAAATTTCTGCAAGCAAATACACAACGTGTGCACATAGCGCTACTCTTTCAGCAGAAGACTAGAGCTGTGTGTGTGACGACAGTGACTGGCTGCGGCATAGAAGAGAGTTGGCTTGGCTATTAAAGGGAATTAGTCAGCAGATTTTGCTATCTAATCTGAGGACAGCATGATGTAGGGGTAAAAAAACAAATTTCTAGGATGTGTACTTAACAAGCTGTGTGCAGTTGTTTACTTATAGTGGTGGTTTCTTTATCACCTCTCATTGGGGGGCACAGGAACCATGGGTGTATGCTGCTGCCACTAGGAGGCTGACACTATGCAAATAAAAAAGGTAGCTCCTCCTCTGCAGTGTACACCCCACCGACTGGCATTATACAGTTTAGCTTAAGGTAGCGTCGCTGTTTAGGCCGCTAGGAGACGTCAAACACTGCAACAGCAGAACGATGCAGGAGCGATCCAGTGACGTCATTATCGTTCTTGCTGGTTGTTAGCTCCATGAAAAAACATTGCAGACATCGTTGCTTTTGCTGTCAAATATGACAAATCACGCCGACCTGACGACCAAATAAAGTACCGGACTTCTAGCTACGACCAGCGACGTCACAGCGGGATCCTGATCGCTGCTGCATGTCAAACACAACGAGATCGCTATCCAGGACGCTGCAACGTCACGGATCGTTGTCGTTCTCATTGTAAAGTTGCTCAGTTTGAAGGTACCTTTAGTGTCAGTAGGAGGTGGACACGGGTCTTTCATTAGACCCTTATTTACCTCAATGTGCGTCATTTTCTTTCCGGTTTCCCAGAGGGATACAGGGTGAACAGTCACACCTGTAGTCCCACAATACGGACTATGAGTATGACGTGTACTGCCACCCCGTATCCTCATAGATCCCTCTTTAGGACCAAGAGCCTAGCACACAAGCGTGCTTAGAAGTCCGGTCCTGGCTCCGTCCCCCACCCACTCGCCCACCAGAGCCTGTCTGTTGCGGAGACGAGGACTTCCATCAGCTCCCTGGACGTCTCATTCCTCTTCAGGTTAGTATCGGCGTGGGAGATTTGAGGTAAGTGTTTCCCCATCCCAGATATTTCAAGGGGGGGGGGTCTTACTAGGGGCTCCCAGATTACCTGGTCGTCGCTTGCACCAGCACGGCCTGGGATTGCAGGACAAGATGGTCCTCAATTGCGCTGCAGGCAGGCGCGTTTTCTTCTTGCTGCGGCCCTTCTCCCTTCTATCTGGGGCAGGGTTCTTACAGGCTGCCGCACCGCTTCCTATGCCAGGCGCCGCGGTTCTCACGGCGGCCGCACCACCTTCTCCTGTGATACAGCCCTGACAGGCTGTCGTGCCGCTTCTTCCTGCGGCGCACTGCTCTGGTGCCACTGGTTTCACGGGGGCTGCTCTCCAGCATGACAGCCTTGGCAGGCTGCTGCGCCGCTTTTCTAGTGCGGCACTGCGGCTCTTTCCTCCGGCTGCTGGCTCCCAATTTAGGCCCTGGCTTCGGCCTGGGCCTACTTCCGGTACCGCGCTCCGCCCACTTGCGCTTTCATCGGGCAGGCTTTCTCCAGCCCGACAATCTCTGTCCTGCACTCCCGCCCACCGGCGCCATCCCGGCTGACTCCTCCCCTTCCTCTACGCCGCTGCTTGGCACACACATCGTGCTCGGCTCTTTCCAGAGCGCACATTTCTGACCTGACCCCTTTCATCGGTCACCATCTGCGCGGATTGCAGCAGGAGCTCTACTTCTCTCCGGAGATCCTCCGCAAGCTGGACAGCTTCCTCCACCTGGTATCCGTTTTCTCATCTGCAGTAAGTAGCTCTGCACTACAGACTGACACCCCCCTCTGCTCCCCTGTCCCCTAACCCGCTGGCATATTCTTCAGGGACCCTTCAAAATGTCTACCTCTAAAGGGGGCCGCTCTCGTTATCCTACTTCTTCCTCTTCTGCCTTAGTCAAGTACTTTGCATGTTCGTCCTGTAACTGCAAACTTCCCTCAGGTCAGTCCTCTCCGCTATGTCAGGCCTGCAGCAACCCGATTGTTCCCACCACCCAGGTTTCCCCGGCCGATCCGCCCGAGAGTGATACCCCCGTCCCAGGCTGGGCTTCCTCTGTCACAATCTGTGGCCGATCTAACACGGGTGTCTCAAACTCTGGTATCTGTGCTGGATCGATTACCTCTGTAGACCCCCGCAGTGGCCAGCGGGTCGCAGGAGCCTCCGCCCGAGCCCTCCTTGATAAGCCGCAAAAGGTCCAGACAGGAACGTCGGTCTGAGTCGCTCCATCTCGCCTCACGGTCCTCGTCTGCGGTCGGCGTCCTCCCGATCCTCCTCCCCTGAGTCAGGCGAGGTGTTCTCTGATGCGCCCTCGGAGGATATTTCGGAGCTGGATTCTAACCAAATCGCCACCGTGAGGGATATAGTCCAGAATCTCATTGGAGCTATAAACCAAACCTGTGGCATCAAGGATCCCGCCACGGAACCCGCAGATCAGGTGGTTTCGTTTAGACGGGCTAAACCACCTTCCAAGTTTTTTGCTCCTCATTCTGAATTCGAGGAAATCTTGACCAGAGAAAGAGAGAACCCGAGGTGGATCTTCCAGTCCTGGACCTGGAGGATCTACCCTGGGAGTAGCGAAGACGCCAGGACGGAGTGGGCTTAAAGGATACCACCTTCTTCTCTTGACGTGCCTGTGGCCTCTGTTACTGCTGAGAAAAGGAATGTGACGCCAAGAAGCGACAAAAAGGCCGAAAGGACCGAAATTGTCGTCTAGGAGGAGGGCGATGAGGTTTAGCCTGGGGGAGAAGAGAACTTGTACCCCCGGTGGCGTCCTTAATGATTGGGTCCAGCTTGGAACCAAAGAGACGTGAGCCTTGAAAGGGCAGACTGGTAAAGGACTTTTTGGAAGATAAGTCCGCCTGCCTGGCCTTGAGCCAAATGGTCCGGTGGATGGCAACAGCATTGCTGGACGCCTGAGCCGCACAAGACGTGGCATCCAGAGAGGCGGAGACCAGGTATTCACCCGCGTGAGAAATCTGGTCGGCAAGCTCCGCCAGCTGTCCGGGTGGCACCCCGTCCAGGATACCTCGACAGAGTTCTTTGGCCCATTTGGATACAGATTTCGTAACCCAAGTGGAAGCAAAGGCTGGGCATAGAGCAGCTGCAGCCGCTTCAAAGGCTGACTTTGCAAAGGATTCTATAACTCTATTGTTAGAATCCTTCAGAGATACTCCGCCGGACAGTGGAAGCACAGTGTTGGTGGACAGCCTGGAAACAGGGGGATCCGCCGAGGGAGAGACCATCCAATTGGCGGTAAGTTCTGGAGAAAAAGGGTTTAACACACCAAGGCGTTTTCCCCTCTGGGCGGCCGTCTCCTCTTCTTCAGGGACGTCTGGATCTCCTCAGTAGAGGACGCATGGGTCAGGGAAGGTGTATCCTGGGATACAAGATAGAGTTCGTTTCACGACCCCGGGATTGTTAATTCGAATCCCGACCTCCAAGAGACCCCGCTCTAGTTTTGGGTTTCTTTACAGCCATCGGTTCTCTCCTCAAAGCCGGGGTAATCGTTCCCGTCCCAGAAAAAGACCGGTTCACAGGTTTCTATTCAATCCTTTTTGTGGTTCCGAAAAAAAGACGGCAAGGTTCGTCTCATTCTGGACCTCAAATTACTGAACAAGAAAGTTCATCTGAAGCATTTCAGGATGGAATCCCTTTGTTCAGTAATTGCTTCCATGGAGGCTCAAGAATTTCTGTGTTACATAGATTTTCAGGACGCCTACCTCCATGTCCCGATATTCCCCGGACATCGCCGATTCTGCGCTTTGCGGTGCTCCATACCTCGACGACATCCTCGACGTTGAGTATTTGCTTGCAGAAATTTCTGCAAGGTTTCTGCATCACTTGGCACAAAAACGCAGATGAAAATAAATGCATTTTTTACACTTTTTTTTTTTTTAAGTGTCTTGCATGCGCTTTTGCAAATACATATCTACTATATAATTGTCTAAGGGTCACTTCCGTCTTTCTGTCCTTCTGTCTGTCACAGATATTCATTAGTCGCGGCCTCTGTGTCATGGAATCCAAGTCGCTGATTGGTCTCGCCAGCTGCCTGTCATGGCTGCCACGACCAATCAGCAACGGCCACAGTCCGATTAGTCCCTCCCCTACAGTCAGCACCCGCTCCATACTGGACGTTCTGAGGGTTTCCCCCTTTGAGCCTCTCAGGGAGATTCCCCCTGTCAGTTCTATCTTAGAAGGTGGCCTTTCTTGTGGCCATCACTTCTATCCGCCGCATTTCCGAGTTGGCGGCCCTGTCTTGCTGACCTCCGTTCTTGGTCATTCACCAGGACAAGGTGGTCCTCAGGCCTCCGTCTTCCTTCCTTCCTAAGGTGGTTTCCACCTCAACGAGGAAATCGTTCTACCTTCCTTTTGTCCAGCTCCGACTCATCCTCTGGAGCGATCATTGAACAAGCTGGGCAGTGAGGATCTACCTGACTAGAACGTCCACTTTCCAGAAGACTGATTCTCTTTTCGTCATTCCTGATGGCACGCGCAAAGGCCTACCGGCTTCTAAGGCGACTATAGCTCACTGGATAAAAACAGCAATTCTGGAGGCTTACCGGGTCAAGAACAGAGTGCCCCCTCCTGGGATAAAGGCTCACTCTACCCGGGCAGTTGGCGCCTCCTGGGCGGTGCACCACAGGGCTTCCGCCCTACTGCTGTGCAAAGCGGCACCTTGGTCTTCCATCCACATGTTCCCCAAATTTTACAAGGTCCATACCTACACTTCGGCGGACGCCAGCCTTGGCAGAAGGATCTTGCAGGCGGCAGTGGTGAGTCCTCTGACCTGATGGAAGTCTGTTTTTCCCGCCCTAGGGACTGCTTTGGGACGTCCCATGGTTCCTGTGTCCCCCAATGAGAGGCGATAAAGAAAACAGGATTTTTGGTTGCTTACCGTAAAATCTGTTTCTTGGAGCCTCCATTGGGGGACACAGCACCCTCCGAATGTTTCTCAGTTTCTGTTGTTTTATGTTCTATGACTGTTCTGACGTTTACAGTTCTCAAGTTTGTGGTTATGGTTTTCAACCTTATTTATCTCCTACTGCTTTCTTACTAACTGAAGAGTATAATGCCAGACTGCAGAGGAGGAGCTAACTTATTTATTTGCATAGGCAGCAGCATACACCCATGGTTCCTGTGTCCCCCAATGGAGGCTCCAAGAAACAGATTTTACGGTAAGCAACCAAAAATCCTGTTCTTCTCACTATGACATTATTAGTGCTGTGACTAGCTGGCCTGTGTTAACTGGTCTGACTCCGTCCCCTTTTGTGATAAGCAGCTTATGGTCAACAGACATGCTAAATCTAAGAACTGTGTCACAACTACTGCACCCAGTAAACTTTAAATGGTACATAGGTGGGTCCAGGGTGTCTTTGCCTACACCTTGCTGCTCTCAGAAGAGGTTGCAAAAACCTGCTGACAGATTCTCTGATGTCGGTCTCCCACTGTTTAGTGCGAGGTTTGTCGCTGAGCCCACCCCTTTCCAGGCGCACATCAGCTAATATATACAGCTGACATGTGCCCACAACAGCTGTGTGTGGTATCGCAATCCACTATTTAGAACTGTAGGCTCGCAAGAGCAGGGTCCTCGCCCCTCTGTATCAATCTTTAATTGTTAGTTTGCTTACTGTAATTTGTGTAACCCGTTCTCAAGTACAGCACCATGGAATCAATGGTGCTATATAAATAAATAATAATAATAATAATTTAAAAAAAAAACTTTTTAAACGAAGCTGTCAATTTCTGATACCAGCATTTAACTTGTGCTTACCGGAAGTCCATCACTAATCCTGCCCATCAGATTAGTATCGAATTGGCATGACAATCGGAGGTCTCAAGCAGACCTCTCTGGTTGTCATAGCCGAATTGCTATGAGCGCTGCCGCTGGTCGGTGCTCATAGCAAGTAAGCATTTCTGATAATCGCCTGAGTGTAGCAGAGGCGATCTGATCATTACTTCGGTGTAGCAAAGGCGATTGAAGAAGTGCAGCTACTAGTCTCCTATGGAGACTATTAAACCATGCAAAAAGTTAAAAACTAAAAAAAAAAAAAAAAAAAAGTTCAAATCACCCTTCTTTCGCCCCATTCAAAATAAAAAAAAATAAAAAAATCAATTATACACATATTTGATATGGCTGCTTTCAGAATCCCCCAATCTATCAATATAAAAAAAGAATTAACCCGATTGCTAAATGGCGTAATGATGAAAAAACTTCAGGTTTACGTTTTTTTGGTTGCCAGTAAATTGCAATAAAATGCAATAATTGGTGATCAAAAGATCGTATCTACATCAAAAGGGTATCTAGAAAAACGGCAGCTCGGCGTGCAAAAAAAAAAGCAATCGCCCAGCCCCAGATCTTGAACATTGGAGATGCTACAGGTCTCGGAAAATTGCGCTTTTTTTTTTTTAACCAAATTTTGGAATTTTTTTTCACTACTTAAGTGAAAAATAACCTATATATGTTTTGGTGTCTATGATCTCGTAATGACCTAGAGAATCAAAATGGCAGGGCAGTTTTAGCATTTAGTGAACATGAAAAATAAAAGTTATGGCTCTGGGTAGAAGGGGAGCAAAAAACTAAATGCAAAAACGAAAATACTTCTGGTTGTGAAGGGGTTAAAATGAAGAGACCATGTCATAGAAAATATTAAAAATCTCTGAAGTCACTTGCATCCCCCTCCCTCCCTTTTTTCTCTTTATGTCCTTAAGGCTGAACAAGGGTGTATATCTTGCATAGACAAAAGGTACAGATTGGACAAATAGTTTAGACAGGAAAAGCCTTTAAGTTTCAGAGAAATAAAGAGAATATATCACATCTATATATATAATTGTCTAAGGGTTTTTCCTTCTGTCTGTCTGTCTGTCTTTCAGTCTGTCTGTCCTGGAAATCCAGCGTCTCTGATTGGTCGAGGCCGCCAGGCCTCGACCAATCAGCAACGGGCACAGCAACGATGATGTCATAAAGGACGTAGACATCCCGCGCCTGATTGGTCGAGGCCGCCAGGCCTCGACCAATCAGCAACGGGCACAGCGACGATGTCATAATGATGTCATAAAGGACGTAGAAATCCCACGTTTCTGATTCAGCGAAGGGCACAGTATCGACGTAGATGTCATAATGGTTGCCATGGCGACGATGTCATAAAGGTTGCCTCGACCAATCAGCGACGGGCACAATCTACCGCGAATTCTGGAATCATCATTGTCCATATACTACGGGAACATGCATATTCTAGAATACCCGATGCGTTAGAATCGGGCCACAATCTAGTCCTTTATAAATAGCCATGGTCACCCAGTGTACACATAAACAGGACAGTAGAATCCCTTTTGTCTCAAGAAATGCATGTTGAATTCAGGAGACACGAAGTTCCTGCAGGGGAAAATGTTGCAATAAGCCATCTCAGACATTGTCCCTGAAAACAGATATAGAATATGGAAATTTGTGTAAATTCAATATTAATGAGACCTACATTTTCGGCGCCAGGGCTTACAAGGGAAAAAGATACATATTTTCTCATAACTATAACCCCAGCAAAAAGGCCCCAAATCCACAGGGGCTCAATAACTGCCAACAGCTATGCCATGTTTGGTCTCTTAGTAAAGATAAAATCCCAATAAAAATGGTGCATTGATTTCGAACTTCTGTGATTGTCTGAGTCGTTATCGCATAAGTTTGGGATTTCATAAAATCCTAAAGGGCTGAAAGCAGCCCACAACCCTGCCCATGTGAGATCATTACGGGACGGTGTGTGGGTGGCATTCAGGGTCTGAAAAAAGATTAAGTCGAATTATGATCTGTTTCGTGTAGAGAGATGCATATCGAATTGCTCTCTTTCGGGTAAACTGAATAGTTTCTTCAATCGGTGTAATAAGTTTCTTTTGTTTTATCCCTTTTATTTTTGTGTAACTGTATATGCTGTATTTTTGTCCCCCTTGTAAAATCTTTTGTATATTTTCAAAAACACTACCTCCCTTTGCATAAATATAATTTTTTTTAGTTCTGTTCCTTTTATTCTGTAAACTGCCTCGAAGCCATACGCTACCTATCAGGCATCCAATCTGCCTGTATAAACGATTGGTAGCAGTGGCAGGTAGTCTAAGGTTATTGTGGAGTTAACGGTGACCGTTTAGGGGTATATACATAGAGTGGGTATGGAAAGTATTCATACCCCTTTAAATTTTTTACTCTTTCATTGTTTCAGCCATTTGGTAAATTCAAAAAAGTTTATTTTTTTCACATTAATGTACACTCTGCATCCCACCTTGACTAAAAAAAAACTGAAATTTTAGTAATTTTTGCAAATTTATTAAAAAGAAACAAATATCACAGGGTCATAAGTGTTCAGACCCTTTGCTCAGTATTGAGTAGAAGCACCCTTTTGAGCTAGTACAGCCATGAGTCGTCTTGGGAATGATGCAACAAGTTTTTCACACCTGGATTTGGGATATCCTCTGCCATAATTCCTTGCAGATATTCTCCAGTTCCATCAGGTTGGATGATGTACGTTGGTGGACAGCCATTTTCAGGTCTCTCCAGAAATGCTCAATTGGGTTAAGGTCAGAGCTCTGGCGTGGCCAGACAAGAATAGTCAGAGTTGTTCTGAAGCCACTCCTTTGTTATTTTAGCAGTGTGCTTAGGGTCATTGTCTTGTTAGGTGAACCTTCGGCCAAGTCTGAGGTCCAGAGCACTCTGAAAGAGGTTTTCATCCAGGATATCTCTGCACTTGGCCACATTCATGTTTCCATAAATGCAACCAATCGTCCTGTCCTTGCAACTGAAAAACATCCACCACCATGTTTCACTGTTGGGATTGTATTGAGCAGGTGATGAGCACTGTCTGGTTTTCTCCACATACACCGCTTCGAATTATCACTAAAAAGGTCTATCTTCGTCTAATCACTCCAGAAAATCTTAATTCTCATAGTCTGGGAGTCCTTCATGTGTTTTAGCAAACTGTATGCGGACTTTCATATGTCTTACAATGAGGAGAGGCTTCCATTGGGCCACTCTGCCATAAAGGCCCGACTGGTGGAGGGCTGCAGTGATAGTTGACTTTGTGGAACTTTCTCCCATCTCCCTACTGCATTTCTGGAGCTCAACCACCGTGATCTTGGAGTTCTTCTTTACCTTTCTCACCAAGGCTCTTCTCCCACGATTGCTTAGTTCAGCTGGACGGACAGGTCTAGGAAGACTTCTGGTGGTCCCAAACTTCTTCCATTTAAGGATTACGGAAAACCCTGAGCTCTTTAGAACCTTGAGTACTGTTGAAAGTCTCTGAGCTCATTGGCCAGTTCATTTGACCTCATGATTCTCATTTGGTCTGACATGCACTGTGAGCAGTGAGGTCTTATTTAGACAGGTGTGTGCCATTCAAATCAAGTCCTATCAGTTTATTTAACCCCTTCCCGACCCATGACGCCACGTAGGCGTCATGAAAGTCGGTGCCAATCCGACCCATGACGCCTATGTGGCGTCATGGAAAGATCGCGTCCCTGCAGATCCGGTGAAAGGGTTAACTCCCATTTCACCCGATCTGCAGGGACGGGGAGTGGTAGTTTAGCCCAGGGGGGGTGGCTTCACCCCCTCGTGGCTACGATCGCTCTGATTGGCTGTTGAAAGTGAAACTGCCAATCAGAGCGATTTGTAATATTTCACCTATTATAACGGGTGAAATATTACAATCCAGCCGTGGCCGATGCTGCAATATCATCGGCCATGGCTGGAAATACAAATGTGCCCCCACCCAACCCCACCGATCGCCCCCCCCCAGCCCCCCGATCTGGCCGGTACACTGCTCCGGCTCCCCTCCATCCAGTGCTCCGCTCCCCCCCGTGCTCTTGTCCGCTCCCCCCGTGCTCCAATCACCCCCCCGTGCTCCAATCACCCCCCCGTGCTCTCCGATCCACCCCCCCATGCTCCGTTCCACCCCCCCGTGCTCCGTTCCAGACCCCCCGTGCTCCGTTCCACGCCCCCGTGCTCCGTTCCACGCCTGCCGCGCTCCGATTCCCCCCCCCCCCGTGCTCCGTTCCACGCCTGCCGCGCTCCGATTCCCCCCCCCCCCCCCCCGTGCTCCGATCCCGACGTGGTCCCCCCCCACCCCATCATACTTACCGATCCTGCCGGGGTCCCGTCCGTCTTCTCCCTGGGCTCCGCCATCTTCCAAAATGGCGGGCAGATTCATTCCAAAGTGCATTTTGATCACTGAGATAGATAGAAATTTTTTTTTTCCACTAATGTTAGGGGTAGGGTTAGGGGGTAGGGTTAGGGCTAGGGTTAGGGCTAGGATTAGGGTTTCGGTATGTGCACACGTATTCTGGTCCTCTGCGGATTTTTCCGCTGCGGATTTGATAAATCCGCAGTGCTAAACCGCTGCGGATTTATGGCGGATTTACCGCGTTTTTTTCTGCGCATTTCACTGCGGTTTTACAATTGCGATTTTCTATTTGAGCAGTTGTAAAACCGCTGCGGAATCCGCACAAAGAAGTGACATGCTGCAGAATGTAAACCGCTGCGTTTCCGTGCAGTTTTTCCGCAGCATGTGTACAGCGATTTTTGTTTCTCATAGGTCTACATTGAACTGTAAACTCATGGGAAACTGCTGCGGATCTGCAGCGTTTTCCGCAGTGTGCACATAAATTTAGAATTAGGCTATGTGCACACGCTGCGGATTGGCCGCTGCGGATTCGCAGCAGTATTCCATCAGGTTTACAGTACCATGTAAACATATGAAAAACCAAATCCGCTGTGCCCATGGTGCAGAAAATACCGCGCGGAAACGCTGTGTTGTATTTTCCGCAGCATGTCAATTCTTTGTGCGGATTCCGCGGCGTTTTACACCTGTTCCTCAATAGGAATCCGCAGGTGAAATCCGCACAAAAAACACTGGAAATCCGCGGAAAATCCGCAGGTAAAACGCAGTGCCTTTTACCCGCGGATTTTTCAAAAATGGTGCGGAAATATCTCACACGAATTCGCAACGTGGGCACATAGCCTTAGGGTTAGGGTTGGAATTAGGGTTGTGGTTAGGGTTAGGGGTGTGTTGGGCTTAGGGTTGTGATTAGGGTTATGGCTACAGTTGGGATTAGGGTTAGGGTTGTGTTGGGGTTAGTGTTGGAGGTAGAATTGAGGGGTTACCACTGTTTAGGCACATCAGGGGTCTCCAAACGCAACATGGCGCCACCATTGATTCCAGCCAATCTCGTATTCAAAAAGTCAAATGGTGCTCCCTCAATTCCGAGCCCTGACGTGTGCCCAAACAGTGGTTTACCCCCACATATGGGGTATCAGTGTACTCAGGATAAACTGCGCAACAATTACTGGGGTCCAATTTCTCCTGTTACCCTTGTGAATCTAAAAAAATGCTTGCTAAAACATCATTTTTGAGGAAAGAAAAATGATTTTTTATTTTCACGGCTCTGCGTTGTAAACGTCTGTGAAGCACTTGGGGGTTCAAAGTGCTCACCACATATCTAGATAAGTTCCTTGGGGGGTCTAGTTTCTAAAATGTGGTCACTTGTGGGGGGTTTCTACTGTTTAGGCACACCAGGGGCTCTGCAAACGCAATGTGACGCCCGCAGACCATTCCATCAAAGTCTGCATTTCAAAAGTCACTACTTCCCTTCTGAGCCCCGACGTGTGCCCAAATAGTGGTTTACCCCCACACATGGGGTATCAGCGTACTCAGGAGAAACTGGACAACAACTATTGGGGTCCAATTTCTCCTGTTACCCTTGGGAAAATAAAAAATTCTGGGCTAAATAATTATTTTTGAGGAAAGAAAACGTATTTATTATTTTCACGGCTCTGCATTATAAACTTCTATGAAGCACTTGGGGGTTCAAAGTGCTCACCACACATCTAGATAAGTTCCTTTCGGGGTCTAGTTTCCAAAATGGGGTCACTTGTGGGGGGTTTCTACTGTTTAGGCACATCAGGGGCTCTGCAAACGCAACGTGACGCCCGCAGAGCATTCCATCAAAGTCTGCATTTCAAAACGTCACTACTTCCATTCTGAGCCCCGACGTGTGCCCAAACAGTGGTTTACCCCCACATATGGGGTATCAGTGTACTCAGGAGAAACTGGACAACAACTTATGGGGTCCAATTTCTCCTGTAACCTTGGGAAAATAAAAAATTCTGGGCTTAATAATTATTTTTGAGGAATGAAAACGTATTTATTATTTTCACGGCTCTGCATTATAAACTTCTATGAAGCACTTGGGGGTTCAAAGTGTTCACCACACATCTTGATAAGTTCCTTTGGGGGTCTAGTTTCTAAAATGGGGTCACTTGTGGGGGGTTTCTACTGTTAAGCCACATCAGGGGCTCTGCAAACGCAACGTGACGCCCACAGAGCATTCCATCAAAGTCTGTATTTCAAAACGTCACTACTTCACTTCCGAGCCCCGGCATGTGCCCAAACAGTGATTTACCCCCACATATGGGGTATCAGCGTACTCAGGAGAAACTGGACAACAACTTTTGGGGTCAAATTTCTCCTGTTACCCTTGGGAAAATAAAAAATTGCAGGCTAAAAGATCATTTTTGAGAAAATAATTTTTTTATTTTATTTTCATGGCTCTGCGTTATAAACTTCTGTGAAGCACTTGGGGGTTCAAAGTCCTCACCACACATCTAGATTAGTTCCTTTGGGGGTCTTGTTTCCAAAATGGGGTCATTTCTGGGGGATCTCCAATGTTTAGGCACACAGGGGCTCTCCAAACGTGACATGGTGTCCGCTAATGATTGGAGCTAATTTTCCATTTAAAAAGCCAAATGGCGTGCCATCCCTTCCGAGCCCTGCCGTGCGCCCAAACAGTGGTTTACCCCCACATATGGGGTATCAGCGTACTCAGGACAAACTGGACAACAATATTTGGGGTCCAATTTCTCCTATTATCCTTGGCAAAATAGGAAATTCCAGGCTAAAAAATCATTTTTGAGGAAAGAAAAATTATTTTTTATTTTCATGGCTCTGCGTTATAAACTTCTGTGAAGCACCTGGGGGTTTAAAGTGCTCAATATTCATCTAGATAAGTTCCTTGGGGGGTCTAGTTTCCAAAATGGGGTCACTTGTGGGGAAGCTCCAATGTTTAGGCACACAGGGGCTCTCCAAACGCGACATGGTGTCCGCTAACAATTGGAGCTAATTTTCCATTCAAAAAGTCAAATGGCGCACCTTCCCTTCCGAGCCCTGCCGAGTGCCCAAACAGTGGTTTACCCCCACATATGAGGTATCGGCGTACTCGGGAGAAATTGCCCAACAAATTTTATGATCCATTTTATCCTACTGCCCATGTGAAAATGAAAAAATTGAGGCGAAAAGAATTTTTTTGTGAAAAAAAAAGTACTTTTTCATTTTTACAGATCAATTTGTGAAGCACCTGAGGGTTTAAAGTGCTCACTAGGCATCTAAATAAGTTCCTTGGGGGGTCTAGTTTCCAAAATGGGGTCACTTGTGGGGGAGCGCCAATGTTTAGGCACACAGGAGCTATCCAAACGCGACATGGTGTCCGCTAACGATGGAAATAATTTTTCATTCAAAAAGTCAAATGGCGCTCCTTCCCTTCCGAGCCTTACCATGTGCCCAAACAGTGGTTTACCCCCACATGTGAGGTATTGGTGTACTCAGGAGAAATTGCCCAACACATTTTAGGATCCATTTTATCCTGTTGCCCATGTGAAAATGAAAAAATTGAGGCTAAAAGAATTTTTTTGTGAAAAAAAAGTACTTTTTCATTTTTACGGATCAATTTGTGAAGCACCTGGGGGTTCAAAGTGCTCACTATGCATCTAGATAAGTTCCTTGGTGCGTCTAGTTTCCAAAATGGGGTCACTTGTGGGGGAGCTCTAATTTTTAGGCACACGGGTGCTCTCCAAACGTGACATGGTGTCCGCTAAAGAGTGGAGCCAATTTTTGATTCAAAAAGTCAAATGGCGCTCCTTCCCTTCCAAGCCCTGCCGTGCGCCCAAACAGTGGTTTACCCCCACATATGAGGTATCAGCGTACTCAGGACAAATTGGACAACAACTTTCGTGGTTCAGTTTCTCCTTTTACCATTGGGAAAATAAAAAAATTGTTGCTAAAAGATAATTTTTGTGACTAAAAAGTTAAATGTTCATTTTTTCCTTCCATGTTGCTTCTGCTGCTGTGAAGCACCTGAAGGGTTAATAAACTTCTTGAATGTGGTTTTGAGTACCTTGAGGGGTGCAGTTTTTAGAATGGTGTCACTTTTGGGTATTTTCAGCCATATAGACCCCTCAAACTGACTTCAAATGTGAGGTGGTCCCTAAAAAAAATGGTTTTGTAAATTTCGTTGTAAAAATGACAAATCGCTGGTCATATTTTAACCCTTATAACTTCCTAGCAAAAAAAAATTTTGTTTCCAAAATTGTGCTGATGTAAAGTAAACATGTGGGAAATGTTATTTATTACCGTATATACTCGAGTATAAGCCGAGATTTTCAGCCCAAATTTTTGGGCTGAAAGTGCCCCCCTCGGCTTATACTCGAGTCACGGTAGCGGTGGGGTCGGCAGGTGAGGGGCTGAGGGCGCTGGGGTATACTTACCTAGTCCCAGCGATCCTCGCGCTGTCCCTGCCGTCCCACGGGCTTCGGCGCTGCAGTTTCTTCCTCTCTTCAGCGGTCACGTGGGACCGCTCATTAGAGAAATGAATAAGCGGCTCCACCTCCCATAGGGGCGGAGCCGCTTATTCATTTCTCTAATCAGCGGTGCCGGTGACCGCTGATAGAGAAAGAAGCTGCGGCACCGAAGACAGGAGGGGACAGCGCGAGGATCGCCAGGACTAGGTGAGTATAGCATATTCACCTGTCCTCGTTCCAGCCGCCGGGCGCCGATCCATCTTCCCGGCCGGCGCCTCTATCTTCCCGGCGTCTCTACTCTCTGACTGTTCAGGCAGAGGGCGCGATGACGCATATAGTGTGCGCGGCGCCCTCTGCCTGATCAGTCAGAGCAGAGACGCCGGGAAGATGGAGGCGCCGGAACGAGACGCCGGGAGCTGCAATCAAGGGAGGTGAGTATGTGGTTTTTTTTCTTTATTGCGGCAGCGGCGGCACAAATTTATGTGGAACATCTATGGGGCACAGTGAACGGTGCAGAGCACCGCACAGCACAGCTATGGGGTACAGTGAACGGTGCAGAGCACCGTATATGGCACAGCACAGCTATGGGGCACAGTGAACGGTGCAGAGCACCGTATATGGCACAGCACAGCTATGGGGCACAGTGAACGGTGCAGAGCACCGTATATGGCACAGCACAGCTATGGGGCACAGTGAACGGTGCAGAGCACCGTATATGGCACAGCACAGCTATGGGGCACAGTGAACGGTGCAGAGCACCGTATATGGCACAGCACAGCTATGGGGCACAGTGAACGGTGCAGAGCACCGTATATGGCACAGCACAGCTATGGGGCACAGTGAACGGTGCAGAGCACCGTATATGGCACAGCACAGCTATGGGGCACAGTGAACGGTGCAGAGCACCGTATATGGCACAGCACAGCTATGGGGCACAGTGAACGGTGCAGAGCACCGTATATGGCACAGCACAGCTATGGGGCACAGTGAACGGTGCAGAGCACCGTATATGGCACAGCACAGCTATGTATGGGGCACAGTGAACGGTGCAGAGCACCGTATATGGCACAGCACAGCTATGGGGCACAGTGAACGGTGCAGAGCACCGTATATGGCACAGCTATGGGGCACAGTGAACGGTGCAGAGCACCGTATATGGCACAGCACAGCTATGGGGCACAGTGAACGGTGCAGAGCACCGTATATGGCACAGCTATGGGGCACAGTGAACGGTGCAGAGCACCGTATATGGCACAGCTAGGGGGCACAATGAACGGTGCAGAGCACTATATGGTTCACACCTATGGGGAAATATGAACGGTGCAGAGCACTATATGGCACAGCTATGGGGAAATAATGATCTATTTTTATTTTTGAAATTCACCGGTAAATGCTGCATTTCCACCCTAGGCTTATACTCGAGTCAATAAGTTTTCCCAGTTTTTTGTGGCAAAATTAGGGGGGTCGGCTTATACTCGGGTCGGCTTATACTCGAGTATATACGGTAACTATTTTGTGTCACATATCTCTCTGGTTTAACAGAATAAAAATTCAAAATGTGAAAATTGCAAAATTTTCAAAATTTTCGCCAAATTTCCGTTTTTATCACAAATAAGCGCAGAATTTATTGACCTAAATTTACCACTAACATGAAGCCCAATATGTCACGAAAAAACAATCTCAGAACCGCTAGGATCCGTTGAAGCGTTCCTGAGTTATTACCTCATAAAGGGACACTGGTCAGAATTGCAAAAAACGGCAAGGTCTTTAAGGTCAAAATAGGCTGGGTCATGAAGGGGTTAAACACTTCTGGACTCCATTAAAGGAGTAGAACTATCTCAAAGAGGATCACAAGGAAATGGATAGCATGTGACTTAAATATGAGTATCTAAACAAAGGGTCTGAATGCTTATGACCATGTGATATGTAAGTTTTTCTTTTTTATTAACCCCTTAGTGACGGAGCCAAATTTTTGAAATCTGACCAGTGTCACTTTATGTGGTAATAACTCTGCAACGCTTCAACAAATCCCAGTGATTTTGAGATTGTTTTTTCGTGACACATTATACTTTATGATAATGGTAAATTTAGGTCAATATGTTTTGTTTATTTATAAAAAATATCAAAAATTTGAGAAAAATGTTAAAAAATTAGCAATTTTCTAAATTTTAATGATTATCCCTTTAATCCAGATAGTCATACCACAGCAAACAATTAATAAATAATATTTCCCACATGTCAGCTTTACATCAGCATCATTTGTAGAATGTTGTTTTATTTTTTTAGCATTTTAGGAGGTTTAAAAATGTAGCAGCAATTTTTAATTTTTTCAAGGAAATGTATTAAATTTATTTTTTTAGGGACTTATCCATGTTTGAAGTGACTTTAGGTGTCTCATATATTGGGAAACCCCCAAACATGATACCATTTTAAAAACAGCACCCCCTGACATATCAAAAACTGCTGTCAGGTAGTTTATTAACCCTTCAGGTGCTTTACAGGAATTAATGCAAAGTGGTATGACAGAAATGAAAATGTGTATTTTTACCACCTAAATGCCTCTAACTTCTGAACAGATTACTTCAGCCGTCAAACTCTAAGGCCGCTATTTGGTCGTGAATTGCCATGGCAAACATCAGGACAATACAATCATGATCTGAGGGCACCAATTGGGATAAAGAGGAAGCCCCCACACTCTGTTAACCATATATAATGATGTAGTCACTATTTACAGCAGCATCTAAGGGGTTAAACAGATTTGGACGGTGCAAACACTGATCGTGGCTGATGCAGAAAGTTGTCAGCTATAGTGCACAACCGACAGATGCCGGATTGTTATCTGTATGGGCACGCTATTCTCTTATATGTATGGTCAGTTAAAAGGCGTATTGGCTGTCATTAAGGGGTTAAATTTGCAAAAATGTCTACATTTTTGTAATTTTTCAGTCAAGACTGGGTGCAGAGTGTACATTAATGTGAAAAAATGAACTTTTTTTGAATTTACCAAATGGTTGCAATGAAAGAGTGAAAAATTAACGGGTATGAATACTTTCTGTACCCACTGTGTGTGTGTGTATATAAGTGTGTGTGTGTATATAATTAAAGGGAACACTTAAACAGAATATAACTTTAAGTAAATCAAACTTCTATTAAATCAAACTGTCCACTTAGGAAGTAACACTGTTTGACAATCAATTTTACATGCTGTTGTGAAAATGGAATAGACAACATATGGAAATTTTTGGCAATTATCAAGACACACTCAATAAAGGAGTGGTTCTGCAGGTGGGGACCACAGACCACATCTCAGTACCAATGCTTTTTGGCTGATGTTTTGGTCACTTTTGAATGTTGTGCTTTCACACTCGTGGTAGCATGAGATGGACGCTACAACCCACTCAAGTGGCTCAGGTAGTGCAGCTCATCCAGGATGGTACGTCAATGCGAGCTGTGGCAAGAAGGTTTGCTGTGTCTGTCAGCGTAGTGTCCAGAGCCTGGAGGCGCTATCAGAAGACAGGCCAGCACACCATGAGAAGTGGGGGGCAGTAGGAGGACAAGAACCCAGCAGCAGGACCGCTACCTCAGCCTTTGTGCAAGGAGGAACAGGAGGAGCACTGCCAGAGCCCTGCAAAATGACCTCCAGCAGGCCACAAATCTGCATTTGTCTGCACAAACTGTTAGAAAGCGACTCCATGAGGATGGTCTGAGTGCCCAACGTCCACAGATGGGGGTTGTGTTCACAGCCCAACACCGTGCAGGATGCTTGGCATTTGCCACAGAACACCAGGATTGACAAATTTGCCACTGGTGCCTTGTGCTCTTCACAGATGAAAGCAGGTTCGCACTGAGTACATGTGACAGACATCACAGATTTTGGAGACACCCTGGAGAATGATCTGCAGCCTGCAAGATCCTTCAGTATGACCTGTTTGGCAGTGGGTCAGTAATGGTGTGGGGTGGTATTTCTTTGGAGGGCTGCACAGCCCTCCATATGCTCGCCAGAGGTAGTCTAACTGCCATTAGGTACCGAGATGAGATCCTCAGACCCCTTGTGAGACCATACGCTGGTGCGGTTGGCCCTGGGTTCTTCCTAATGCAGGTAAATGCCAGACTTTGTGGCTAGTGTGTCAGCAGTTCCTGCAAGATGAAGGCATTGAAGCTATGGACTGGCCCGCTCGTTCTCCAGACCTGAATCAGATTGAACACAACAGTTACATCATGTCTCGCCCCATCCACCAACGTCACGTTGCACCACAGACTGTCCAAGAGTTGGCAGATGCTTTAGTCCAGGTCTGGGAGGAGATCCCTCAGGAGACCATCCGCTGCCTCATCAGGAGCATGTGCAGGCATTGTATGGAGGTCATACAGGCACGTGGAGACCACACACACTACTGAACATAATTTCATTGTTTTGAGGCATTTCCATTGAAGTTGGATCAGCCTGTAATTTGATTTTCCACTTTGATTTTGAGTATTGTTCCAAATCTAGGCCTCCATGCCATGAGAGATTAATTTTGATTTACATTGATCATTTTTGTGTTTTATTGTTCTCAACGCTTTCCACTATGTAGTAAATAGACATGGAATTTTTTATTCAGTGATATCGAGGATGTGGGATTTTAGTGTTCCCTTTATTTTTTTTCAAGTTATATATACATTGTGTGCAGAATTATTAGGTAAGTTGTATTTTAGAGGATTATTTTTATTATTGAACAACAGCTTTCTTCTCAATCAACCCAAAAGACTCATAAATATCAAAGCTTAATATTTTTGGCAGTTGGAGTGTTTTCGATTTGGCTATATTAGGAGGATATCTGTTTGTGCAGGTAACTATTACTGTGCATTATTATTAGGAAACTTAATAAAAACCAAATGTATTCCCATCTCACTTGTTAATTTTCACCAGGTAAACCAATATAATTGCACAAAATTTAGAAATAAACATTTCTGACATGCAAAAGCAAACCCCCCAACAATTAGTGACCAATATAGCCACCTTTCTTTATGATGACACTCAACAGCCTTCCATCCATAAATTCTGTCAGTTGCTTGATCTGTTTACAATCAACATTGCGTGCAGCAGCCACCACAGCCTCCCAGACACTGTTCCGAGAGGTGTACTGTTTTCCCTCCCTGTAGATGTCACATTTTATGAGGGACAACAGGTTGTCTATGGGGTTCAGATCAGGTGAACAAGGGGGCCATGTCATTAGTTTTTCTTCTTTGAGACCTTTACTGGCCAGCCACGCTGTGGAGGAGTTGGAGGCATGTGATGGAGCATTGTCCTGCTTGAAAATAATGTTTTTCTTGAACGATACCGACTTCTTCCTGTACCACTGCTTGAAGAAGTTGTCTTCCAGAAACTGGCAGTAGGTCTGGGAGTTGAGCTTCACTCCATCCTCAACCCGAAAAGGTCCCACAAGTTCATCTTTGATACCAGCCCATACCAGTACTTCACCTCCACCTTGCTGGCATCTGAGTTGGAGTGGAGCTCTCTGCCCTTTACTGATCCAGCCTCTGGCTCATCCATCTGGCCGATCGGTTTTCCCAGTTTTTTGTGGCAAAATTAGGGGGGTCGGCTTATACTCGGGTCGGCTTATACTCGAGTATATACGGTAACTATTTTGTGTCACATATCTCTCTGGTTTAACAGAATAAAAATTCAAAATGTGAAAATTGCAAAATTTTCAAAATTTTCGCCAAATTTCCGTTTTTATCACAAATAAGCGCAGAATTTATTGACCTAAATTTACCACTAACATGAAGCCCAATATGTCACGAAAAAACAATCTCAGAACCGCTAGGATCCGTTGAAGCGTTCCTGAGTTATTACCTCATAAAGGGACACTGGTCAGAATTGCAAAAAACGGCAAGGTCTTTAAGGTCAAAATAGGCTGGGTCATGAAGGGGTTAAACACTTCTGGACTCCATTAAAGGAGTAGAACTATCTCAAAGAGGATCACAAGGAAATGGATAGCATGTGACTTAAATATGAGTATCTAAACAAAGGGTCTGAATGCTTATGACCATGTGATATGTAAGTTTTTCTTTTTTATTAACCCCTTAGTGACGGAGCCAAATTTTTGAAATCTGACCAGTGTCACTTTATGTGGTAATAACTCTGCAACGCTTCAACAAATCCCAGTGATTTTGAGATTGTTTTTTCGTGACACATTATACTTTATGATAATGGTAAATTTAGGTCAATATGTTTTGTTTATTTATAAAAAATATCAAAAATTTGAGAAAAATGTTAAAAAATTAGCAATTTTCTAAATTTTAATGATTATCCCTTTAATCCAGATAGTCATACCACAGCAAACAATTAATAAATAATATTTCCCACATGTCAGCTTTACATCAGCATCATTTGTAGAATGTTGTTTTATTTTTTTAGCATTTTAGGAGGTTTAAAAATGTAGCAGCAATTTTTAATTTTTTCAAGGAAATGTATTAAATTTATTTTTTTAGGGACTTATCCATGTTTGAAGTGACTTTAGGTGTCTCATATATTGGGAAACCCCCAAACATGATACCATTTTAAAAACAGCACCCCCTGACATATCAAAAACTGCTGTCAGGTAGTTTATTAACCCTTCAGGTGCTTTACAGGAATTAATGCAAAGTGGTATGACAGAAATGAAAATGTGTATTTTTACCACCTAAATGCCTCTAACTTCTGAACAGATTACTTCAGCCGTCAAACTCTAAGGCCGCTATTTGGTCGTGAATTGCCATGGCAAACATCAGGACAATACAATCATGATCTGAGGGCACCAATTGGGATAAAGAGGAAGCCCCCACACTCTGTTAACCATATATAATGATGTAGTCACTATTTACAGCAGCATCTAAGGGGTTAAACAGATTTGGACGGTGCAAACACTGATCGTGGCTGATGCAGAAAGTTGTCAGCTATAGTGCACAACCGACAGATGCCGGATTGTTATCTGTATGGGCACGCTATTCTCTTATATGTATGGTCAGTTAAAAGGCGTATTGGCTGTCATTAAGGGGTTAAATTTGCAAAAATGTCTACATTTTTGTAATTTTTCAGTCAAGACTGGGTGCAGAGTGTACATTAATGTGAAAAAATGAACTTTTTTTGAATTTACCAAATGGTTGCAATGAAAGAGTGAAAAATTAACGGGTATGAATACTTTCTGTACCCACTGTGTGTGTGTGTATATAAGTGTGTGTGTGTATATATAATTAAAGGGAACACTTAAACAGAATATAACTTTAAGTAAATCAAACTTCTATTAAATCAAACTGTCCACTTAGGAAGTAACACTGTTTGACAATCAATTTTACATGCTGTTGTGAAAATGGAATAGACAACATATGGAAATTTTTGGCAATTATCAAGACACACTCAATAAAGGAGTGGTTCTGCAGGTGGGGACCACAGACCACATCTCAGTACCAATGCTTTTTGGCTGATGTTTTGGTCACTTTTGAATGTTGTGCTTTCACACTCGTGGTAGCATGAGATGGACGCTACAACCCACTCAAGTGGCTCAGGTAGTGCAGCTCATCCAGGATGGTACGTCAATGCGAGCTGTGGCAAGAAGGTTTGCTGTGTCTGTCAGCGTAGTGTCCAGAGCCTGGAGGCGCTATCAGAAGACAGGCCAGCACACCATGAGAAGTGGGGGGCAGTAGGAGGACAAGAACCCAGCAGCAGGACCGCTACCTCAGCCTTTGTGCAAGGAGGAACAGGAGGAGCACTGCCAGAGCCCTGCAAAATGACCTCCAGCAGGCCACAAATCTGCATTTGTCTGCACAAACTGTTAGAAAGCGACTCCATGAGGATGGTCTGAGTGCCCAACGTCCACAGATGGGGGTTGTGTTCACAGCCCAACACCGTGCAGGATGCTTGGCATTTGCCACAGAACACCAGGATTGACAAATTTGCCACTGGTGCCTTGTGCTCTTCACAGATGAAAGCAGGTTCGCACTGAGTACATGTGACAGACATCACAGATTTTGGAGACACCCTGGAGAATGATCTGCAGCCTGCAAGATCCTTCAGTATGACCTGTTTGGCAGTGGGTCAGTAATGGTGTGGGGTGGTATTTCTTTGGAGGGCTGCACAGCCCTCCATATGCTCGCCAGAGGTAGTCTAACTGCCATTAGGTACCGAGATGAGATCCTCAGACCCCTTGTGAGACCATACGCTGGTGCGGTTGGCCCTGGGTTCTTCCTAATGCAGGTAAATGCCAGACTTTGTGGCTAGTGTGTCAGCAGTTCCTGCAAGATGAAGGCATTGAAGCTATGGACTGGCCCGCTCGTTCTCCAGACCTGAATCAGATTGAACACAACAGTTACATCATGTCTCGCCCCATCCACCAACGTCACGTTGCACCACAGACTGTCCAAGAGTTGGCAGATGCTTTAGTCCAGGTCTGGGAGGAGATCCCTCAGGAGACCATCCGCTGCCTCATCAGGAGCATGTGCAGGCATTGTATGGAGGTCATACAGGCACGTGGAGACCACACACACTACTGAACATAATTTCATTGTTTTGAGGCATTTCCATTGAAGTTGGATCAGCCTGTAATTTGATTTTCCACTTTGATTTTGAGTATTGTTCCAAATCTAGGCCTCCATGCCATGAGAGATTAATTTTGATTTACATTGATCATTTTTGTGTTTTATTGTTCTCAACGCTTTCCACTATGTAGTAAATAGACATGGAATTTTTTATTCAGTGATATCGAGGATGTGGGATTTTAGTGTTCCCTTTATTTTTTTTCAAGTTATATATACATTGTGTGCAGAATTATTAGGTAAGTTGTATTTTAGAGGATTATTTTTATTATTGAACAACAGCTTTCTTCTCAATCAACCCAAAAGACTCATAAATATCAAAGCTTAATATTTTTGGCAGTTGGAGTGTTTTCGATTTGGCTATATTAGGAGGATATCTGTTTGTGCAGGTAACTATTACTGTGCATTATTATTAGGAAACTTAATAAAAACCAAATGTATTCCCATCTCACTTGTTAATTTTCACCAGGTAAACCAATATAATTGCACAAAATTTAGAAATAAACATTTCTGACATGCAAAAGCAAACCCCCCAACAATTAGTGACCAATATAGCCACCTTTCTTTATGATGACACTCAACAGCCTTCCATCCATAAATTCTGTCAGTTGCTTGATCTGTTTACAATCAACATTGCGTGCAGCAGCCACCACAGCCTCCCAGACACTGTTCCGAGAGGTGTACTGTTTTCCCTCCCTGTAGATGTCACATTTTATGAGGGACAACAGGTTGTCTATGGGGTTCAGATCAGGTGAACAAGGGGGCCATGTCATTAGTTTTTCTTCTTTGAGACCTTTACTGGCCAGCCACGCTGTGGAGGAGTTGGAGGCATGTGATGGAGCATTGTCCTGCTTCAAAATAATGTTTTTCTTGAACGATACCGACTTCTTCCTGTACCACTGCTTGAAGAAGTTGTCTTCCAGAAACTGGCAGTAGGTCTGGGAGTTGAGCTTCACTCCATCCTCAACCCGAAAAGGTCCCACAAGTTCATCTTTGATACCAGCCCATACCAGTACTTCACCTCCACCTTGCTGGCATCTGAGTTGGAGTGGAGCTCTCTGCCCTTTACTGATCCAGCCTCTGGCTCATCCATCTGGCCGATCAAGAGTCACTCATTTCATCAGTCCATAAAACCTTAGTCAGTCTTGGGCTGTGTGCACGATCTGGGTTTAGTGCGGATCCACAGCGTTTTTTCCCACTCAGAAACGCTGCAGTCTCGCAAAGTGATTTATAGTACAATGTAAATCAACAGAAAAAAAAATCCTGTGCTAATGGTGTGGAAAAATCCGCATGAAAACCGCTGCCGATCAAAAGTAGCATGTCACACACAGAAACTTTTGTGCGTTTCTGAACCCTTCCATTACAGAAATCTGCAGGGGTAAAAACGCAAGAAATCCACTGCAGTTCCGCAAAAAAAACGCACAAAATCCGCATTAAAAAGCGTCAAATCCGCACTTGCGTTTTCTGCCAGGAGATGCGGATTTTGTGCAGAAAATTCTGCATCCCAATCCGCAACGTGTGCACATAACCTTGTTATTTTTTGGCCCAGTCTTGATGTTTTATCTTATGTTTCTTGTTCAAAGGTGGTCGTTTTTCAGCCTTCCTTACTTTGGCCAAGTCCCTTGGTATCGCACACCTTGTGCTTTTTGTTACTCCAGAAACGTTGCAGCTCTGAAATATGGCAAGACTGGTGGCAAATGGCACCTTGGCAACTTCACGCTTGATTTTCCTCAATTCATGGGCAGTTATTTTGCGCCTTTTTTGTCCAACACGCTTCTTGCGACACTATTTGCCATGAAACGCTTGATTGTTCGGTGATCACGCTTCAAAAGTTTGGCAATTTCAAGACTGCTGCATCCCTCTGCAAGACATCTCACAATTTTGGACTTTTCAGAGCCAGTCATATCTCTCTTCTGACCCATTTTGCCAAATGAAAGGAGGTTGCCAATCATTAAGCTCACTTTATATAGGGTTTTTATGTAATTAGACAACACACCGCCTCATTACAGAGACACACATCACCTGATTTACTTAATTGGTAGTTGCCTCTCAAGCCTGAACAAATTGGAGTAGGACAACATGTATAAAAAATATAATATAATCAAAATACAACTTGCCTAATAACTCTGCACACTGTATGTGTATATATATGTGTGTATTATATATATTCATTTTCAATTCCAAGAAGCTTTATTGGCAGGACCAAATATACATTAGTTTTTCCAAAGCACGTATACAGTAGGGAGTAGGAGCTGAGGATGATGAATTGGGTACAGGGTGGGTGGCTAAAGAAGTCCATGGCATATCATGACTAGCTTTCTCGCAACCTATGGCACACACTCACATGCTGCGCTGCTATCTCCCCCGTTCTCTCTTCTTCCCCCAGCAGGATATGTTTTCTCTTCCTCCTTCATGGAGCTGAAATCCGGGAAGAGATCAGAGAGTCTCCTGAAGTGAGTGTTTCTCACTGCTGAGTATTTGGTGCAGTGTAGCAGGAAGTGGGTCTCATCTTCCAGGGCCTCCAGGTCACAGTGTAGGCACTGTCTTCTCTGGGCTTGTAGCTCTGTGTCGACCGACCTCGGTGGCCAGATTGTGGTCACTGAAGTCTATACCGGCTCAGGATCTGGCGGTCTCTGGGGTCCGAGAGCTTCTCCAGATATGGAGCCAGTCTGTAGTCTCTCTGTAGACTCTGGTACACGATCATCTTTCTGATTGTGGCTTTTGTCAGGTTGTTCTGGTTTACAGTTTGGTCAGGTTGGGTTTGGGTGAGCTGTTCCGGGGGTCCTGGTTTGTGGGGACCACCTATATGTGGCATGGCTTTATGGTGATGAGAGCTTTGGTTGCTACTCTGTAGGTGAGCCTGGAAGGACTGCGCCCTCTTCAGGACTGCTAGGTGCAGTGGGAATCTGCCCAGCTCTGCCCGACAGGCACTGTTGGTGGTGCTCCGATGGACCTGGAGAAGGTGTTTACAGAATTCCAGGTGTAATATTTCTGTTGGACTGGAATCCCATTTTGACCAGTCTGGGTATGTGTGAGGGCCCGAGACCTCACTACTGTACAGGTTTATTGGGGTGATTATGGCATCGAAGATTTTTAGCCAGACCCTCACTGATGGCTTCAGATGGTAGTTTCCTTTGGATGGCATAGATTTTGCAGGCCTTATCCTTCAGGATCTCTATGGCTTGTTTGAAGCTCCCTGACCGGTGAATTTCCAGGCCCAGGTAGGTGTATTTGTCTCTTGCTGTAAGAGCGCAGTTGTTTAGCACAAATGGAATGTGCTGGTTCATTCTTGGCTTTCTCTTCTGGAACACCATGATGTTGGTTTTCTTTGCATTAATCGGTAGTGCCCATGTGGAGCTGAATTTCTCCAGGATTTTCAGGTTTTCTTGGAGACCTTTCTCGGTTGGTGACAGCAGCAGTAGGTCATCTGCATACAGCAAGAATTTCACCTCATGGAGTGAGACCTGTGTCGGGGAAGATTCCAGAGCGGTGGCCAGCTCATTGATGTAGATAATGAAGAGTGTTGGGCTTGGGGTGCAGCCCTGTCTGACTCCGCGACTCTGCTGGAAATCAGCTGTTCTTCTACTGCTCATGCTGCAGCGGTTCTCGGTGTAGGAGCTTTTGATGACATCATAGGTCTTTCCTCCTATGCCGCTCTGCAGCAGTTTCAGTAACAGGCCCGGGTGCCAAACTGAGTCAAAAGCCTTTCTGAAATCCACAAAACAAGCGTACATCTTCCCGTGTTTTGTGTTGTGGACGTGGCTCTGAATGAGGCTGGGCAGGGTGTAGATGTGGTCGGTAGTGCGGTGGTTTGGCATGAACCCTGTTTGGCTTTTGCTGAGGACATTATGCTCTGTGAGGAAGCTAAGGATCCTTTTGTTCAAGATTGCTGACACACATTCCTCTGTAGTTGGCAGGGTCGTACCTGTCCACACTCTTGTGAATGTGAGAGATGAGGCCTTGATTCCAGGTATGAGGGAAGTAGCCAGCACTCAGTGCAATATTGAACAATTTAACCATTGCTGCCTGTATTTCCGGTGGGCTGTAGTTCAGCATTTCTGGTGGGATGTCATCCGGGCCACTGGCTGGCTTTTCTACACCTTATGGAAGAGAATCTCTCTGTAATTTCCTGTAGTGTGATTTGGTGTATCCAGTGGGTTTTGAAGTGTTTGACATTTTCCTTCATAGCTTTTAGTTTTTCCGTTATGTTTTTCTGTTCTTGGTTTAGTTCTTCCTTCGAGATGTCTTTGTAGAGGTCTCTGAAGTAAGCCAGATATTGCCTTTTTGGATATGAATGATGATCTTGATTTTTGTGTCCATGTGGTTCCATAGTTCCCAGAAGGAGTTGTCCTTGGGGGGCGTCTTGGAGTTGGTTAAGTTTGATGGTGATGTAACTCTGTTTCTTCCTCTTGAGGATGGTTTTGTGTTGCCTTTGTATGTTGATGTAGGCATCCCTCAGACCCGGATGGTTGGGATCTGTGTTTGTTTGAAACTGTTCAGGGTCTTCCTTATGGCTTTTCATTCTCGGTCAAACCAACCAGTGGTCTGTTTTTCTTTTAGCCTTTTTATAGTTGACTTCTTTAAGGTCGAACAGATCGGCCATGATGTAGAATATATCATTGAGGTCATTTGTAGCTTGGTTCACTCCTGGATTAGACTTGTACTCATAGTTGAAGTGGTGGAGCATCTCCTGTATTCTGGGTCTGCTGGGAGTCTCTTGATATTTTATTGCTAACGTCTTGGACCATTTATAGGATGGAGGCAGGTTGAAGAGGCCGCTCTGCTGAGGCTTTTGTGGCCATGGTTTCTCTGTAGATTTTATGTACAGAAGAAGTTAGCTGTGATCTTACAGGTGCGTTTGTGGGGTGACTATGAAGCCGCAGATATTTTCCATATCTAATGGTGCAGTCTACTACACTCCTTCCTACATGGGAGTTTAATATGTACAGTGGGGCAAAAAAGTATTTAGTCAGTCAGCAATAGTGCAAGTTCCACCACTTAAAAAGATGAGAGGCGTCTGTAATTTACATCATAGGTAGACCTCAACTATGGGAGACAAACTGAGAAAAAAAATCCAGAAAATCATTGTTGTTTTAACATTTTATTTGCATATTATGGTGGAAAATAAGTATTTGGTCAGAAACAAACAATCAAGATTTCTGGCTCTCAGACCTGTAACTTCTTCTTTAAGAGTCTCCTCTTTCCTCCACTCATTACCTGTAGTAATGGCACCTGTTTAAACTTGTTATCAGTATAAAAAGACACCTGTGCACACCCTCAAACAGTCTGACTCCAAACTCCACTATGGTGAAGACCAAAGAGCTGTCAAAGGACACCAGAAACAAAATTGTAGCCCTGCACCAGGCTGGGAAGACTGAATCTGCAATAGCCAACCAGCTTGGAGTGAAGAAATCAACAGTGGGAGCAATAATTAGAAAATGGAAGACATACAAGACCACTGATAATCTCCCTCGATCTGGGGCTCCACGCAAAATCCCACCCCGTGGGGTCAGAATGATCACAAGAACGGTGAGCAAAAATCCCAGAACCACGCGGGGGGACCCAGTGAATGAACTGCAGAGAGCTGGGACCAATGTAACAAGGCCTACCATAAGTAACACACTACGCCACCATGGACTCAGATCCTGCAGTGCCAGACGTGTCCCACTGCTTAAGCCAGTACATGTCCGGGCCCGTCTGAAGTTTGCTAGAGAGCATTTGGATGATCCAGAGGAGTTTTGGGAGAATGTCCTATGGTCTGATGAAACCAAACTGGAACTGTTTGGTAGAAACACAACTTGTCGTGTTTGGAGGAAAAAGAATACTGAGTTACATCCATCAAACACCATACCTACTGTAAAGCATAGTGGTGGAAACATCATGCTTTGGGGCTGTTTCTCTGCAAAGGGGCCAGGACGACTGATCCGGGTACATGAAAGAATGAATGGGGCCATGTATCGTGAGATTTTGAGTGCAAACCTCCTTCCATCAGCAAGGGCATTGAAGATGAAACGTGGCTGGGTCTTTCAACATGACAATGATCCAAAGCACACCGCCAGGGCAACGAAGGAGTGGCTTCGTAAGAAGCATTTCAAGGTCCTGGAGTGGCCTAGCCAGTCTCCAGATCTCAACCCTATAGAAAACCTTTGGAGGGAGTTGAAAGTCCGTGTTGCCAAGCGAAAGCCAAAAACATCACTGCTCTAGAGGAGATCTGCATAGAGGAATGGGCCAACATACCAACAACAGTGTGTGGCAACCTTGTGAAGACTTACAGAAAACGTTTGACCTCTGTCATTGCCAACAAAGGATATATTACAAAGTATTGAGATGAAATTTTGTTTCTGACCAAATACTTATTTTCCACCATAATATGCAAATAAAATGTTAAAACAACAGACAATGTGATTTTCTGGATTTTTTTTTCTCAGTTTGTCTCCCATAGTTGAGGTCTACCTATGATGTAAATTACAGACGCCTCTCATCTTTTTAAGTGGTGGAACTTGCACTATTGCTGACTGACTAAATACTTTTTTGCCCCACTGTATCTTCCTAGGGAGTCTCACTTGGTGCGGCCATTAAAAATATGAAGTCCTAAACTTCTACATAGGTTCAGGATCTTTTTGCCACTTTTGTTGACTGTACTGTCCTAGCTGTTTCTCTCCATGTGTATGGCTGTCATGGCTGTCAGTCTCTGCTCCAAGAATGTAGATGTTTCCATCCGTGGGTCGGAAAGTCTTTTTCTCTCCCAGTTCTTGTGTTGAGGTCTCCGATGATGAGAACTTTGCCCAGGGCGTGAAAATGGGCGGCTTCTCCTTGTAAGATCTCAAAGCTCTCTGGATTGAAGTAGGGCGACTCTGGTGGTGGTATAAAGATGGCACAGACTTGGACATCAGACTGAGCGGTGAGGATGGAGCTGCTGATTTTCCTCTCGACACTGGTTTGATGTACTGGTGGAGCTCTTCTTTATGCCAGATCAATATTCCTCCTGAGCAGCGGCCCTGTTAAATGTTTTTATTTTTCAGGGCAGGTACAGATTTCCCTGTAGCCGATGAGCACCAGGGATTCACTTTGGGCCTGGTCCTTGTTTCTAGTAGAATCTGTCTGTTTTTCAGTCGTGGTAAAAAATCTGGATCATTTGTTTTACATCCAAACACCGAGGTGCTCAGGCCTTGGATGTTCCAGCTGCTAATTTTAAGTGGTCATTGTAACGGGATCCGCCGTGCTGGAGTACCACCCCGTGTTTCAGGAGGTCCACTCTGCTTTGGATGGAGTCGGAATGAAGGACGCTGGCTGGAATTCCTTGATTACATGGGCGCATATAAAAGATCACTGCGTCTCCACATATTTCCAGTATGACAACACTTTACTCCCAGGACACAGAATATATATCACACAGATACAGAGGGCGGGCTAATTGAAAAACGGCAGGCCAGACATACATTACCATAGCCGCAGGTGGCCGGAGCCTGCCGATATTTACTGTGGGAATTACAAAGGTGGGGAAGGTCAAAAGGAGAATATCTTGTCCTCTCTGCCCAGGAGCGCAGCCTGTGGGCTGATGCATTAGGGACATGCATCTCACCTGGAACCTATTATACATACATATAACTGCACAACATATTCTTGGTGCGGTGGGGTTCCGTAAGTCATTTTTTTATTTTGTTTATCACTTGTATGTGTGTATACCTTGTAATGAGTGTGGCTGTGTAGGACACACCTGATCTGACTGGTTTAGTAATGATGTTGGTTCCATCCAGTCATATTAGTTTCCTGCACAATGTGTTGAGCAGAGTCCTTATCTCCTCCATGTCTCTGCTCTGTATATCTCTGGATGCCTCTGTTTTGTATGTCTGTGTGAGGTCGGTGGTTTCCTCCATGGTGGTCTTCTCCTCTGATGGTCTGATTTTGGGTGAGGGTGGTATTTGGTTCTAATTTCCTTAGATATAGTTGTGGCTTCCTGCCTTTTCTTTGTTGAGGGTCTTTCCATGAAATTCTGGTTGGTATTGGATTCAGGCCTAGGGTCCCTGTTTAGGACAATGTCCTTCAGCTCTTTGGGCAGAAGACTGACCCCTAGTTTGTTCAGGTGTTTGCTGTCATAGAGGTGATGGTGATTTATGGAGGGGTGTTGTGCCAGAATCACTCCTGGCACACACCGTGCTGCCAGCACTGTTATGGATCCCAACAATATGTCAGGGACCCCGGGGAGGATACCTTTATCATCCCCACCACACACACCAATTTGTCTCAAACTGGGGTTGTTTGGTTGCCCCTGGTTCCTTCTGAAGGGGTTTATCTATATCCCACTTCCCAGTTCCCTTTGGAACTTGCAGCTCTCTAGCGCCCCTCCTTACCCTCATGTCAGTCGGGGTACTGCACCTAGGGTAATTAGTCGCCAGAAAGGCTGCCTGCTATGTACTGGCTATTGGGCACACTACAGCGAGGGCAATATAACTACTCCCACACAGGCAGGAGCTATAATTATCAATGTCGCTGCAGAGATGCCCGATTGCACAGGACAACGTATGCTGCCACCAGCTCCGATTCCACAATGGTTAACGGGTCCGGAGCCAACCCCAAATCAGTAGCGTAATTCACCTCAGAGGACGCACAGTTCGTTATAGAGCAAGCTAGCAAATTATATATTTTACTCCAAAAAAA
Organism: Ranitomeya imitator; assembly: GCF_032444005.1. Taxonomy (NCBI): domain Eukaryota; kingdom Metazoa; phylum Chordata; class Amphibia; order Anura; family Dendrobatidae; genus Ranitomeya; species Ranitomeya imitator. Next base: position 215,166,688 of record NC_091287.1, on the reverse strand, counting down.
GGTAGGCAGTGTTTACAAGGTATAAAAAGATATTATAAAGGAGACAATTCGTATGTAGATTGCAATTACAAATAAAAAAGGATTAACTGAAGAAACACTTTTACAGTTCCTTATGTCATTGCACATCAGCATGGCGGCCGTGTGCTCAGGGGATACATCCAGGTGCATTAGAACAGCTTGCTTCTAGGGCCAAGACTCACTCACTCACAACTCAGCAGGAGTAGGATATATGCCATCTTGTCGTGACATCACTGAGTGCGCTGAGTTATGACATGCACTCCTCTTTTCTCAGAATGTGAAAACCATTTTTTACGCATATCTCGCTGTATGACCCTTGCATAAGTACGACATGATGCTCCCCACGTCAGGGGCGGTTTTTTTAAATGTAAATACGGAGCAATTACCTGAACTACTTATGGAGAAATCCACTCTTTGCACTCATCGTGCTTAGCTTCTAGCCATTTCAGTGAGTGATGGATCTATCTAGGGACATCCGGAATATGTAACTCATATTTCTAGCCCGGGTCGGTGCCCATATATATCACGTTTATAGAACTACTACTTGATATATATATATATATATATATATCTCTATCTATATATATCTATCTATATATATATCTAACAGTTATAATATAATATAATATTATATATATAATAATATATATATTATATATATTACAGTTATATGAAAAAATTTTGGGCACCCCTATTAATCTTAAGCTTAATGTTTTATAAAACTAACAACTAATAACAGCTATTTCCGTTTCATATATCTAATAACTGTAGGACACAGCAAAGTTTCTGCCTCGAAATGAGGTTTATTGTACTAACAGAAAATGTGCAATCTGCATTCAAACAAAATTTGACAGGTGCATAAGTATGGGCACCCTTATCATTTTCTTGTTTTAAATACTCCTACCTACTTTTTACTGACTTACTAAAGCACTTTTTTTGGTTTTCTAACCTCATTGAGCTTTGAACTTCATAGCCAGGTGTATGCAATCATGAGAAAAGCTACTTAAAGTGGCCACTTGCAAGTTGTTCTCCTGTTTGAATCTCCTCTGAAGAGTGGCATCATGGGCTCCTCAAAACAACTGTCTAATGATCTGAAAACAAAGATTATTCAACATAGTTGTTCAGGGGAAGGATACAAAAAGCTGTCTGAGATTTAACCTGTCAATTTCCACTGAGAGGAACATAGTAAGGAAATAGAAGAACACAGGTACAGTTCTTGTTAAGGCCAGAAGTGGCAGGCCAAGAAAAACATCAGAAAGGCAGAGAAGAAGAATGGTGAGATCAGTGAAAGACAATCCTAAGACCACCTCCAGAGACCTGCAGCATCAACTTGCTGCAGATGGTGTCACTGTGCATCGGTCAACTATACAACGCACTTTGCACAAGGAGAAGCTGTATGGGAGAGTGATGCGAAAGAAGCCATTTCTGCAAGCACGCCATAAACCGAGTAGGCTGAGGTATGCAAAAGCACATTTGGAGAAGCCAATTTCTTTTTGGAAGAAGGTCCTGTGAACTGATGAAACCAAGATTGAGTTGTTCGGTCATACAAAAAGGCGTTATGAATGGCGGCCAAAAACACACAGCATTCCAAGAAAAACACTTGCTACCCACAGTAAAATTTGGTGGAGGTTCCATCATGCTTTGGGGCTGTGTGACCAATGCCAACACCGGGAATCTTGTTAAAGTTGAGGGACGCATGGATTCCTCTCAGTATCAGCAGATTCTTGACAGTAATTTGACAGATTCTTGACAGTAATGTTCATGAATCAGTGACAAAGTTGAAGTTACGCAGGGGATGGATCTTTCAGCAAGACAATGATCCAAAACACCGCTCCAAATCTACTCAGGCATTCATGCAGAGGAACAATTACACTGTTCTGGAATGGCCATCCCAGTCCCCAGACCTGAATATCATTGAACATCTGTGGGATCATTTGAAGAGGGCTGTCCATGCTCGGCGACCATCAAACTTAACTGAACTGGAATTGTTTTGTAAAGAGAAATGGTCAAAAATACCTTCATCCAGGATCCAGGAACTCCTTAAAAGCTACAGGAAGTGACTAGAGGCTGTTATTTTTGCAAAAGGAGGATCTACTAAATATTAATGTCACTTTTCTGGTGGGGTGCCCATACTTATGCACCTGTCAAATTTTGTTTGAATGCACATTTTCAGTTAGTACAATAAACCTCATTTCAAGGCAGGAACAGTACTGTGTCCAACAGTTATTAGATATATGAAACTAAAATAGCTGTTGCAAAAAAAAAAAAAGAACAATTTTTCTAAAACATTAAGATTAATAGGGGTGCCCAAACTTTTTCATATAACTATATATGTGTGTGTGTATATGTGTTGTATATATGTGTATGTGTGTGTGTATATATATATATATCTATATATATATACACAGTGTATAGGTGGAGAGGGGCTTCCTTCACTATTAAAATGAGCAGTCAGTCATCTCCCTTCATAATTCAATGTCTTTGCGTGACTCATGATCCTGTTTTTCCACATATAGTTTGTAAAAAGTAATATTACAATAATGTATTATATGTATTTTTATGATGCAACACGTGTTATGATGTGTAAACACTTTTTAACTGGTTTTAACAGTGCGTACCCATAACTGATGATGAAGAAGAGCACAAATCTCAAAAGCAGGACCTAGCACCTTCTGTTGTGCCACCAAAGCAAGGTAATTTAGTCAGCATTTTCAGTACGTTCTTGCTTTGTTTACTTTTTTTCCAAGTTAGATGACAAACAGATGTATATCGCATATCATGTTTGATGTTTATTACATAATGATGATTTTTCTTTATCACTTCATTGCAGACACAAGTAACCATGGGTGTATTCTGTTGTTGCTAGGAGGCTGGTGCTTGGCAAAAAAAATTAGCACCACCTCAGCAGGGTACACCCACAGACTGGCAGAAAGTTCATCAGTTTTAATTTAGTGTCAGTAGGACGCAGACCTGGATCTGATCCCTGATCTGTCTTTTTCTCATTAGGTGACCTTTTTGTGTGTTAAACTTTTCCCATTTGTTTTTCAGATTCTTCTCTTCAGGGTTACAAGGTGTAACGTCTTAGGCCATGTTCACACAGTGCGTTTTTTACCGCGGAACCGCGGCGGTTTTGCCGCTGCGGTTCCGCAGCTGTTTTCCATGCAGGGTACAGTACACTGTACCCTATGGAAAACAGGACACACTGTGCACATGGTCCGGAAATTGTAAAAAAAAAGACGCGCTGAATAGCTCCCGGAAAAAAGAAGGAGCATGTCAATTCTTTTTCCGGAGCCGCAGCGGTTCTGCACCCATAGACCTCCATTGTGAGGTCCAAACCGCAGTAAAACCCGCAGATCAAAAATATATCTGCGGGTTTTACTGCGGTTTGATGTGCAGAACCGCTGCAGCAGGAAGTGCGGGGAGCGGGCGGAAGTGCGTGGGTGGAGTGTGGCTGCCCCCCCCGTGTTCCGATCCCGCCCCCCCGTGCTCCGATGCCCCCCCCCAGTGCTCCGATGCCCCCCCCCAGTGCTCTGATGCCCCCCCCGTGCCCTAATCTCCCCCCCTTATACTCACCCGGCGTCCCGGTGTCCGTCCGGCCGTCTTCTCCCTGGGCGCCACCATCTTGCAAAATGGCGGGCGCATGCGCAGTGCGCCCGCCGAATCTGCCGGCCGGCAGATTCGTTCCAAAGTGCATTTTGATCACTGAGATATAACCTATCTCAGTGATCAAAATAAAAAAATGGTAAATGACACCCCCCCCCCTTTGTCACCCCCATAGGTAGGGACAATAAAAAAAATAAAGATTTTTTTTTTTTTTTTTTTCACTAAGGTTAGAATAGGGGTAGGGTTAGGGTTAGGGGTAGGGTTAGGGGTAGGGTTAGGGGTAGGGTTAGGGGTAGGGGTAGGGTTAGGGGTAGGGTTAGGGTATTTTCAGCCATTTTAACCCTAAAAAAATTCCTAGAAAACACACAGACTCTGGCTAGAAAACTGCATAAAAAAAACGCATCAAAAAACGCATCAAAAAACGCATCAAAAACGGACCAAAAAAGGACCAAAAAAAGGACCTGCGTTTTCTGCCAAGAGCTGCAGTTTTTTAAAAAACAGTCAGGAAAAAAAAAGGATGGAAATCCTGAACGTGTGAACATACCCTAACCCTGTTTTCCAAAAATAGCAACTGAGAGAATGGTGTGGCGCCATCCACATCACATCCTCTCTGGTCTGCGATGCAGGATCTTTCCCCAACACTTCAAGTGCGTCTTAGAGTGGTTCGTGGTGGCCAGTTCTTGCCGTTTCCCCACCTCAGCCCTCTTTAGCTGGATGGGTGGAAAATGGTGCTCCTCAGTGACCCTCCCCTCTCAGGGTTGAGAGTCTTCTGCAGCACCCTGGACCACAACAGTGCAGGAAGCCGGACACATTGTTTTCCAGTGCCCCTTCCTCCCCCCTCACCTGAGGGCTCCTGATGTCGTCTTTGAGATGGAGGAGTTGGGACCTTGACCAGACAGGTACTGTCCCTCATTTTTCTCCACAGTCCCTCTTCAGGACATTGGAGAGGCATTAGAAAGAGGGGTTCACATCACTCCTCTGTGTGCATATTTTAGTCACGCACGCTCTTTCCCTCCCGTGGGAGTGCTCCAGTAATTTCCAGGGCAGGCTTGTTTCCACCCCTTTGTGCGTGCCGCCTAATTGGCGTGTGCAGGTTCGCACGCTTTCTCTTCTATGGGGAGCGCTTGCCTTATTCTGGCAGCTCGGGCTTTCAGCGTGCCTTTTCTGAGCTCGTCCCTTCAATCTCCTTCACTCTGCCTCCAACTCAGATGGCGCCTCGTGTCCTGCTGCAACATCACGTTGCCTGTTGTACCAGTCTCTCCCAAAGACATGTTTCCCCTACATCTGTGGGTAGGCTCTATCCAGACTGTTTACTTCTCCCCTCCTACGCTTAATCCTCCTCTGAAGCCCCTCTCACCTAGTGGCCATACATATGCACAGTTCCAGGGAGAATCACTCCTGTCCCTCCTCCACTTAATTACTATACTTGTGTTCTGTGAAACTGTGGCCCACAGGTCATGACTCGGCTTTCTGCCCAGATTGCAGCCCTTCCACCATGCAAGTCTCACAGGAGCCGCTCGGGACGAGAGCACGCTCCCTCCCCCAGAGTGGGCTGTTGCTATTTCTCAATCAGTATCTGACCTAACCAAGGTGTCTCTGTCCCTGATACAGGTCCTTGAACGTTTACCTAACATTTCAGCCGCCTCCAGTGCTCTGATCTTTTCTCAGAGCAAAACGCATGCTCCCATCTATCTGCCACCTTTGTCATGGCAGATCAAGGGTGAGGTCCAAGAAGTGGACATACTCCCAACTCCTTGTCTGGTTTCCCTTCCCCTTCCACATCTTCAGGATTCCTTCAGTATCCCTTCCATATCCCACTCCTCCCCAGAGGTGACCCCGGGATCCGAACTGGATTCCCAGTCTGGTTGGTCCGTGTAGAGATCAGATTCTATCTTCCAAACTCCAGAATATGGTCAACAGCCTTATTTCATCCGTTAATCAGACCCTCCATATTAGGGGTGAGGAGTGTCCCCCCTCAGGATCACTCCGTCTCATTCAAAAAGGCTAAGCGCCCTCCTCGGGTGTTTTCCAATCACAAGGAGTTTGAGGGAATAGTTGCCAAACATTGGGAACACCCGGAAAAGCGCTTCCCAGGTATCCCTTTTGGTTCTGATTTCCTCAGCAAATGGTCAGAACCCCTAGCTGTGGACCCACCAGTCTCTCGATTGTCCCCTAAAATTGTCCTGTCTCTCCCATGATTGTTCCTCCCTCAAGCCCTAGCTAAGTCTGCCTTTTGAGGCTGCTGGCGCTCCTCTGTCCCGACTTCGCATCCTCATGGGTAGCCAAGTCTGTTTCCTGCTGGGCAAAACTTCTTCGGCAGCGCATTTTATCAGCGGCCTCGCTGGAGAAACTGGCAAAACTTGCAGACCGGATTGCATACGCAGGCAAATATTTGTTTGTTGCTACTCTGGATGCTGCCAGCAGTTTTGCCTTTTTTACTACAATATTGTAGCCATATGCAGAATCCTCTGGCTCAAAGCCTGGAATGTGGACCCAACATCCAAGAAGTTCCTTACCAACGCCCCTTAGAGGAATTACGTTTCTTTGGGTCTAAGCTTGATCAGCTTATCTCAGACAACAAAGGCGATAGGAGTTACCTCTGTTACCCATCCTATGCAAATTTACTAGGAGACGATATCTTCAATTTTGCCCCTTTTGTCCTTTTGTTTTCCTATTCCGGGGCCTCCTCTCAGCGAGACCCCTCCCCTACCCACTGAGAGCGAAAGAAGCTGCCCTTCAAACCAGCCCTGGCATGGCACCAAAAGGGCCATTGGGCAAGTCCTCCGGTTCCAAATCCAATAGATTTTCTTCTGCATGACTGGTCACCCTTCTCAGAGAAGGCGGCCACCTACCTTGTCAGGAAGCATGGTTCTCCGTAGTCGACAAAGCCTGGGTCAGGTAGATTGTTGCCACAGGTCACAAGATGGAATTTTCTTACCTCCTATACAGACATTTGTTCATGTCCAACCCTCCCAAGAGTTACAGCCCAAGTCCTAGTTTTCTTTCAAGCCATCTCCTCTCTTCTCCGGGCAGGTGTCATTGTACCCGTCTTCTCCCAGGAGACATGCTACCAGTACACAGCTCTCCACTTCAGACTGGCCTCTGTTCCCAGAGTGTTTACCATGGTAATGGTGGCAGTCATGGCCATTCTCCACTCAAAGAGGAAAGTAGTCATTCCCTGCCTGTACAACCTCCCAATTAAGGGCCCGTGTATTCAGGACTGTTGCAAAAGTCTTCAGATTAACTTGGACATGCTTTCACAGAGGAAAAGCTCTCGAAACTGCTTCTGGAGATTCGTTTTTTAAAATACTCCTCTTCTCACTCTCTTCGACTCTGCTTGAGAGTACTAGGGAAGATGATTGACACAATGGAAGCTGTCCCTTTTGCACAATTCCTTATCCGTCCTCTCCAGCTAATCCTTCTGTCAGCTTGGGACAAAAGGATTTCTTTCCTGTATAGCCCCCATACGCCTGCCTCTCCGATTGAGGCAGTCTTTTTCATCCTGGAGTCTCTCTCTCCCTCCATTCGGCACGGGAAGTCATTTCTCCCTCTCCACTGGCAAGTTGTCCCAACAGCCGTCAGGATCCTCAGATGGGGAGTGGTCTTCCTTAACCACAGTCGAGGGTCACTGGAACTCTTGGGAAACCTCCCTTCCCTTGAAGCGCCTGGAGATCTGAGCCATCTACCTCTCTTCTCCACTGGTAGGACCTTCTTACTGACAGATTAGTCCAAATTCAAACTGACAATGCCACGGCCGTGTGGCTTACATAAACCACCAGGACGGGGCACACAGTGAGTCGGTCATGCTATAGGTCTCACGGATTCTGGCTTGGACCAAGCGGCAAGTGCCAGCAGTATCAGCAGTCAGTATTTCAGACCTGGATAACTAGGCTGCTGACTTCCTAAGTCATCAGGGTCTCTCCTTAGGTGAGTGATCTCTCAGCATCTCTGTGTTCAAACAGATCTGTCAGAGGTGGGCACTCCCAATATCTATCTGATGGCATCTTGGATGAATCACAAGGTCCCTCGTTTCGTTGTCAGGTCTTGCAACTCCCTGGCGGTCGGTTACGATGCCCTGGTTATTCCATGGTCTTAGTTTCAACTTCCGTACCTTTTCCACCCCTTCCCCTGATCCCCCAGACTCGTCAAGAAGATAAAGGCGGAAGGAGTTCCAGTTATTCTAGTGTTCATACTTGCCCAGAAGAGCCTAGTATGTCGAGTTAGTCAACCTACTGACAGATGTACCCTGGAAACTCCCAGACTGACAAGACTTACTTTCTCAGGGTCCCCTCTTCCACCAGAATTTTTGGTGTCTCAATTTAATGGCATGTCCTTTGAAGCTGCAGTCCTGAGGGAGGCAGGCTTCTCACTCCAAGTCATACAGACCATGATCAGGGTGAGAGAACCCTCATCTTAATGTATTTATTATCAGTCCTTGAAGTTTTTTTTTTGTTTTTTTGTTTTTTTGCTGGTGTGAAGACCACATAGCTCCCATGTCGTTTTATTTTCCAGCTATCCTGGCGTTCTTACAATCAGGATTAGAGTCTGATTTGTCTTAGTATCCTCAAGTGTCAGGTCACTGCACTCTCAATTCTGTTTCAATTAAATTTGTCTTCGTCTCCAGGTCAAGAGCTTCCTGCAAGGAGTTGCTCGCCTAGCACCACCTTATCCATCCTCCTGTGGACCCGTGGTACCTTAACCTAGTTTTTAGCGTTCTTCAGTGATCCCCCTTCGAAACCCATTCAGGACATCTCGTTTTCTCTTCACTCCTGAAAGGTTGCTGTTTTGGTTGCGATCACTTCCACCAGATTGGTCTCAGACTTAGATGCACCCTTGCCTCTCCCCCTTCCAACAAGATGATCCTTCGTCCAGTACCTGCCTTCCTTTCTAAAGTGGTATCTGCCTCCAAGTCTACTATCATCTGTTTGATCTGCTCAGCTAAACTGGAGGCTTATCCTGTCAAGAATAGACGACCACCACCTCTGGATGTGTGGGCTCCTTACACCCGAGGAGTGGGGGCCTCCTGGTCCGTTCACCACCAGGCTTCTGCAACTCCGATTTGCAAGGTCGCTACCTGGTCATCTCTTCATACATTTGCAAGATTCTACAGGGTACCTACTTATGCCTTGGCTGATGCTGGCCTAGGTAGGAAGGTGATGTAAGTGGTGTTTGATCATCACCCAACCAGATTTAAGCAAGTTTTACTTATGTTCCCTGTCTTGGGACTGCTTTATTACATCACATGGTGACCAGTGTCCCCCAATGAAGCAATAAAGAGAGGATTTTTTTAGTTTTTGTAAAATCTTTCTTGAAGCCTTCATTGGGGGGCACACCACTCTTCCCGGTCTTTTGTGCCTTTGTTGGACCTGAGTGCCTCAGTTGGGCCTGTTTACAGTTCTTGTTGCTTCTCCTACTGCTTTTTCACTAAACTGTCAAGCTTTGCGCCAGTTGGTAGTTGTACCCTGCTGAGGAGGAGCGAACTCTATTTTTGCCTAGTGTCAGCCTCCTAGCAACAGCAGCATACACCCATGGTTACATGTGTTCCTCAAAGAAGGCTCTAAGAAGAGGATTTGACCTTGAGTACTAAAAATCTTTCTTATTTCACTAGTAAACCATTAAACTGTTTTCTCTGACACGGGAATACAATTTTTAAAAATCACTATTAAATCTGTATGCAGTGCAGTAATGTTCCCTAGGCCTATTTAAGTAAGGAATTACTGTGCTGTAAATTAAAAAAAAAATGCTTACCTAAATTATGGAAAATGTGAAATAAGATTTTGTTGTTGTTGTTGTTGTTGTTTTAGCCATCCCCTTCTTATATTAAAAAATAAATAACCTGCTATTACCCCAACTTGTGTGTTGCTCAATCTGTCACAATTTCCTGGTATCCCCAATAAAAGAGAATTGAGTCTAGTCTGTATGTCACTGCAAATATGCAAATCTCATACAATGCGGTGACGTGACTGCTTGTTTGCATACTGGGGAATCGTGACAATGGCTGAAAACTCGTGCTTCTAAAGTCTGCAGACTTTTATAGGAATGCGTGACAACCCCTTTTACCTCTCCTGAATTATGTAAGATTAAAGGGGTCTCTATGGTTTGCATTTTTTGATGAGAATAGAAGTTGTATTTAACATGTTGGGACTTTTTTATTCTTATGCTTTTTATATTTATTTACAATAAAATTCAAATCACTTTATGCCCATCGTCTTCTCTTATGCAGGCGGGATATGACGTCTCTAATGTCTCGACACAAAAGAAAATGGTTCTCACATTTTTGTTGAAACATCACAGAAACATGTGACAAGGGGATTGGCTAATTTATGTGATGTGACTAAGCAAAGCATCTAAGGCTACGTTCACATTTGCGCCTTTGGGCGCAGCGTCGTCGACGCATACCGACACATGCGTCATGCGTCCCTTTCTTTAAAATGGGGGGCATGGACATGCGTTGTACTGCATTTTACGACGCATGTGTCATATAGACGCACAGACAGGGCGCAGAGGACGCTACTTGTAGCGTTTTTGCCTGGGCCGAAATTCCTGTTCTGTGCTTTCTTATGACAACGCATGCGTCGCAAAACGCAGCGTTGTGCACATGCGTTGTTGGTTGCATCACCGACACTGCGCCCAGCAACGCAAATGTGAACGCAGCCTAAATTGCTGATGAGGCAGTACGAAAGAGCTGCAGCTCTGAGCACAAAAGACCTCCAGAAACCTTTTACATTCTTTTGTAATGTCTGGACACAAGTGAACTGATTTTTTTCTTTTGAAAAAAAAAAAAAATAAATTTGAGTCTTGAAAAAGGGCCCATAAAGGAATGAAAGGTCTTGCATATATTTTTTTTGAATTCTGAATAAATTATATTTTTTAAAGGTTCTAGCATATTACTACAAACTGCAGAAAACCCCTTTTTAATTTACATTTTCCAAACTAAAAAAAAGTACCTATAGGTCCATAAATAATTGGACAGTGACCTAATCTTCATGATTTGAGCTCTGCATGCTGCCATTTTGGATTTAAAATTAAACAACTGAGATGAAATTTAAGTGACTTTCAGGTTTAATTTAAGGGGTTGGACAAAAATATCTTGTGAAACGTTAAGGAATTGCAACCATTTTTCTACAAAGCTTCATTTCAGGTGCTCAAATGTAATTGGACAAATTCATTTTACCTAAATAAAATGTTCATATTTAATACTTTATAGAAATTTTTTAGCAGGCAATGACTGCCTGAAGTCTGGAAACCATGGATGTCACCAAACACTGGGTTTCCTCCTTTGTGATGCTTTCTAATTACTGATAGATTTCAGCTGGTGTCATGACTTTCCAAGGCTTTTTGCTTCTTTGTTTCATGTTCAGTACTTTTTTTTCCTGTCCTTTCTTATTACACATAACTTTATTTTATTAACCTCTGTGGTTTGGTTTCTTTGCCTATGTGGCTTGGATGTGTTGTTACCGACCTCTGCTGAGACTCATCATGTCAATAGCATCTTTAGAAATATATTTACGAAAAAAATTGGTGAAGTGTTCAATACTTATTTCACCCACTGTATGTATGTTTATACCGTATGTTTTGCTTTGTAAGACGCACTTGACTTCTCCAGCAGCGACCCTGGGGACCCCGCTTCTCCGCAGCCCCCACCCCGGTAAGCAATAAGACGCATGGATTAATAGAAGCACCACCATTTTATTAAAAAAAACTTAATTTCTTCTCAAAATTTGTGGTGCGTCTTATAATCTGGAGTGTCTTACATAGCAAAAAATACGGTATATGATATAGAACCTGTCACCAATTTTCTTAGGAAATATATTTCTAAAGGATGGATTTTTATATTTTAGCACTGTACATTTGCCAAAATAGTTGTAGTTAAATGTTGTCAATTAAAATCCGCAACTCTCGTCTTGGGATAATGTTCTCATTAAATTATAGAACAATATAAATTGCATATATATACAAGATTATTTGTATGTGACATGTTTTCCTTTACAGACCCAAAGACGGAGTGTAAGAAACCATTATTTCCCATTTCACAACCCAGTAAAATTGAGCCTCTCAGTCAGAGAAATAAACTGATGTTTACTTTATCATCAAGTAAGGCCCAAGGTATGTGAAAGTTTGTAGTCCTCATGCCATAAATGTGCTTTATGTAAAAAAAATGCTTTAAATATTACTATGGACTTCAATGTAATTGGCCTTTGAAAATTGTTTCAGAATCTGATGCTACAAGCAATTTTAACCCAACAACAAATATATTCGTAAAAAAAGGTATGTATTCGGTTTGAAGTAGATATCTGCTATAACTTTGAGTCAATCATAGCGCTCATACCCATCACCGTTTAAAAAAAAAAAAAAAAAAAAGCCAAAAAAAACCCATCCGATATTGACCCAGGAAAGTGGGATGAGTGTCATGCGATTTTTACACGAGTACAATCCTAGCATCCGATTTACATCAAATTTTCATTCGAATGCGATTTTAACATGAGTTTTTACATAGAGCAATTCTCTGTTATTTACCCACAGTTTTCCAATAGAAAGTAAATTACTTTTGGAAAAAATGGCTTGAGGTTACCCGACTTTTTATTAACTAGCAGAAGGAAAGCTGACAGCTGGGGGCAGATTTTTATAGCATTGGAAGGTGGTAATACCAATGGAGCTTCCCATGCTATTAATATCAGCTCACAGCTGTATACTTAGCATTTCCTGGTTACTATAATGGTGGACTACAAAAAAAGATGTAGGGTCCCCCTATAATTAATAACCAGCAAAGGCTAGGCAGACAGCTGCGGGTGGATATTTATAGGCTAGGATGGGGCCATGGATATTGGCCCCCTCCCAGACTTAAAGCATCAGCTCTCAGCCTTCCCAGAAATGACTCATCCATAAGATGTGCCAATTCTGGAGCTAAACCTTGCTCTTCCCACTTGCCCTGTTGCAGTGGGAAGTGAGGTGATAGTATCGGGGTCACCTTTTGACTTTTGTATTGTCAGGTGACATCAAGCCCAGGGGGTTGGTAATGTGGAGGCATCTATAAGACTTCCTTAATACTAAACCCATAGTTAAATTGTTAAAAAAAACCACCCAGAATAAAGTCCTTTATTTGAAATCATGACTCCTTTAGTGAATCTAAAAGGACCAACTACACATATATTCACCGCTAAGCCCAATCCCCTGAAGCCAATGTCTCTTGTCTCTGTATGGTCAAAGGAGTTTATTGGATATGAACCCCGTTCAACTATAGCACTCGCAGCTCTCTGTCTCTGCTGGATGGCAAGCTGTATAGTTCCATAATGCAGCCTGCCTTCTAGATACAGCAGAGCTAGACGCGTCACAGGACAATTGAATTATCTTCTCGGCAGACAAGCAAGGAATATGGTTGTCTATTATTTTTTTTATGCAATATGACTGAGGTTAGTAATGGGGGCGTCTTAGACACCTCTCCATTATTTACCTCTGGCTTTGGTGTAACCTGACAATACAAAGGTGACATCAACCTTCTTTAGCTATCACCCCACTTGTCACTGCACCGGGGTAAGTGGGAAGAAGGCTAAATGCCAGAATTAGCACATCTTATGCATGATGGTTTTAGTCAAGGGGGCCAATATCCATGGTTCCTTCCAAGGCTATTAATATTAGCCCGCAACTGTCTGCATAGCCTTTGCTGGTTATTATTTATAGGGGGACCCTATGTCATATTTTTTTTTTAGTCCCCCATTTTAATAACCAGTAAAGGTTTAGTGTGCAGCCCTGAGCTAATATTAATAGCCTGGGAAGCTCCATGTGTATTAACCCCTTCCCAGGCTGTAAACATCTGCCCCCAGCAGTCTGCTTTTCTTTTTGCTGGTTAATAAAATGTTGGGGGAATCGCATGCCATTTTTTTTCAGATATATTTCCTTAAATACATGTATAGTAAGCTACACAAGCAATTGTGCTAATTATATATGTCGCTAACCTCTTTCTGTGATTTTACTGTACGCGGCTGCTGAAATGTCGGGTTTTCAAGGATATGGGTGTGTAAAAATCTAAGCACTCACAAGGTCCGAGTGCCTTGCAACTTATTTATTTTTCTTTTGTCACACCCACTGACTTGCATTGGCGAGTCTTGTCCAAGATAACTCTTGAGATTTCAGTTGAGACAAAAATAGCTGATGAGCAGGGAATCATAGGTTAACATTGGTCACAGTGCAATACGAATTTTTTTTTTCATCGCATTGCACTTGTCCGTTTTCCTCGCAGAGGAGTATGAGCGCTAATAGACATTCACAAATTAAGTTGTTACTTTCTATTATGTTTTTTCAATGTTAAATATTCACATTAGTTTTTTTCCCCCAGTATGCTGGATCCATATTTGATGTGTCCCTTTTTTGCAATCCTTTTTGCATTTAACTTCTCTTACCCATTAAATCGCAGAAAATGGTAAAATAAGGATAGCACACTGATCACATCCATTGCTCCCTTCGTATGGTCAATGACTAACATTGTTTGAGTTTGATCCGTAATAAGGATAAAAGTAGGATGCATCGGTTTTGGTGTTTTGTTTTTTTTTTTTTTTTTTGTTTTGTTTTTTTTTTTATGAAGTGTTGGTCTGTCAAAATAACAAGTTGTGAAAAGGCACATTTGATTGTAATGGCTCTACCCGGGAAATATACAGTGGTGACTGTAATTGCTTCAGGCACACCTGTATTACTGAAATCTGCTTCCAGTAGAAATACTTACTGTAATTTTCTCCCTGGTGCCACACTTATTCCGACCAGGCACCTCCTTAACGCTGTTAACCTGCAGGTCAACCCTATGCATACCGGATAATAGCGTTATCTGACATGACAGGTTTGCTTTAAATAGGAATTTTGTACATCACTTTATGTACTGAGCAACTAATTTAGTCTTATCCCTGTGAAAGTGCACTAAAATGCTGGCCAGAGATTTCATCAGATAGCTTGACTCAACCTCAACTGCAGGAGGCACACATGAAGATTCCAGAAGAAGGTTTATTTTCAAGCTAAATTCTTGTAGTTCTGCACAATTACAGTAGCATTAGCTGTAACAACGGATCCAGATTGCCTAACGAACTGGCAATCCCTACATGTGTCGAACAGCCGCATGACATGCAGCCACAGAGACTCAAATGGTTTTCGAGGACACTTAAAATACTCTATTATCACATGAGCGTCCTCGTATAACACCTCATCCGAGCACGCTCGCTCATCAATAGTTATTACACAATGTGGCATCGGCTCCAATTGGAAACTCTGTTGCCTTGTGGGTCATCTCGATATGCTCTGGCAGTTGTCAGACTTCCTATGGGGGCTACCATTGTTCTCTGGTTTCAGGCTAGGTGTCTGCTACCCAGGTGCAGCATTTTAAAATGTGTCTATGTATATAATGAAAATGGCATAGGCCTCAAATTTAATGAAAAAAATATTTTGAATTTCTGAATTAGAAAAATATTTCAGTTGTAAAACTGCATGTACTAAAAAAAAAAAACCTAAAAAAGGAACATGTTCAGGAATGGGAGAAAATGGTTTGGTCTTGAATAGGTTAAAACGTCCATACTTTTTCTTGTTGTGAAACATTAATATGTTCCGCAGATTCCAACTAAATTCTGCATGGAATTCTTATTTATTGTTGACTTCTTATCTGACATGTGGACTCCAATTAAGAAGTTAGAACAGAGCTAACCAGCAGGAGTAGGAAAAGAACAGTGCTGCGGGACATGTTTACTCTTTATGCTGCCCTCTAATGATATTGGCTCTGATTAACAGTGACTTCTGTGTACTTCTGTTCGTACGTGTGGCAGCAGCACACAAACCATTAATATTCTTAAATTGTCTGCTGTCTGATGCTTTATAGGGCACTATGGCTAACTTTACGGTACACGGTAGTATTTTTTGTAAATAAAAAGTGCAATGATTTGTCCTATAGATTTTAAGGTATAAATTTCTGAAAAGGATTATATCACATATTACAATTGCTATCACCCTGAATGCATGCCCCCTTATTATCTGTAACAAAATGTCTGCTGACAGAATATGGAAAGCTTCCCATAGAACTGCACAATATACATGTGTTGTGTGTTTTTCTTCCAAATAGACTCGAAGCGCAGATTCTCTATCTTTCGGTTTGCTGTGGTCAGCTTTTCAGTAGGCATGTGGCGATCTGACCATTTCAGTATATCATGCGTTCTATATTGTATCAGTTGCCATCCAATTGTTTTGAAGGCATAGAAGTCAGTGAGGGTACTGTATACAATTATAGTGTTTGCTTAAAGGGGTTATTTACTTTTATGTTTGATAAATGTGATGGTGTGTGTATACCTTTTTTTTTTAAACTATAAATGCACCTAGGTTTTAGCGGAGGAACTTATAAAAAAATTGAAGCTAAAAATGTGATCAATTCTGTACTTATTATCCGCTATCCTGGTATATATGGTCTCCTCATTCCCCCATCTTTGTATACATGGCCCCCTCATCTCTATCCTGGTAGGCACGGGTCCCCTCCTTATTACCAGCCTGGCAGGCTCGGGCCCATTCCTTAATCCCAGCCTGGTAGGCTCGGGCCCCCTCTTTAATTCCAGCCTGGTAGGCATGGACCACCTCCTTTAATCCTAGCCCAGTAGGCACCGGCCCCCTCCTTAATCCCAGCCTGGTAGGCACTGTCCCCCTGCTTAATCCCGGCCTGGTAGGCACGGGCCCCATCCTTAATCCCAGCCTGGTAGGTATGGGCCCCATCTGGAAAAAAATTTTGAAAAAATAAACCATTATACTTACGTTCCCTGTTCTCCTTTGCAGCGTCTTGTTCCGGTGCCAGCAGTTGATTTATGCTTGTAAGAAGCACATGGCAGGAACTTCATGTGCTACCTGCAAGCCGAAGACAGCTGTCAGAATACTCGTTGCTCTCCACGCCAGGACTGTGTGTGGAGAGCAGTGAAGATTCATTGCTCTTTAATATCGAGCACAGTGTTAACAACAGCCGCTGGCTTCCTACTGCTGCCGGGCGTTCACGCATGCCGCTACTTAAGGGAATGAATATTCACTGCATTCCACGTCTGCGTGGGAGGCAGTGAATATTCATTTCTCCTTAGCAGCGGGCACAGGAATTAGCGGCAGCCGCCGACTCCTGCCTCCTGTGACTCGCTCCCCCACCTCCCTACCACAACCAGAGCAGGTACATTCGGACTATAAGATGAACCCCCCTATTTTCCTCCACAGTTTTGGAGGAAAAAACATGTTTTATAGTCCGAAAAAAATGGTATGTGCATGTATGATTTAACAAAGAAAATCCCTTCCTATTGCATGCTTTCAGCAATGGCACTACATAGAATAAAAATGTCACAAGACACCGGAAAAAGAAAATCCTTACCTTACACAGGAAAGGTGTAAATCACGTTAAAATCTGAAAAGCTTTACTTATCAGTCAGAATACTGTAACAAACCTGTTAAAAAAAAATTTAATATCACTGAAGATTTATGAATACTACTGGGACTCTCTACTCAGGGGTGATGAGACCATGATAAATGTTTTTGGAAGTGTATGGCGTCTCTTAAGATGAGGATTACAAAGAAAAATATATAGTGCCTAAAGTGAAATGTGGTGGCAGAGTCTTTGTCGGGCTAAATGAATGCTGCTGGTGTCGGGGAAACTACATTTCATTAAAGATTTCAATAATTCACTGACGTGCTGCTGTTTATTGAAAGAGAAAATGCCATCATCCTTCCTTGCCTTTGGTGGATGTGCACTGTTACAACATGGCAATGATCCAAAACGCACATCTGTTGCTTTTCTGAAGAAAAGGGTGAAAGTGATTGTCATCGAGTATGTATCCTGATCTGAACCCAATTGATCACCTAATTGGGAATTCTTAAGAATAATGGAAAAAGATTTTGTAAGAATGTCAACTTGTTCATTCCATGCCTTGAAGACTTGCTGCTCTCCTTAAATATCAGAGATCATAGAAAATACTTGATCTAGTTGTACGCTTCTCTGAATCACCTCTTGCACTTCAGTGTTGTCTTCTTCATAGACTGCACAGCGCACTTGTCTTCTGGCTGTGGGTGATGAGAGAAGACCAGTGTGCGCAGGTGAAGGAGAACGATCTCGCCCAGCTGTCGGACATGTGTGTGGGGAGTGTCTGTCAGCAAATATTGCACACAGTTCTCTGCATTCCGCGTATGCTGCTAAACCTGTGCAAGTGCGGGAGCGTCATTCTGCAATTGTGCTCACACGGCTCTGACAGCGCACACAGGTGAAGCAGAGCGATCTCGCCCAGCTGTCTGACCTGTTTGAGTGCAGGAAGTGTTTGCTATCACTCCACACACTTCCCAGCTTTCTGTGAGCTCAGGGAGCTTCTCACATAAATTGCGCTTGCTGGAGGTGGAGGACTTTTTTTTTTTTTGATGACCATAACTGTACATGCACTGCCAGCTTACAATTGGTGGATTAGCATTGCAAACAATTCCTTTTTACGTTCTTCCCAGGTTCAGTACAGCTAAAATGTAAGATCACTTGTGAACATCTTATGAAATTTCTTGTGACTTCATGGTTTCTTTTTATTCCCTAGTCCATTTGTTTTCACTGTGCCTTTATTTTGTTTTTGTTTTCATTTCAAGATGCCCAGGTAAATAGAGAGACTCCTAGTGCAACCACATTTACCCATTCTGCAGCACAATTGCCACCAGGGCCTGCGCCACCAGGGCCTGCGCCACCAGTCTTCCCTATACCAAAGGATGATATAGTGAATACATTCTTTGAAAGCATCAAGAATATGGAAGTGGCTGAAGTAGTTACAACATTGAATAAAATAACTGCTACAAATCCAGCTTTCAAAGGTAAAGTCTTGCATATTTAAATGAATGTTGAGCAAAAAAAAAAACCTGGGTTATTTAAGCTAAGATTTAGAGATGACATTCTCTGAACTTAGAGAGGGGTCAAGATGAATTTATTAAACTGACATTCAAGTTATGGCTAAGGCTAGGTTCAGATTGCGTTAGAGCAATCCGTTTAGCGCCTAGCGCTAGCGGATTGCGCTAACGCAATGTTTTAAAAGGGGTCGTGTTAAACGTCCCCGCTCTCGCAGATCTGCGAGAGCGCGGAACGGACCTCAGGTGCGCAAGCAGCGGCCGCGGCGCGCCACAAAACACCGGCACATCGCTAGCGCGTGCCGAAGATGGCACGCGCTAGTTAAGCGTGTCCCCATTGCTGTTAATGGGCGTGCTAACGGACGCGTTGCACGGCTTTAATTTCGGTCCCATTAGCGCAATGGGAACCTAGCCTAATAGATTTCATAGATGATATGTTGATTCAGGGATTTATTTTGTGTGTCAAAATTGCAGGTGAGTGAAGATTATTTTTTCTTTAAATTCGAGGTAACTGACGTCTGCCTGGTTGCCCACCTCTAAACTAGCACTTTTAATAGGCTGCATTTGATGGATCTCTGTCTTTTTGATCCTTATCAACTATGAAAATTCAGTTGCTTATAGATATTTTGTGCAATCAAACATCATTGGTTTGTAATGCAACAATATACAGAGAAGTGTCCACTAGCAAATAAAACCTGAAACCATTTGACACCTGACAGATATTATTAAAGTGACTTACCACCCCTCCATTGTAAATGTGAACTGACATTCCTTAAGTATAGTCACTATACCTTACAGTTGTGACCAAAAGTATTGACACCCCTGCAATTCTGTCAGATAATACTGAGTTTCTTCCTGAAAATGATTGCAAACACAAATTCTTTTTTATTATCTTCATTTAATTTGTTTTAAATGAAAAAACACAAAAGAATTGTCCTAAAGCCAAATTGGATATAATTCCACACCAAACATAAAAAGGGGGCGGACAAAAGTATTGGCACTGTTCAAAAAATCATGTGATGCTTCTCTAATTTGTGTAATTAACAGCACCTGTAACTTACCTGTGGCACCTAACAGGTGTTTGCAATAACTAAATCACACTTGCAGCCATTTGACATGGATTAAAGTTGACTCAACCTCTGTCCTGTGTCCTTGTGTGTACCACATTGAGCATGGAGAAAAGAAAGAAGACCAAAGAACTGTCTGAGGACTTGAGAAACCAAATTGTAAGGAAGCATGAGCAATCTCCAGGCTACAAGTCCATCTCCAAAGACCTGAATGTTCCTGTGTCTACCGTGCGCAGTGTCATCAAGAAGTTTAAAGCCCATGGCACTGTGGCTAACCTCCCTAGATGTGGATGAAAAGAAAGATTGACAAGAGATTTCAGCGCAAGATTGTGCAGATGTTGGATAAAGAACCTGTACTAACATCCAAACAAGTTCAAGCTGCCCTGCAGTCCGAGGGTACAACAGTGTCAACCCGTACTATCCGTCGGCGTCTGAATGAAAAGGGACTGTATGATAGGAGACCCAGGAAGACCCCACTTCTTACCCCGAGACACAAAAAAGCCAGGCTGGAGTTTGCCAAAACTTACCTGAAAAAGCCTAAACCGTTTTGGAAGAATGTTCTCTGGTCAGATGAGACAAAAGTAGAGCTTTTTGGGCAAAGGCATCAACATGGGCGGCACGGTGGCGCAGTGGTTAGCACTGCAGCCTTGCAGCGCTGGGGTCCTGGGTTCTAATCCCACCAAGGACAACATCTGCAAAGAGTTTGTATGTTCTCTCCGTGTTTGCGTGGGTTTCCTCCGGGCACTCCGGTTTCCTCCCACATTCCAAAGACATACTGATAGGAATTCTAGATTGTGAGCCCAATCGGGGACAGTGATGATAATGTGTTCAAACTGTAAAGCGCTGCGGAATATGTTAGCGCTATATAAAAAAATAAAGATTATTATTATAACATAGAGTCTACAGGAGAAAAAAAGAGGCATTCAAAGAAAAGAACACTGTCCCTATAGTCAAACATGGTGGAGGTTCCCTGATGTTTTGGGGTTGCTTTGCTGCCTCTGGCACTGGACTGCTTCACCGTGTGCATGGCATTATGAAGTCTGAAGACTACCAACATATTTTGCAGCATAATGTAGGACCCAGTGTGAGAAAGCTGGGTCTCCCTCAGAGGTCATGGGTCTTTCAGCAGGACAATGACCCAAAACACACTTTAAAAAGCACTAGAAAATGGTTTGAGAGAATGCTTTGGAGACTTCTAAGGTGGCCAGCAATGAGTCCAGACCTGAACCCCATAGAACACCTGTAGAGAGATCTAAAAATGGCAGTTTGGAGAAGGCACCCTTCAAATATCAGGGACCTGGAGCAGTTTGCCAAAGAAGAATGGTCTAAAATTCCAGCAGAGCATTGTAAGAAACTCATTGATTGTTACCGGAAGTGGTTGGTTGCAGTTATTTTGGCTAAAGGTTGTGCAACCAAGTATTGGGCTGAGGGTGCCAATACTTTTGTCTGGCCCATTTTTGGAGTTTTGTGTGAAATGATCAATGTTTTGCTTTTTGTTTCATTCTCTTTTGTGTTTTTTCATTTAAGACAAATTAAATGAAGATAATACCAAAGAATTTGTGATGGCAATCATTTTCAGGAAGAAACTTAGTATTATCTCACAGAATTGCAGGGGTGTCAATACTTTTGGCCACAACTGTATATCTGTCATTTTGATTGCGTGTTATTCCACTTTTCGGCGGTATAACGCATTGTTTTTTGATTCGTGTTTGATTTATTTTTTACAGTGTTCACTGAAGGGGTTAACTAGTGGGACAGTTTTATAGGTCGGGTCGTTATGGACATGGCGATACCAACCATGTGTACTTTTATTGTTTGGTTTTTTTTATTTGCATAAAGAAATGTAGTTATTGGAACAATATTTTTTTTTTCTTTAGGAATTCTAAAAAAAAAAATTTTTTTGCACGGTATATTTTTTTTTTTAACTTTTTTACATTGTCCCAGGGTGGGACACCACTGTATAAAGTCAGATTGCTGATCTGACACTTTGCAGATTACTGTGTCAGATCAGCAGGCGCTGACAAGCCACCTCTCTGCAGGACTTTGAAGGACCCCACGGCCATCTTGGATTCGGGCCTGCAGGGAGGAGACCGGAGTAGACCCTCTGAACAGCGTGATCATATTGCGTTGTACTGAGGGTCTCGGGGAAGCACGCAGGGAGCCCCCCTCCCTGCGCAATGCTTCCCTATGCCACCGGAACGCTGCAATCTTGTTTGATCGCAATGTCCCAGGGGTTAAAGTGCTGGGAGCGGTCAGTGACTGCTCCTGGCACATAGTGCCAGATGTCATCTGTGATAATCAGCTGTCACGCGGCCGTGCTGCCCCCCTGATGCGTGGCTTATCACGTATGACGTACTATACCGTCGATGGTCATGTGGGCCTGGGTGACCTCAATGGGATAGTACTTCTGATGTCAGAAAGGGGTTAAAGAATCTCAGTTGAAGTGTACCTACAATACAAATTACAGACCTCTCCATTTTTGCAGGTGGGAAAACTTGCAATATCGGCAGTCTATCAATACTTATTTTCCCCACCGTAGGTATTCACTACGTTAGGTGTCATAGATTTTAAGAATTTGTGTAAATGCCACATTCCATCAGACTTTGGACATAGCAGAATACTGACAGTTGTGCCTAGAAAGTTCCGAAGTAGTAAAGATGCTCATAGTACAACAATGGACATGTATGTCTTCACATAACATTGGAAATAGTTTTTTCTTTTTAACACAAGGAGTACTACATTTATAATTTTATTAATTAATGGTTTATTTGTTTTAGGAATTCATGTCCCAAGCCTTGTACGCTATTTAACGGAAACTGGAAAACTGAAGTCGGCAAAAAGTGTGCAAAAGCAGAATCAATAAAAGAAAGCAATCTTTAGTATGGTTGTATAATTTCCTGTAACATATTTTGCTATTTGGCCTCAACTTTGAAAATATTACAATGAGCGGTCTTGTAATTAACTGTAAATACATACATATTTTTTATAAAACTACTTAATTGATGTAAGTTTTCTATTTTGTCAGGATTTTTTTTAATGTTGCATGACTTTCCTTAACGAGGATTCGTTTTCTGTAAACAGTTTTGTACTGTTATGGTAGACTTCATTTATGCATTGAAAACAAGAAGTTGTTTGCCAGTGAAATGCTTACATTTATGTTCCTCTACATGCTAGAACCAGTAGAAGCCTATTAAAGAACTCCGAAAAAATGGTTTACTCTCTAAATACATTAATAGTGTAAGATGGCGCTGCCGACGCATGTTCAGTAGCAGCTATCGGATCACAGTTACACGGATTGCAGCTACTGCGCAGGCGCCATTTTCAAATTGTGGTGTTTTTTTTTTCTTCTTTAGCTGAATAACTTGAATAAAACTTACTATTGGCACATAAAACATGCGATTTTGCGGCAGAGCAGGTGCCACGGCTGGCATCTCCCTACAGAAGGTTTTTTTTTTTACATATGTACAGATATTCATTATGCAAACAAGGGGGCAGGTCAGTGAGGGATCAGTGATAGTGTTGACCATTCCGATACTGCAAATATCGGCCGATATTTGCAGTATCGGAATTTCCGATACAGAGTTCCGATATTTTTGCAATATCTGATACCGGAATTGGAAGTTCCCATAATGCAAAGAGCCAGTTTCATTTAATTCAGCCAATGAGGAATCATTAGAAGTGTGGGCACATCCTGTTCTGCATGGTAGGCATGTAACTACTGGCATGGCTGTGATTGGCTGCTGAAATGATGTCATGATGCACTATAAAAGTCGCCGCCGCCATTTTGGGTTCACTCTGCTGTGAATTCAGTTAGGGACAAGACACTGTGTTTTTACTGAGGGGCCAGTTTTGAGATAGCGATTTGCTTCATTGTGCTTTACCCAGGCTAATTTAGCAACTGCTGTGTGAGAACCTTGTTTTTGCCTTGCAGCGCTGTTCACGGCTGTCTGCAAGGTGTCTGTGTGTGTGTAGCTCACACTGTAGTCTGGTCTGCAGCCACAGCTGGTTGTAGTCAGCTCAGGGTGTGTCACTGCCTCATACTGTTCCATTGTCCTTTTTTCAATTAGTGCTGCTTCTGCACATTTTTTCAAATTTATCCTATTAGTGGGTTTATATCCGTATCCTGCTAGGTTGTGGAAAAACACTAATATAGGAGTACATAGAGGAGATTTTTTTGACCTTGCAGTGCCGTTCACTGCTGTCTGCACCGTCTCTGTGTGAGTGCAGCACACTCTGTAGTCTGTTCTGTGAAAAAAACAATAAGTTAATAAAGTTCACCAAACACTCCACTTTACAGTTGTGTAGGCCACATTAGCTCATATTAAAGTTTAGTCCACACTTTATAAAATTAGTGTTTCTTATATCTTATGTTTCTGTTAGCAGCTGTTCAGGAACACTAAGCCCTTAAAGGTACCGTCATACTAAGCGACGCTGCAGCGATACCGACAACGATCCGGATCGCTGCAGCGTCGCTGTTTGGTCGCTGGAGAGCTGTCACACAGACCGCTCTCCAGCGACCAACGATGCCGGTAACCAGGGTAAACATCGGGTAACTAAGCGCAGGGCCGCGCTTAGTAACCCGATGTTTACCCTTGTTACTATCCTAAAAGTAAAAAAACAAACGCTACATACTTACCTACCGCTGTCTGTCCTCGGTGCTCTGCTTCTCTGGTCTGGCTGTGAGCGCCGGGCAGCCGGAAAGCAGAGCGGTGACGTCACCGCTCTGCTTTCCGGCCGCTGTGCTCACAGCCAGACCAGAGAAGCAGAGCGCCAAGGACAGACAGCGGTAGGTAAGTATGTAGCAGTTGTTTTTTTTACTTTAACGATGGTAACCAGGGTAAACATCGGGTTACTAAGAGCGGCCCTGCGCTTAGTAACCCGATGTTTACCCTGGTTACCAGCGAAGACATCGCTGAATCGGTGTCACACACGCCGATTCATCGATGTCTGCGGGGAGTCCAGCGACAAAATAAAGTTCTGGACTTTCTTCCCCGACCAGCGACAGCACAGCAGGGGCCTGATCGCTGCTGCCTGTCACACTGGACGATATCGCTAGCCAGGACGCTGCAACGTCACGGATTGCTAGCGATATCGTCTAGTGTGACGGTACCTTTAGGGTCGCGCTTAGTAACCCGATGTTTACCCTGGTTACCCAGGGACTTCGCATAGTTGGTCGCTGGAGAGCTGTCTGTGTGACAGCTCTCCAGCGACGCTGCAGTGATCGGGATCGTTGTCTAGATCGCTGCAGCGTTGCTAAATGTGACGGTACCTTTAGAACTTTTCTGCCTATCTTTATCAGTCTACCAAGATGAAGAAGGCAGGGAGTAAGGCACGTGGAGGTGGATCAGGGAGAGGACGTGGGGATTATGTGCCTGCTGTGGACATCGTTGACTTATCAACCCCCAGTTTTAGCAAGGAAGATTCCTTCATGCGCAGCTTTGTAGGAGCTTGCTGTACCCTGCTGCTGCAGGACAAACAAACTGTTGTCAGATGGATGCCAGCTAACGCATCGACTTCAATTAGTGCCACATCCTCTCAGGCACAGAGCACTGAAGAGCACCCATCTGTCTCCTCACCACCTGCCAAATTGCCCAGGCAGTCAGAGAGCCCAGGACAGGAGCCATCTCTACTTCTGTTCTCTGAATATCTTGGCTTGGAAAGAGGGGGCCAGCCAAGCAGCATTCGAGAAATGGAAGAAGAGGCAGTATGCAGTGATGCCCAACTGCTTTGTCTCTCTGAATCTGAAGAGGCGGGTGGGCCAGTGCCTCCGGTCAGCACACCTCAGTCCGCATCAGATGATGAGACTCAGGTGGCACTTTCTGGTGCGTACTGTGCTGCCGAGACTACCCAGGAGAAGCAGTTGTTGGAAGAGGGTAGTGTAGATCATGAGGTCCTTTACCCATCATGGCGTGAGGTACAGGAAGGTAGTGGGAGCAGCTCTGAGGAAGAGATTCCCCGAACGGCACAAAGAGGGAGGGGGAAGACTGCGTTGCCTGTAGCCTCCACCTCGACACCCATTAGAAGCAAGCCTCTTCCAAAAGCCGAAACGGTCCTTTTTTTTTTTTTTTTTTGACACAGTTGCAGATGACATTTGCTTTGTCAAATGCAAGCTGTGTCATCAGTCAAAAGAGGGAAAAGCGTCAGCAACCTCAATACCACAAATATATGGAAACATGTGCGGACCAAGCACGTGGTGGGGTTATAAAAACACACTGAAGACCTAGGCCAACCTACAGCAGCACCTACTACCTCTTCAGCTCGTGTTGTAGCCTCTTCCACCAGCTCACACACAGCTGGTTTGGCTTCACAGGATCGCCATGGAAGAACCTCAGGCACTGTTGTCCAGAGACCCAGTGTAATTCCACCCACAGCACCACGTTCCCAGTCATCCTCACACTCCCAGCCCAGTCTACAGCCATCGGTAGCACAGGCCTGGGAGAAAAGGCGGCCATTCTCGGCAAACCACCCCCGAGCACAGGCTCTGAATGCTGGCATTGCAATACTACTGTCCCTTGAAATGCTGTCATTCAGGCTGGGGGAGACTGACACCTTCTGTAACTTGATGGCATTGGCAGTCCCACAATACAACGTGCCCAGCCGCTTTTATTTCAGCAGGCAAAGCGGTCCCTGCCCTGCAAAAGCATGTGGAGGGAAACATTAAACATGCACTACTAAACGCGATCAGTATCAAGGTCAACCGATGCGTGGACCAGTCACCACGGACAGGGACGATACCTTTCCCTCACTGCCCATTGGGTAAATGTTGTGGAACCGGGTACAGATCGTGAGAGTGGTGCTGTACGTGTTCTGCCAACTCCAAGGATTGCAGGAATTCAGTCTGTACACAATGACTCCTCATACTCCAGTTTCTCTGAATCTGTGCTGCAGGAGCCGTCACAGTCCACCTCCACATGGACCGTGAACGCTTACCTGTTACGACCGATATGAGCACAGCCGTGGCCAAATGTCAACAGGCCGTATTAAAATTAATTTCTTTGAGGAATCGAAGCCACACAGCGCAGGAGCTCTGGAATGCCATCAAGCAGGAGAGCGACATGGTTTGTGCCAGCGAATCTCCAGCCAGGCATGGTAGTGTGTGACAATGGCCGAAATCTGGTGGCAGCTCTGGGCCTAGGCAACCACACTCACATCCCATGTCTGGCACATGTGCTCCACTTGGTTGTGCAGAGTTTTTTGAGGGACAATCCGGATCTTGATGCACTGCTGCACAAGGTCCGCCTAGAGTGTGCTCATTTGCGGCGTTCCAGCATGGCAAGATCGCGCACTGCAGCTCTGCAGCGCCGATTCCGCCTTCCAGAACATCGCGTCATATGTGACCTACCCACCAGGTGGAATTCAACGTTACATATATTGGAGCGGTTGTGTGAGCAGCAGCCAGCAGTAATGGAGTACCAGCTGAATCAGGCGCAAAGAAGTCGCACTGCGTGCCATTCAGACTTCACAACCACTGAGTGGGCCACATCTGCCAGGTTTTGCGTGCCTTCGATGATTCCAAGCGGATGGCGAGTGCAGATGATGCACTAGTCAGCATGACTGTCCCCCTTATCTGCCTGCTTGAAAAAACACTGCAAGCACTAAGGGATGAGGAAATGCCATCTGCTTCTGGACAGTCTGCACGACGTGGTTCCTCACAAAGGCCTAGGCAGGGGACACTTTGTGAGGAGTCATCAGTGGAGGAGGAAGACATCTGTCCAGAGGAGGGAGTTACACAATTCTCCAGTAGTCAGTATGTAGAGCGAGGGTGGGGTGATGCAGGACAGGCAGAGATCACGCCTCAAGCAGAGGACAGTGTTTCTTGGCCAGTTGGCAGTCTGCAGCATGTGGTTTATTTCATGCTGCAGTGCCTGAGAAACGACCGCAGCATCGCCCACATTCTCAACATGGCTGATTATTGGGTGTACACCCTCCTAGATCCTCGCTACCGGGACAACTTACAAAGCCTCATAACACCGTTGAACCGGGAGCGTAAAATGCGGGAGTACCAAGACACACTGGTGCAGACCATCATCTTCTCCAGTCCAATCGAGAGCAGTGCTGCTAGTACTTTACAAAGCAGCTCAGTGCGTTGAGGCAGTGGAGGAAGCTCTGCCCAAAGAGGGAGCACAAGCAGTGCCTCAGCACAAGGCAAGACCAGTATGGCTCAACTGTGGCAACGTTTTGTGTGCCCGCCACAAATGTCTAGACCATCACAGACCGCTCCAAGTCAGCAGGAGGCAACGTTTCCGTTAGATGGTGACAGACTACATGTCTTGCCCTCTCAGTGTACTCCCAGATGGCTCTTCCCCCTTCAAGTTTTGGGTCTCTATGCTGGATACATGGCCAGAGCCTAGCCAGTATGCATTGGAGGTACTGGCTTGCCCTGCTGCTAGTGTATTATCGGAACGCGTCTTTAGTGCCGCAGGTGGTGTACTAACAGACTGTCGCATGCGACTATCCTCCGATAACGTTAACCAGCAGAAAGAAAAGTATCACTCCAGTTATGCACACTATGTATAAAAAATGAAAACAATGTAGGAAAAAACGATTTTATTGACACACAACATAATAAAACATACTTAAAAACAGAAAGGCAGGGCCCTGTCCATAACACTCAGTAAATACAGAGTACAATGATATATATAACCCATAATAAGCATACTGATAACCAATGCTATAAGCCTGCCTGTACCCTAGAACTCGATGCAGACCATATGTGGCCAGCTCACAGGACAAACTAACCAACCAAGGCGGATGTATACAAAATCCTAAGTGGCCAGTAAACACCCAAATAGTGCATTTAGCCCGGACGGCTCATGGGACAAAAATATCTACCCTAAGCCAGTAAGGCAACAGGATCCCAAAATAACAGTGGGAAAAAAAAAGCCCTGGAACCAGGAAAAACCTCAAAGCACTAGAAGAAGGGGTTACCCAAGTGGTGACCAGAACAGAGTCCGTGGGCAGCCAGGCAAGCAAGCAGGACAGGGACCAGGGCAGCCCCACGTGTATCGCCCTTCAAGAGAGGGCTTCGTCAGGGGAAGTACCAACATGTGTCCCAAACCCTGTGTAAATACCATCCCAATAAATTAGAACAAACGGCCCACCTGTGACTGAGCAAAGAAGCCGCAAATGTGCAGAAAGTCCTGAAACGAAAGCACCAGCCAAAATGCAGCCAGAGCTAGCTGAGATAAGGAGCCAGTCCCACGTCGAGCCGGGCGGGGAAGAGAAGGCAGCCGCTGTCAGAGTGAGCGATGAAAGCCACACCCACACAGCAAGCTGAAGGAGAGCCAAAAACACAGGCACAAAAGCCCAGCTGTGAAGCAACAGCTGGAACAAAGAATCCTGGCAACAGGAAAGCCCATAGTTATAAAAATATATGTATATGCACAGACACGGGATAGAGGTTTTAAGAAAATATATGTTATAATAAGGATGGTAGAGATCCTAAACAGGAACCGGGGAGCCTACAAAAGTGTGCCCAGCCAAGGGGTGATCAGTCCCAAAGCAAAATATCCATATATGCATGTATAAATATGCATACAAATACATATACATACATAAATATACATATATACATACAGAAGAAGGAGCTAGATGGAGGTGCAATTATGCACCAGAGGCCCTAGTTATAGATGTAAACAGCGGAACGCTAAACCTAAGAAAAAATAATAAAAATAAATAAACCCAAGAGAAAATAAGAAAAAATAAATAATAATAATAATAAAGAAAAATAAAAATATTAAAAATAAATGAAAAAAAAATATATAAAAAATATAAAAAAATAATAAAGAAACTGAAAAAAAAGAAAGGCGTACCGAATGCCCAAAATGGACAAGAGACAAGCACACACAGCAATCAACCCCTGGGGGACAACCTCACAGGCATGCAATTTTAATAAACAACAAACACGCCAAGAGACAGCCACCAACCACATCCAACCCATACAATTGTATTGTAAACATGTCTGCAGCATAAATAATGTCATTATAAGCACCATCTTTATTGAATAAATATACAGCAAAATACATGTATATACTACACACAGACTAGTATGGGAAGGAAACGTAAGGACGACTGTGAAAAGATAACAGCCATGCCAGAACAGAGGAATCAAATGTACCGGTAGAATACACCGAAATCTATCTTATGCATGGAGGACAACCCCAAAAGAGAGTAGGGGCAGGAACTACGTATGCCCAATGGGCTAGGGAAGAGAAAAGAACAGCCAAAAGAAGCTGATCAGCCCCAA
The DNA here is from genome assembly GCF_032444005.1 of Ranitomeya imitator. NCBI lineage: Eukaryota > Metazoa > Chordata > Amphibia > Anura > Dendrobatidae > Ranitomeya > Ranitomeya imitator. The sequence continues at coordinate 215,136,898 of NC_091287.1, read as the reverse complement.
CCATATGCCCAAACCGGCTAACAAGATGAAAGCCAGCATAAGTGAAGAACTACCTGGATGTCCCATGAGCCAGAGGAATCCCTATATAATGTGTCAAACATGCATCATGTCCTGATATCCCATGAGTCAAAAATACCTGTACACAGTATGTAGTGCAGCAAATGGAGGCTAAACCCTATCCTGATACCATCTAGTACATATATTTTAATAACACCAAAGGGTGTAAATAAAAACCCAATGAACTACCACTAGAGTAGCCCACTCCATCAGCAGATGTAAAGTGCAGTGCAAATAAATAAAGGCCATCATGTTGCTATACAAATCCAACCGCAGACACAGTAAGGCGCAGATCATAATATAGAATCCTCAAAAAGGTCCAATTAGAACGTAGAGAGTCCACTATAGATTGGAGGAAAAAGTGATTCCCAATAGGCGGAGTATACACGATGTCCATCAGGGATGACTCTAGAGAAGGAAGAGGAATCCAGGCACATCCAGTCCAAAGAGGCACCAAACCATGAGATAACCAACCAGACAGATCTCATCCCAGGAAGCCCGTAAGAAGGAGTTCTTCATTGAGACCTGTTGGGGTAACAGAAGACAGATTGAAAATCCAACGGGATTCACGGCGTAACAGGGATGGCTTGAGTGGGCCCCCCCTATTAGAGATAAGGACATGCTCCAGGCCAACCACCTTGGTATTGGTAACCCGGCCCGCATGATGAGCAAGAAAGTGGGCCGCCACAGGGGTGAGAACTTTACCCTTGGACGCATCATTGGAAGCCAGATTAATGGTGGAGAAGTGCTTCTGCACTCTCCGTCGCAATTCCTGCGACGTTTGACCCACATATATAAGCTGACACGGGCAAATAAGGGTGTAGATAACGCACGTAGTCCTACAGTTTATATATGAAAGAAGTCTGTGCCGACTACCATTCCCGGGATGAACAAAAAAGTCTCTTGTGGTCCCCATATGCGGGCAAATGCTGCAACCACCACAGGCAAACGAACCTCGGAGTTTAATGCCCCGATTGATACAGTCCGTCTCCTATAGTGGCTCCTAGATAGTATATCCCTAAAATTAGGGGCCCTTCTAGCTACCAATAGGGGTTGTGCACTGACCACATCAGCAGTTTGAAGGTCCGTCGTCAGAATGTCCCAATGCCTGCGCAAAATTGCCTTAAGGCCACCCCAATTATTATAGCCCGTGATAAACCTAGGTTTATCATCACGTACCTTTTTAGACGCAAGCAATAGGGAATCCTGAGTATGGAGTCTTGCTCGTTGGAAAGCAGTAGAGATACTTCTGTGCAGGTAGTGCCTTTCCTTAAAACGATCCGTGAGCCTTAGTGCTTCCACTCGAAAGTCCACATCGGACGTGCAATTCCTTCTCACTCTCAGGAATTGCCCAACGGGCACTCCATCCCTGGTGTGCTGTGGATGGAAGCTTCTGTAGTCTAAAAGACTGTTTGTGGCCGTCGGCTTCCGAAACAGCTTGGTGGAGATGGAGCCATCTTCTTCAATCCTAATCTGTAGGTCAAGATACGTGGCTACGGAGGATGACATAGAGTAAGTCAATAGAATGTTATGTGTATTCATATTCAAGGACTCAATATAACTCCTACATTCCTCCATGGTGCCTACCCAGATGAAAAAAATGTAATCGATATATCGTGACCAATGGGCAATCCTACTCCTGAAAGTCGATGACTGGTAGATGACCGTGGCCTCCCACCATCCCAAGAATAGGTTTGCCAGGGCTGGCGCACATCTGGCACCCATGGCCACGCCTGACGTTTGTGGGTAGTATGTCCTGTCGAACAGAAAGTAATTATGGCTCAGGATGAAGTCTAGAAGGTCCACCACCAGAGAGTCATGCATGCGGTCCGAGTGTTCCACCAAATCCAGAAAATATAGAACCGCCGTTATACCATCCTTGTGACTAATGTTGGAGTAAAGTGACTCGACATCACATGTCACCAAAATAGCCCCTGACGGAAGCTTCAAAGAGCGACAGATATTAATAAAGTGTGCCGAGTCCTTCACAAAGGATGGTAAGTTCTTAACTAGTGGTTGCAGGAAGTGGTCCACATAGATACAGGCTTTCTCACACAGGCTGCCGATGCTGGCCACAATCGACCGGCCTGGTGGCCTGCAGATGTCCTTATGGACCTTGGGCAACATATAAAATGTAGCCGTAATGGGGCTTTCAACCCACAAGAACTGGAATTCTTGGTGATTGATGATACCAAGGTCTCTGGCATGCTCCAGAAGGGCTCTAAGGCGAGCACCAAACAGCCGAGGGATCTGATGGAAGCTTTTTGTAAAACCTCTGATTCCCTAGTTGCCGGTTGGCTTCCTCCAAGTAGAGGGTATGTGGCCAAAGGACCACATTGCCCCCCTTGTCCGCTTCTTTAATCAAGAACAAATCATTGTTCTTGAGGCCAGACAAAGCCCGTTTTTCCTCCCTACTCAAATTGGAAGGAAGCAATGGTCTTAAGGGCATGGACATGATGTATTTTTTAGTTAATTCGAAGAAAACCCTGACAGATGGTACTAGAGAAAAAGGGGGTGCCACGATGGACCTGTTGCGGTATGGAAACCGATTCCTACCTCCATACGACTCATTCTCCTGGAGTAGTCGTAAAAGATCCTGCATAACCTGCTGGTCCGTCTGGTCGAGATCCCTCATGGTCTGGGGCCTGTTGTGTAAGACTCGAAGAACCAGGTGCCTGCAAAACAGATACAAGTCCTTAACTAAAGTGAACTTATCCGCGGTTTGTGAAGGGGAGAAAGTCAAACCCCTCTGAAGAACTCTCAGTTCTGTAGCGGAAAGAACATGATCAGAAAGGTTAATGACCTGCAACAAATTATCCGATGCCACCATTGGTCCCGAGACAGCCCCGGAAGAGGGACCCATTAGTATCTGCGATGGTTCCTGTGTGATTTCTGGATCTGTGGTCGTCGTCCCCCAAATCTCGTTATTCGTGGTGACATTGGGACGGCGCTTACGGACCCTTCTGATCCGACGTCTACCTCGCTTTCCGCCGAAGATAAAAAATCACTCTCTGAGGTGAAGTCTGCACCTCTAGTAGACTCCTGTGCTTGGATCCTGGTCCTCTGAACTTGAGGCGCCCGTCTCTGTTTGCCCTGGTGCCGCCATTGGAATGCCCTCGCCGACTCAAAATCAGAGCGGTCCCTGGAAAACTTAGATTTCTTTTTGTTGACAATATCCCTTTCATATTTATCCAAATTTTCCTTGAGCCTAGCCCTGAAAGGTTGGACTTGTTTAGCATCATCAAATTTAAGGAGTTGACCCTCCAGATACTTAACCCTGATCTTAGTGTTAAATAATAACTCCCTGTCATGTTCCAGCAGCATGTTCATGATGATGCTAGAGCATTTCAATAGGCCCTGTTCCCATGTGGTCCGAAATGCAGACGAAGGTTCCCACGCTGGATAAATGGGAACCCTAAGGCCCCGAGGGACAATATTCAACCTAAGGTATTCTTCTAGACTACGGATGTTCCACCATAGTCTAATCCCCAACCTATGGGCCGATGTTAAATCTGTGGACAGTTTAGAGAAATCAGAATCCGGTACCGGAGCATCCCCAGGCATAAAGATGTTGGCCGATTGAGCCTGCCAGGCTGCCTCACGGGAGTCTCAATCCATATCCAGCAGGTAGAAAATCCAAAATGTAGACTGTAAAAAGAAGAGATATATGGAAAAACGTAAAAAAAAAAAAAAACTGAAAAAATGATGCAGCAACACCCACCCAGCAAGTGGTGTCACAAAGAACAGCTGTAAAGTAAAGAAGCAATAATAACAGAACACCTGGTCAGTAGTCAGTGTTCCAGAGCAATACTATCAATTAGTCCCAAATAGGACGTGTGCAGCCCAGTATGGAAAATCCCACCAAAACAGTGGGAAAAGACACTTTTTGGAATAAGCAATGAAATAGGGCGCACTACCAAAATATAAACCTAATGTAAAAAATATATCCATAAACACGGGGTGCAAGCGAGTGAGAAAACGACTAAATTTAACCAGCAGAAAGAAAAGTATCACTCCAGTTATGCACACCACGTATAAAAAATGAAAACATAATGTAGGAAAAAACACAAGATTTTATTGACACAACATAATAAAACATACTTAAAAACAGAAACGTTGCCGATAACGTTGACCGGCTTACTTTTCTGAAAATGAACAAGGGCTGGATCTCGCAGGAATTTGCCACTCCTCTTCCAGATTAAATTATTTTTTGACAACAGTATCCAGGTCTCCTATTGTGTTCATGTTTCTACCACCTGAACTGTAATGAACTGTAATCCCTGGGCTCCAACAACGCCAGTTGCTGCTCAGAAGTGCCGTTTGCACTGTCAACACTTGCTGCCATGTTATTGGAGTTTAGTAATGTCAGCTGCTCCCCTGCTGTGTATCCGGCAATTGCTCCTGCTCCGTCCACGCTCACACTACAACAGATATTAAACTTGCTCCAATTAAGCCTCTGCCTACACCCTGATTGAGCCTGGGCTCCAACACTGCCAGTTGCTGCTCAGAAGTGCCGTTTGCACAGAGAAAAACACTCGCTCCTGTATTAATGGGGTTCAGTAATGTCAGCTGCTCCCCTGCGGTGTATCCGGCAATTGCTCCTGCTACCTCCACGCTGACACAACAACAGGTATTAAACTGCCTCGAGTGCAGGCCTCGGCCTATACTCTGCTTCTCCTGGATTCCCTGGGCTCCAACACCGCCAGTTGCTGCTCGGAAGTGCCGTCTGCACAGTCAACACTTGCTGCCGTGTTATTGGGTTTCAGTAACGTCAGCTGATCCCCAGCTGTGTATCCGGCAATTGCTCCTGCTACCTCCACACTCACACTACTACAGAAATTAAAGGGAACCTGTACCCCCCCCAGGCGTTTGTAACTGAAAGAGCCACCTTGTGCAGGACTAATGCTGCACAAGGAAAAGGTGGCTCTTTTAGTTGAAGGGACTCTGTCACCTGAATTTGGAGGGAACAATCTTCAGCCACAGGGGCGGGGTTTTCAGGTGTTTGATTCACCCTTTCCTTACCCACCGGCTGCATGCTGGCTGCAATATTGGATTGAAGTTCATTCTCTGTCCTCCATAGTACACGCCTGCGCAAGGCAAGATTACTCAGTGTGTGCAAGGAGCATAACACTTATAAAATATGTCCCGCGGTGGGACTTTCCTTCGTAATGAGACACAACGCAGCCATCATTCATACCCCCTTGGCGCCGGGCGCCGCCTCCTTAGCGTTGTTTGAATCTGTCCCAGAGCCTGCGCTGTTATGTTAAACCTTGGGCATGCGCAGTTAGTGCTGCCAGTCTTCTGACGTCATTTGGTGTCAGGCTGACTGCACCTATGCAGCCGCGCTGCCCGAGATCACGCCCCGCAGTGTCTTCTGATTTATTTACATTATGACGGAAAGTCCCACCTCCGGGACGGTTTCATGGTATCAGGGGACACATTTTATAAGTGTTTAGTTCAGCTTCTGCAAGGAGCATAACTAAAAGAGCCACCTTTTCCTTGTGCAGCATTAGTCACTTCCATCTGTTCTTCTGTCTTTCTGTCTGTCTAGCTTGGATATTCATTGGTCGCGGCCTCTCTCATGGAAATGCAAGTCGCTGATTGGTCTCGCCAGCTGCCTGTCATGGCTGCCGCGACCAATCAGCGACAGCCACAGTCCGATTAGTCCCTCCCTACTCCCTTGCAGTCAGTGCCCGGCGCCCGCTCCATACTCCCCCCCAGTCACCGCTCACACAGGGTTAATGCCAGCGGTAACGGACCGCGTTATGCCGTGGGTAACTCACTCCGTTACCGCCTCTATTAACCCTGTGTGACCAAATTTTTACTATTGATGATGCGTATGCAGCATCAATAGTAAAAATATCTAATGTTACAAATAATGATAATAAAAAAAAAACATTCTCACCCTCCGACGTGCGCCCTCTCCTCGGCAGTGCAAGCGGCAGGTTCCGGTGCCAAAGATGCTATGCAAGGACCTGCCATGACGTCACGGTCATGTGACCGTGACGTCATCACAGGTCCTGCGCTCATACCAACCCTGGGACCGGAAGCTGCCACGTGCGCCGCACACAAGTGCCAGGGCCCCTCGGAAGGTGAGTATATATTTATTTTTTATTTTAAGTCTTTTTTAACCTGTTACATACGTGGCTGGGTAATATACTACATGACTGGGCAGTATACTACGTGGCTCTGTGCTGTATACTACGTCGCTGTGCAATATACTACGTGCCTGGGCAATATACTACGTGGCTGGGCAATATACTACGTGGCTGGGCAATATACTATGTAGCTGGGCAATATACTACGTGGCTGGGCAATATAATACGTGGCTGGGCAATATAATACGTGTCTGGGCAATATACTACGTAGCTGGGCAATATAGTCCGTGACTGGGCAATATACTACGTGGGCTGTGCAATATACTACGTGGACATGCATATTCTAGAATACCCGATGCGTTAGAATCGGGCCACCATCTAGTGCTGTATAATGGGCCCACATGATGCTCCATACTGTATAATGGCCACACAGTGCTCCATACTGTATAACGTCAACACATAATGCTCCATACTGTATAATGGCCACACTTAGTTACTCCTACACATGCGGCTGCTCTCTGTACACCTCACACACCCGGGTCCGCTCCGTACACCTCATACACACCCGACTCTGCTCCGTACACCTCATACACACATGGCTCTGCTCCGTACACCTCACACACATGGCTCTGCTCTGTACACCTCACACACACACCACTCCGCACACCTCATACACATTCAGCTCCGCTCCATACAACTCATACAGACACGGCTCCGCACACCTCGTACACATTCAGCTCCGCTCCATACACCTCATACACACATGGCTCCGCTCCATACACCTCATACACACGGCTCTGCTCCATACACCTCACACATACGGCTCCGCTCCGCACACCTCATACACACATTTCTCAGCTCCATACACCTCATACACACACGGCTCCGCTCCATACACCTCATACAGACGGCTCCGCTCCATACACCTCATACACATGGCTCCACTCCGCACACCTCGTACACATTCAGCTCTGCTCCATACACCTCATACACACATGGCTCCGCTCCATACAACTCATACACACACGGCTCCGCTCCGCACACCTCGTACACATTCAGCTCCGCTCCATACACCTCATACACACATGGCTCCTTTCCATACACCTCATACACATTCAGCTCTGCTCCATACACCTCATACACACACGGCTCCACCCCATACACCTTATACACACATGGCTCCGCTCCATACACCTCATACACAATTGGCTCCGCTCCATACACCTCATACACACACAACTCTGCTCCAAGAAGTGGAAAGTTTATAAAATCTTTGCTGAGTTGAGATAACATCTAAAATTCATTACTTTCATGGCTGCCCCTTGTAATTACACTCTTTCCTTCCACTGCTTTAAGAAATTCAGTTAATCGAGTCTCTGCATTGACACCAGGCACTCGCTCATTGAATCTACTTCAATCTGATGGAGGGAGGCTGTGAACCCTGACAGACTTGCTGTGCAGCAGCAGTGTGGGGGATGTGCGGGATGGTGAATGATGTTTTTTATACAGTTACTTTACTTACTGCTGCCGCCGGTCCCAGCAATGTGTGTGTCTGTGTCCAACTCCCAGCACAGCAGCAGCCAGCAGGTCAGGAGACAGGGCACCACCTCTGCACTTCAGCTCGGGTGGTAACAGTCACCTGCCGGGCACACCTGTTGTGGATTCTGTTTTTGGGCTCCCTCTGGTGGTTACAGATGGTACTGGGTGACTTGTGTTCTCTGCGGTCTCTGGTGTCCACCTGTTCTATCAGGATATGGGAGTTTCCTATTTAACCTGGCTTTCTTGTCATTTCCTCGCCGGCTATCAATGTAATCAGTGTGTCTTGTTACCTCTGCTTCCCGCTTCTGTATTCTTCAGGACAAGCTAAGTTTTTGATTTTCCTGTTCCACGTTTTGCTTAATTTTTGTCTTAGTCCAGCTTGCAGATATGTGATTCCTTTTTGCTGGTTGCTCTAGTGGGCTGATATTACTCCTCATGTTCCATGAGTTGGAACATGAGTTCAAGTAATTTCAGGATGGTTTTTTGTAGGGTTTTTCGCTGACCGCGCAGTTCACTTTTGTATCCTCTGCTATCTAGCTTTAGCGGGCCTCATTTTGCTGAATCTGTTTTCTTAACTACGTATGTGCTTTCCTCTCATTTCACCGTCATTACATGTGGGGGGCTGCTATTTCTGTGGGGTGTTTCTCTGGAGGCAAGAGAGGTCTGTGTTTCTTCTAATAGGGAAAGTTAGTTCTTCGGCTGGCGCGAGACGTCTAGGAATCATCGTAGGCACGTTCCCCGGCTACAGCTAGTTGTGTGTTGAGGTTCAGGATCGCGGTCAGCTCAGTTTCCATCACCCTAGAGCTTGTTTTGTTTTTTGTGCTTGTCCTTTTGTGATCCCCTGCCATTGGGATCATGACAGTATAGCCGGCCAAAAAGTGGTAATCGTATTGGCTGAAGTAGGAGGAAAAGTAGTCTGAGGAAGTTTTTTTTTTTTTCCCCTCAGAGTTTGCTGCATAGCCTTAATTGCAGCCTGGCTGCGTCTTACCTCCTCTTAATCCTTGAATGGCTCTGACCTCAGCTGTTTATCATGGACGTCCAGAGTTTGGCTTCCAGCCTGAATAATCTTGCTGCTAAGGTTCAAAATATACAAGATTTTGTTGTACATGCTCCTATGTCTGAACCTAGAATTCCTATCCCAGAGTTTTTTTCTGGAGATAGATCTAGTTTTCTGAATTTTAGGAACAATTGCAAGTTGTTTCTTTCTTTGAAATCTCGCTCTTCTGGAGACCCTGCTCAGCAAGTCAAGATTGTTATATCTTTCCTGCGGGGTGACCCTCAGAATTGGGCATTTGCATTGGCACCAGGGGATCCTGCGTTGCTCAATGTGGATGCGTTTTTTCTGGCATTGGGTTTGCTCTATGAGGAACCTAACCTAGAGATTCAGGCTGAAAAAGCTTTATTGGCTCTCTCTCAGGGGCAAGATGAAGCAGAAATATATTGTCAGAAATTTCGGAAATGGTCGGTGCTTACTCAGTGGAATGAGTGCGCCCTGGCTGCAAGATTCAGAGATGGCCTTTCTGAGGCCATTAAAGATGTCATGGTGGGGTTCCCTGCGCCTACAGGTCTGAATGAGTCTATGACTATGGCTATTCAGATTGATCGGCGTTTACGGGAGCGCAAACCTGTGCACCATTTGGCGGTGTCTTCTGAACAGGCACCTGAGACAATGCAATGTGATAGAATTCAGTCCAGAAGTGAACGGCAAAACTATAGGCGGAAAAATGGGTTGTGTTTTTATTGTGGTGATTCAGCTCATGTTATATCAGCATGCTCTAAACGCACAAAAAAGGTTGATAAGTCTGTTGCCATTAGTACTTTACAGTCTAAGTTCATTCTGTCTGTGACTCTGATTTGTTCATTATCAGCCATTTCCGTCGATGCCTATGTGGATTCAGGCGCTGCCCTGAGTCTTATGGATTGGTCATTTGCCAACCGCTGTGGGTTTAGTCTGGAGCCTCTGGAAGTCCCTATTCCTTTGAAAGGAATTGACTCTACACCTTTGGCTATGAATAAACCTCAGTACTGGACACAAGTGACCATGCGTATGACTCCCGTTCATCAGGAGGTGATTCGCTTCCTGGTACTGTATAATTTACATGATGTCTTAGTGCTTGGTCTGCCATGGTTACAAACTCATAACCCAGTCTTGGACTGGAAAACGATGTCTGTGTTAAGCTGGGGATGTCAGGGGGTTCATGATGATGCACCTCCGATTTCTATCGCTTCATCTACTCCTTCTGAGGTTCCGGTATTTTTGTCTGATTATCGGGATGTTTTTGAGGAGCCTAAGCTCAATTCGCTTCCTCCTCACAGGGATTGCGATTGTGCTATAGATTTGATTCCTGGCAGTAAATTTCCTAAAGGTCGTTTGTTCAATCTGTCAGTGCCAGAGCATACTGCTATGCGGGATTATGTTAAGGAGTCCTTGGAAAAGGGACATATCCGTCCATCTTCGTCCCCTTTGGGAGCAGGTTTTTTTTTTGTGGCCAAAAAAGATGGTTCCTTGAGGCCTTGTATAGATTACCGTCTTTTGAATAAGATTACAGTTAAATATCAGTATCCTTTGCCATTGTTGACTGATTTGTTCGCTCACATTAAGGGGGCTAAATGGTTCACTAAGATTGATCTTCGGGGTGCGTATAATCTTGTGCGGATAAAGCAGGGTGATGAGTGGAAAACCGCATTTAATACGCCTGAGGGCCATTTTGAGTATTTGGTGATGCCTTTTGGACTTTCTAATGCTCCTTCTGTCTTCCAGTCCTTTATGCATGATATTTTCCGTGAATATCTTGATAAATTTATGATTGTGTATTTGGATGATGTTTTGGTTTTTTCGGATGACTGGGAGTCCCATGTTCAGCAGATCAGGAAGGTGTTTCAGGTCCTGCGGGCCAATTCTTTGTTTGTAAATGGTTCAAAGTGTCTCTTTGGAGTCCAGAAGATTTCTTTTTTGGGGTATATTTTTTCCCCTTCTACTATTGAGATGGATCCCGTCAAGGTTCAGGCTATTTGTGACTGGACGCAGCCTACATCTCTTAAGAGTCTACAGAAGTTCTTGGGCTTTGCTAATTTTTATCGTCGTTTCATAACTAATTTTTCTAGTGTTGTTAAGCCTTTGACGGATTTGACTAAGAAGGGTGCTGATGTTGCTGATTGGTCTCCTGCGGCTGTGGAGGCCTTTCAGGAACTTAAGCGCCGGTTTTCTTCTGCTCCTGTGTTGCGTCAGCCAGATGTTTCGCTTCCTTTTCAGGTTGAGGTTGATGCTTCCGAGATTGGAGCGGGGGCGGTTTTGTCACAGAGAAGCTCCGATTGCTCAGTGATGAAGCCATGTGCGTTCTTTTCTAGAAAGTTTTCGCCCACTGAGCGGAATTATGATGTTGGTAATCGGGAGCTTTTGGCCATGAAGTGGGCATTTGAGGAATGGCGTCATTGGCTTGAGGGTGCAAGACATCGTGTGGTGGTCTTGACTGATCACAAAAATCTGATTTACCTTGAGTCTGCCAAGCGTCTGAATCCTAGACAGGCTCGTTGGTCACTGTTTTTCTCCCGTTTCGATTTTGTGGTTTCATACCTGCCAGGTTCAAAGAATGTGAAGGCGGATGCTCTTTCTAGGAGTTTTGTGCCTGACTCCCCTGGAAATTCTGAGCCCACTGGTATCCTTAGGGATGGGGTGATTTTGTCGGCTGTCTCCCCAGACTTGCGACGTGCTTTGCAGGAGTTTCAGGCGGATAAACCTGATCGTTGTCCGCCTGAAAGACTGTTTGTTCCGGATAAATGGACCAGTAGAGTCATTTCCGAGGTCCATTCTTCTGCGTTGGCAGGTCATCCTGGAATATTTGGTACTAGAGACTTGGTGGCCAGGTCTTTTTGGTGGCCTTCCTTGTCTAGGGATGTGCGTTCTTTTGTGCAGTCTTGTGAAGTTTGCGCTCGGGCTAAGCCTTGCTGTTCTCGGGCCAGTGGATTGTTGTCACCTTTGCCTATCCCGAAGAGGCCTTGGACGCACATTTCCATGGACTTTATTTCGGATCTCCCTGTCTCTCAAAAAATGTCCGTCATCTGGGTTGTGTGTGACCGCTTTTCTAAGATGGTTCATCTGGTACCCTTGCCTAAGTTACCTTCCTAATCTGAGTTGGTCCCTCTGTTTTTTCAGAATGTGGTTCGTTTGCATGGGATTCCGGAGAACATCGTTTCTGACAGGGGATCCCAGTTTGTGTCTAGATTTTGGCGGACGTTCTGTGCTAAGATGGGCATTGATTTGTCCTTTTCGTCTGCATTCCATCCTCAGACGAATGGCCAGACGGAACGAACTAATCAGACCTTGGAAACTTATTTAAGGTGTTTTGTTTCTGCTGATCAAGATGACTGGGTTACCTTTTTGCCGCTTGCCGAATTTGCCCTTAATAATCGGGCTAGTTCTGCTACCTTGGTTTCTCCTTTCTTTTGTTATTCGGGGTTTCATCCTCGTTTTTCCTCTGGTCAGGTGGAGCCTTCTGATTGTCCTGGAGTGGACATGGTGGTGGATAGGTTGCATCAGATTTTAGTCATGTGGTGGACAATTTGAAGTTGTCCCAGGAGAGGGCTCAGCAGTTTGCTAATCGCCGTCGCCGCGTGGGTCCTCGAATTCGTGTTGGGGACTTGGTGTGGTTGTCTTCTCGTTTTGTTCCTATGAAGGTCTCTTCTCCTAAGTTCAAGCCTCGGTTCATCGGTCCCTATAGGATCTTGGAAATTCTTAACCCTGTGTCGTTTCGTTTGGATCTCCCGGCATCGTTTGCTATTCATAATGTGTTCCATCGGTCGTTGTTGCGGAAGTATGAGGTACCTGTTGTTCCTTCGCTTGAGCCTCCTGCTCCGGTGCTGGTGGAGGGAGAATTGGAGTATGTTGTGGAGAAGATCTTGGATTCTCGTGTTTCCAGACGGAAACTCCAATATTTGGTCAAGTGGAAGGGTTATGGTCAGGAGGATAATTCTTGGGTGGTTGCCTCTGATGTTCATGCTGCTGATTTGGTCCGTGCATTTCATAGGGCTCATCCTGGTCGCCCTGGTGGTTCTCGTGAGGGTTCGGTGACCCCTCCTCAAGGGGGGGTACTGTTGTGGATTCTGTTTTTGGGCTCCCTCTGGTGGTTACAGATGGTACTGGGTGACTTGTGTTCTCTGCGGTCTCTGGTGTCCACCTGTTCTATCAGGATATGGGAGTTTCCTATTTAACCTGGCTTTCTTGTCATTTCCTCGCCGGCTATCAATGTAATCAGTGTGTCTTGTTACCTCTGCTTCCCGCTTCTGTATTCTTCAGGACAAGCTAAGTTTTTGATTTTCCTGTTCCACGTTTTGCTTAATTTTTGTCTTAGTCCAGCTTGCAGATATGTGATTCCTTTTTGCTGGTTGCTCTAGTGGGCTGATATTACTCCTCATGTTCCATGAGTTGGAACATGAGTTCAAGTAATTTCAGGATGGTTTTTTGTAGGGTTTTTCGCTGACCGCCCAGTTCACTTTTGTATCCTCTGCTATCTAGCTTTAGCGGGCCTCATTTTGCTGAATCTGTTTTCATAACTACGTATGTGCTTTCCTCTCATTTCACCGTCATTACATGTGGGGGGCTGCTATTTCTGTGGGGTGTTTCTCTGGAGGCAAGAGAGGTCTGTGTTTCTTCTAATAGGGAAAGTTAGTTCTTCGGCTGGCGCGAGACGTCTAGGAATCATCGTAGGCATGTTCCCCGGCTACAGCTAGTTGTGTGTTGAGGTTCAGGATCGCGGTCAGCTCAGTTTCCATCACCCTAGAGCTTGTTTTGTTTTTTGTGCTTGTCCTTTTGTGATCCCCTGCCATTGGGATCATGACACACACCGCACGTTAGCTTGTTTGTGTCTGTGACACTGTCTGCAAGTGTCAGAGCAGGGATTGCAGGGAGAGTCGGCACCACGTGTTCTAACTTCTGACTGCCGCTCTGCCGCTCCCTGTCTTTAGGAATATTCTGCCGCTTGAAGCAAAGTATTCAACTTGCCTCATGATAGCAGCGTCAGTGTATTTAACTCGCTCCAATTAGGTCTCGGCCTACACCCTGATTGACCCTGGGCTCCAACACCGCCAGTTGCTGCTCGGAAGTGCTGTCTGCACAGTCAACAGTTGCTCCTCTGTTATCAGGGTTCAGTAGCACCAGCTGCTCCCCTGCTGTGTGTGTGGCAAGTTCTCCACTCAGTTTCTAGCATTGACCCTGGGCTCCAACACCGCCAGTTGCTGCCCGGAAGTGCTGTCTGCACAGTCAACAGTTGCTCCTCTATTATTGGGGTTCAGTAACGCCAGCTGCTCCCCTGCTGTGTGTGCGGCAAGTTCTCCACTCAGTTTCTAGCATTGACCCTGGGCTCCAACACCGCCAGTTGCTGCCCAGAAGGGCTGTCTGCACAGTCAACAGTTGCTCCTCTGTTATTGGGGTTCAGTAACGCCAGCTGCTCCCCTGCTGTGTGCGGCAAGTTCTCCACTCAGTTTCTAGCATTGACCCCGGGCTCCAACACCGCCAGTTGCTGCCCGGAAGTGCTGTCTGCACAGTCAACATTTGCTGCCATGTTATTGGGGTTCAGTAACGCCAGCTGCTCCCCTACTGTGTGCGGCAAGTTCTCCACTCAGTTTCTAGCATTGACCCCGGGCTCCAACACCGCCAGTTGCTGCCCGGAAGTGCTGTCTGCACAGTCAACATTTGCTGCCATGTTATTGGGGTTCAGTAACGTCAGCTGATCCCCATCTGTGTATCTGTCAATTTCTCCTGCTCCCTCCACACTCACACTCCTACAGAAATTAAAGGGAACCTGCCCCCCCAGGCGTTTGTAACTGAAAGAGCCACCTTGTGCAGCACTAATGCTGCATTTGGACACGGTGGCTCTTTTATTTATTCTCCTTGCACACGCTGAACTAAACACTTATAAAATGTGGCCCCTCATACCGTGAAACCGTCCTGGAGGTGGGACTTTCCTTAATGAAACACAGCACAGCCATCATTCATACCCCCTTGGTGCCGGGCGCGTTGTTTGAATCGGTCCCGGAGCCTGTGCTGTTATGTTATTCCTTAGCCATGCGCAGTTAGCGCTGCTCGTCTTCTGACATCATTTGCTGTCAGGCTGGCTGCACCTGTGCGGCCGCCCTGCCTGAGATCCCGCCCCGCAGTGTCTTCTGATTTATGATTTATTCACACTGCGGGGCTGGGATTCATGGGCATGCGCAGTGCATATCTTCGCCTCTCACTCATCTCCTTCTGCCTTCTTCAGACTGTGCTGCGTCACAGCTGTGGCATGGAATTATGGATCAGCTGACGCCGCACAGTCTGAAGAAGGTGGAAGGAGATGAGTGTGAGGCGAAGATATGCACTGCGCATGCCCATGAATCCCAGCCCCGCAGTGTCTTCTGATTTATTGACTGCGGGGCTGGGATTCATGAGCATGCGCAGTGCATATCTTCGCCTCTCACGCATCTCCTTCCGCCTTCTTTAGACTGTGCCGCGTCACGGCCGTGGCATGCGATTATGGATCAGCTGATGCCGCACAGTCTGAAGAAGGCGGAAGGAGATGAGTGAGAGGCAAAGATATGCACTGCGCATGCCCATGAATCCCAGCCCCGCAGTGTCTTCTGATTTATTCATACTGCGGGCCTGGGATTCATGGGCATGCGCAGTGCATATATTCGCCTCTCACTCATCTCCTTCTGCCTTCAGACTGCTACGTCACGGCCGTGGCATGCGATTAGGGATTAGCTGACACCGCATAGTCTGAAGAAGGCGGAACGAGATAAGTGAGAGGCGAAGATATGCACTGCGCATGCCCATGAATCCCAGCCCCGCAGTGTGAATAAATCAGAAGACACTGCTGGGCGGGATCTCAGGCAGGGCGGCCGCATGGGCGTAGCCAGCCTGACAACAAATGATGTCAGAAGACGGGCAGCGCTAACTGCGCATGGCCAAGGGATAACAACAGCGCAGGCTCCGGGACAGATTCAAACAATGCTGAGGAGGCAGCGCCAAGGGGGTATGAATGACGGCTGTGCTGTGTCTCATTAAGAAGGAAAGTCCCGCCTCCGGGACGGTTTCACGGTATGAGGGGCCACATTTTATAAGTGTTAACTTCAGCATGTGCAAGGAGCATAATTAAAAGAGCCACCTTTTCCTTGTGCAGCATTAGTGCTGCACAAGGTGGGTCTTTTAGTTGAAAACGCCTGGGGGGACTAAAGGGTCCCTTTCAACTTGCTCCAATTAGGCCTCAGCCTACACTCTGTTTCTCATGTAATCCTTGGGCTCCAACACCGCCAGTTGCTGCTCAGAAGTGTCTTTGGCACGGGTACTCCCTCCTGCCCAGCACGCCAGCTGTTTCTGGGTAGTGTCAAGGTCACTTTGCCTCCAATACGTTGTCCTGTCGTGTTGCGGTCGGGTTAGCCAACTCTATGGTGTCTGCAGTTTAGGTGCTTCCTATGTGGGCTGCGGGAACTGGCAATCAAGGCTGGTTCTGTACTGCCAATAGGACAAGCTCCCCCTGTAGGACTGGGTTTTTGGTAACTACGGCCGGCTCGCGACCTAGCAATTTTTTTTTCTTTGGACCTTCTGCTGCCTATCTGAGTTCCAGCACCATTAGCTGGTTCTTAGGAAGACAAGCTTAAATAGGTCCCTCTGGTTCCAGTACCGTCACCTGGTTCCAGGCAGAGCCTTTGGCTTAGGTGCCTCCTTCCATTTAATCTTGTACCTTCGGGAAGCCATCCGGGTTCCAGTA
This sequence comes from Ranitomeya imitator, assembly GCF_032444005.1. NCBI lineage: Eukaryota > Metazoa > Chordata > Amphibia > Anura > Dendrobatidae > Ranitomeya > Ranitomeya imitator. The sequence continues at coordinate 215,120,463 of NC_091287.1, read as the reverse complement.
CCGTCAGCTGATTCTCGGCAGTGTCTTTTGCTCTTGTACTTTCTCCACACGCTGGTTCCAGTACCATCAGCTGGTTCCAGGCAGAGCCTTTGGCGTAGGTGCCTCCTTCTGGGTATCCGAGTTCCACCAACGTCTGGTGGTCCTTGGTAGTGCTTTCTGGCACGGGTACCTCCTGCTTAGTTACCGGGTTCCAGTACCATCAGCTGGTCCTCGGTAGTTCCATTGGCTCTTGTACCTTCGGCTACCTTTCCGGGTTCCAGTACTGTCAGCTGGTTCTTGGCAGTGTCTTTTGCTCTTGTACCTTCTGCTCCCCATCCTGGTTCCAGTACCGTCAGCTGGTTCCAGGCAGAGCCTTTGGCTTAGGTGCCTCCTTCTGGGTATCCGAGTTCCACCGTCTGGTGGTCCTTGGTAGTCCTTTCTGGCACGGGTACCTCCTGCTTAGTAACCGGGTTCCAGTAACGTCAGCTGGTCCTCGGTAGTTCCATTGAATCTTGTACCTTCAGGTAGCCATCTGGGTTCCAGTACCGTCAGCTGGTTCTCGGCAGTTCCTCAGCTTTCTTGTACCTTCTGCTACATTTCCAAGTTCAAGACCCTAAAGACGACAACCCTGAAGACCACTCCAAAGATGACGACCCCTGAGACGATGATCCTGGAGACGACGACCCTGAAAACCACCCCGAAGAAGACGACGACCCCGGAGACGACGACCCTGAAGACCAAGAAGCAGAAGAACATTAAGCATAAGACTAAAAATCAGAGCAAAATATATCTAAATTAGGCTACGTTCACATTTGTGTTGTGCGATGTTGCATCGGCGACGCAACGCACAGCGCAAACAAAAACGCACGCTAAAACGCATAGTTTTGCGACGTATGCGTCCTTTTTTTGCCGAATTTTGGACTAAAAAAAATGCATCTTGCTGCGTCCTCTGCGCCCTAACGCTTGCGGCAAAAAAAACGCATGCATCGCAAAATGCATGCAAACGCATGTCCATGCGCCCCCATGTTAAATATAGGGGCGCATGCGTCGCCGCGGCTGCGCCCGACGCAGCCCGGCAGAACGCAAATGTGAACATAGCCTTATAAGCAGAAGAAGACTAAGCAGTGTATTGGGGTGAGTCCGTTCCTCCTCGTGGTGCCCCTGGAAAAAACTTGCTGCTGCAGGCCAAACTGAACGCGGACAAATCCTGTTGTAAATCTTTTGTGACAGGCAGAACAGAAGGTGTAATCTTCAAACTTTTATAGATAACAACTACAGGAAGGCCTGTCACAAATAAGAATATGATGAAGAAGATGAAGTTTATTATGAAGAAGAATAATAGTTGAATAAAAAAAATATGAAGAATGTAAAAAAAAATTTAATAGGAAGAAGGTGAAGAAGAAGATGAATAAGGTGAAGGAGAAGTTGATGAAAAAGATGCTGCTGCTGCTGCTGAGGATGATGAAGAAGAAAGTGTGGGAGAAGTAAAAAAGAAGGCGAAGAGCATGGAAGTAGTGAAACATAAATATCTGACAAAATATAAAAAATCTTAACATAGTCAATATCTTTGTAACTCCGAACGTCTTAAAAAAAAAAAAAAATTCCTGCTATTCCATTTGATTGGCCTAAACCTCTATGACTTTAATGTCTCCTCCACCTCCCCCAATACATCCTACATTATTCTTAGTTGTTTTCCTTCATGTTGAATTAACCTACAAGGAAAGAAAGGGTTTATTTTAATTCCGATATTTTTGTCCCATTGACTTGCATTGGTATCGGGTATCGGTATCGGCGATATCCGATATTTTTTTAATATCGGCCGATCCAATCCAATACCGATACTCCTGGATATCGGAAGGTATCGCTCAACACTAATCAGTGACCTATCAGCAGTCTGCATTATGAATATCTAATCAGAGCACCACATAACCCATCCCCGCCTTAGGGCATGAGAATCTCATTAACACAACACTGAACATAAAGATTAAAGAACAACCACAAGACTGATTTCATCAACCAAGGTATCATTTAATCAGTATAACGGCACCGACCTGTCAGTGTCTGAAGATTACTGTGTACAATCCTGCTGACAGGTTCCCTTTAAGAGAATTCTTGAATATTAGCACAACCAGTGTTAATTAAAATGTGAATTTTCAGCAGCTTTAATCTTTACATATTTACTAAGATCACAGGAAGAATAAAAGTCCAGTAGCCTATGTTAGAGGCTTATATACTCGTATATTTAGATTATACATTCCTCTGGCATAAATGAAGAGACCACTGCAAAATGTAGAGTTTGCCTGATTTTTCTCGTTATTGGTATATTTTTGAGTAAAATGTAAATTGTTCTTTTAGCCTATAAGCTTCTGACATGTCTCTGAATTTCCAAGCAATACATTTTGTATTTTTTTTTCTGAAAAGAAGAAATGGTCAAAATAAAAAAAAACTGTGCTTTCAGACCTCAAATAATGCAAAGAAAAAAGTTCATAATCATTAATAAACAACAATATGTTTTATAACTCAGTAAGAGTTCAGAATTCAATATTTTGTGGAATAACCATGATTTTTAATCACAGCTTTCATGCGTCTTGGCATGCTTTCCACCAGTCTTTCACACTGCTTCCTGCACAAAAATGTAAGCAGTTCTTCTTTGTTTGATGGCTTGTGACTATCCATCATCCTCTTGATTACATTCCAGAGGTTTTCAATGGGGTTCAGGTCTGGAGATTGGGCTGCCCATCACAGGGTTTTGATGTGGTGGTCTCTTAATTTTTGCCAGAGCTGTAAATGAGCTATTCCAGGCTCTGGGGTGGATGGTGCCTGGAGATAACTCTGCCTCCAGAGCTTGCTTTAAGTATAAGGCAAAGTTACCAGTGTGATGTGTAATGGCCGCTCTCTGCTCTCCTGCTCATTGCAGAGCTGTGTGTGATAACTGACACATCTGCAGGTTCCTTTCAGCTCCAGCTTCCATCTCACAGGCAGATAGGGTTGCAATATTTTTGCAATACAGCAGAGCTTAAAGCCAAGCAAAAAATGTGCTTGCATGAAGACCAATTTAATTTTTTCTGTTCTGTGTTGGTTACTTGTCTCCCTGGTAACTCCCCTTCATGTAAAACAAGCTCTGGGTGGGCAGCATTTTCTTCCGGGCACCATCTGCCCCAGAGCCTGGAAGAGGTCATTTACATAAAGGGATAAAAGATTATTTCTCAACAGCAACACAGCTAATGTGAAACATACAGGTAGGGCTTTTCCAGCATTATGTAGCCTGTATGCATATATTAATAGTTTAAAGGAAATCTATCACCACATTGGGCCTATTTAAACATCAAAAATATTATTAGCAGCAATGATTTCCATAGAATCACAAAAAACATAAATCCCCTCTGTTGTAGCAACACTACACTGGTGAATCATCTAAAAATCCTGTTATGAGGTAAAGCTGATTATGTGACCACTGCAGCCAGTCATTTGCCTCCGCAGTGACATTTGCACACCATGTAACCACTGAGCCCTGGTTGTGATTTGATGACAAGTAACATAGATAAACTTACTAGGGGATGTAATCTGCTGCAACTGGTTCTGTCAAATAATAATTTTTATTTATATAGCGCCAACATATTCTGCAGCACTTTACAATTAAGCAGGGACATGTACAGACAATAAATTCAATAAAATACAAGACAATTTAAACAGTGACATTAGGGGCGAGGTCCCTGCTCACAAGCTTACAATCTACAAGATAAATAAACCAGATGTAATTTCAGATCTACAGGTCAGGGAGCCTTTGAGATGCAGTAACCATAATAAGATAAGTTTCAAAGTAATTTTCAATCAAGCATTCAAAAGGGGAAATGCAAAAACCTGGAACTTTAGGAAAGCTGATTTCAACGATTTAAGGGAAGAGCTTAATCATGTAGACTGGGACCATCTCGTGGTAACTGAGGATACGATACTGACCATAAGTTGGGCATGTTTAATGACATGCTACTTGAATCCTGTAGAAAACATATACCCTCTGGTAACATGTACAGGAATACAAAGTAACCATTATGGATAAATGAGACACTACAAAGTTTAATCAGACAAAAACAAAGGGCATTCAGAATCCTGAAGGCCGAGAATACAGAAATAGCATTTCAGAAGTATAAATATCTAAGTAAGAAATGCAAAAAAGAAATCAAGCTAGGAAAGTTATACACGGAGAAACAAATTGCCAGTGACATTAAAATCCCCCCAAATTTTATAAAGTCATCAATGCCAAAAAGAAAAAAAAAATGGTAAAGGCCCCTTAAAAGATAATTGCAATAATAGTGAATGAGTGTTGTTAAAACCACTTGCCATGTAAACAGTCCGCCGATCACATGATGAATATTGATGAGTGATCACTAAAATGCTCAAATATTCTGGTCGAGCAAATTGTAACGCTCGGGTGTTTGAGCATTTTTCCAGCTCCCCTAAAGGTCTGGAAGGGGTCTAAAAATTGGTGAAATCAATTAACAGTGCTGAAATGGCATAGTAACAACATGGGGGAGACACCTGGATCTTCAATATTCAGTATTATGCCACTTCAATTGACTGACAGTTAAACATGCAAAACCAAAGTTAAAATGTATTTTACTGGAAAAATGTTTAAGAAACATTCTTTCCAGGGTAATGACTTGTATATAAGGCAAAATAAATAAGAGAAAAAAATCCTCCACACCATGGGCTATGTTTACATGTAGTGTTTTTCCTGCATTTGCATTGCTTTCAATGCTGAAAAAAAGCATTCACCAGGAAATGTAATTTTAACATTTTACTACCTTATCTGCGCTTGTGGTATGTGAGATATGATAGTACATATCCTGCTTAACTTATGAAGAAAGTACTCTGAAAGTCTTTTTTTCTTTAGGTACTCTCACTATTTATAGAGGGCCAGCAGATGTCCCTCACTAAGCATTTTCATAGGGCCTGCAGCTGACTATGCTTTGCATAGCTGAAGATTGCTACTTCAATTTATCCGAGTTTGGCAAATTTTGTTTATCCTGTAACATTTGAATCATAGCAGGTCAGCAGACGGCCCTTAAAATTTATAGATGTCCAGCAGGCGGCTCCCCTTTCCTATTTTTATAGTGCCAACAGGCGTCCTATGGACAGATGAGACCAACATAGAGCTTACGGAAAAGTACATCATTCTACTGTTTACTGTAAATGGAATGAGGCCTGCAAATCAAAGACTGTAGTAGTCAAATATATTGGAGGTTCAAAGATATTTTGGGGTTGTCTTGCTGCCTTTAGCACTGGGTGCCTTGATTGTGTGTGTGCAAGGAATTATGAAATGTGAAAAATCACAAAAGATTTAGGGGGTCGCAATGTAGTGTCCAGTGTCAGAAAGCTGGGTTTGCAGCCTAGGTCATGGATCTTCCAGAAGGACAATGACCCCCAAAACATACTTCAAGAAGCTCCCAGAAATGGATAGAAACAACCACTGGAGAGTTCAGAAGTGGTAATTCCAGCTCCAGTAGCGTAAAGTCTTAGTTAATTTTGCCTGCTTTGATGAATTTGAGTACAGATTACCTTAAAAAAACACATCTGTTATAGAGTGTATTTAAAAAAAAAAGCAGCAAGGATTATAATTTGAGGCAATAATTCCTGACTAGATGGCTGTAATACGCTCTCCCTACTGCGACCGCTTACATACACAAATTGCAGATAAGAGCAGTATTACTGAATAGAATCCATTTGAATTAGCCCTCAAAAAAGCGATCAGTTTAATGTAGCAACATCAAGGTCTGTCATTTCAGCAGTCCTGTTGGAGAATATAGTGGAGCGTTTCGCATCTATGTAGCCTGATATAGAGGAGACCAGGACCTTCTGTACTTACTGTACAGAAGGTTCCTGTCCCTGCAGTGAAATCCTGTATGCAGTATGAGAGCTCCCTATGTAACGATCACCTGACAGCCCACAAGGCATTGGATTATATACTAATAGAACTCACCAGCTTTTTTGGTTTCCAAAAATGTTTCCTCAACTTGAAGGTGGCGTCTCAGAAATTATTTTTCCCATTTCTGAGGAGTGGGTATCCTATACTGGTAAAGCATGTGCACTAAGTGCCAAAAATTACGAGGCACGCCAATACCCCCTTGAAGAGACGTAGTGGAGAGCCTCAGAAAACACTTTTTTTTATCCATTATTAAGGAGTGCATACCCTAGAGTGGTAATGCACATGCACTAAGTGCATCGGCTGAAATACATTTACTCCTGGGGGGTATACATATATATCAAAGTATGCTAGAGGTAGACTTCACAAAATTCTTAATGTGGGTATCATAACCACCCTTAAAAAATTTATAACGAGGGTAGCATTGATCAACATATTAACATGGTAGTGTAGAAGGATGAGGACAACACAGAAAAGACAAAATCCTGAAGTGTATACTTATGTTTGGGTGAGAAGGGGTGCATGGCAATAGAACAGGAAAAAAAACCACTTTATTTGAGTTTACGTTCTAATTCGATCATCATTTTGATAAGTTAGCCTGGTACGGTCAGCAAGGAATCTTCCAAAACCTTTCCCTCCTTGTCAGAGTACCTCGTGCATCAGTGTCTGGGCGAAGGGTGGTGTGTCTGAGAAAACTGATCCTTACCCTTGAGAGTGTTCCCCTGCCTCTGCTGCATCTTGTGTGTCTCCCTCGTCTCTATGTCCTGATTGTTCAAGGAACTGTGACCTGTGCTGCCAGTGTTGTCATATGGGAATATGTTTTAAAACTTCATCATATAGGGCCTTTTGGTACTTCAACATTTTATTACACCTCTCCGCCACTGGAAGGAGAGATGGAAAGTTCTTCTTCTGGTGTTGGTCTTGAAGGGTAACCAGTAGTTACTGTTGGTAAAAATGTGTACAATGCGATGTTCATGGAAAAGGCAGCAGTAGATAAATACAGACATACGTGCCAGACTGCCCTGTCCCCACCAAGAGGACGACTGTCCATCTTCTCGTCCTACCTCTCCTCATCTTCAGGCCATCCACGCTGCACAGATGGGATGAAGGTGGCCTTGGTAGTACTGCCTATAGCGCAAACAACAAGATCCTGTTCCTCCTCATTATCACTCAATCTGCTGCATTGAGAAGATGAGATGAGGTGGGTCTGTGTAGCATCACCCTGTATAGTTTCTTGCTAAGAGTTTCAGTAGACAGAGAAGCGGGATGGTTAGGCTGATTATGATGTCATCGCCGCTCCCCATCTTGGTCTAGTCCTCTAAATTTTGGAGAACTACACACGTCAGACATCCATGCCCACTCATCAGCTCTTATGTGTGGAGGCTGACCGAAATACCAACGGGCATGTTGCAGCTGGTATTCAACTACTGCCCTGTGCTGCTCACAAAGTCTTGCCAACATATGTAACATTTAGTTCCAATGCGTTGTGATATCACACACCAGTCTATTAGCTGGAAGTTGCAAACACTGCTGCAGCACTGCCAGGGTGGCAGCAGTTATAGCCGATTTGGAGAAATGGAAACATGCAGTTTACTTTCACAAGTAGCTCAAGCATGTTTGGGTAGGTTTTGAGAAACCTCTGAACCACGAATGGTACGTGTGCGAGGTTGCCAAGCTTCAGTGCCGCCACCAGGTCACGGCCATTGTCACACATGACCATGCCTGGTTGTAGGTTCAGGGATGAGAGCCACAGATTAGTCCTTTCCTTAGACTCAACAACTCTGCTGCGGTGTGCGATTTGTCACCTAAGCAGATTATCTTCAGCAGAGCCTGTTGCTGCTTGCCCAAGGCAGGGATGCAGTTCTTCCAGCTTGCAACTGATGTTAAAGTTTCTGAGATGGAGGGTGAGGAGGTGCAGGAACTGCTGTAGAAGGTGGGGAAAACCTTGATTGGGTCAAGACTGCAATCCTTGGTGTCTGTGGCACGTGTTCCATCCCGGGTCTCACTGGGTCCCGGCTTTCACCATGTTCACCCAGTGTGCTGTCAGGGAAACTTGGCATTCCTGGCCACAAGCTCTTGTCCATGTGTCTATGGTTAAGTGGAACTTCCCTGTAAGAGGTTTGGTCAGGGCACAGCTGATGTTATGAAGCACGTGCTTGTGTAAGGCGGGAATGTCACACCAGGAGAAATAGTGGTGGCTGGGGACCGAGTACCAAGGGATGGCCACCGCCATGATGTTGCAGAAGACTTCTGTCTCCAGAAGCCTAAATGGCAACATTTCCAGAGCTAACAGTTTGGAAATGTATTTGTTTAGTATTGTGGCCTGTGGGTGGGTGGCTGTGTATTTACACTTGCATTCCAAGGACTAGGGTAAGGACAACTGAACGCTGTGCTGAGACAAGAACGTGGACATGGCTGCCGACGGTTGCAAGAGTGCAACGACAGGTGCAGGGTGGGCAGTATCTTTTCCTGCAACATACTACAGGCAATTAGCTTGCACCTAGAACAGCGGAAGAGGCAGTGGTAACACCCACAAACAATTTCTTTACCCTGGCGTTCAGCCCAACTAGCCGGGTGCTTTGCTGTTAAGAGCCTGAGCGTGCTGGTAGTGGTAGTTGTGCTGCTGATGCTAAGATAATGGAGTCCCTTTGGTCCACTAAAAAAAAGACAAAACATACACATATGCAAGAAAGTTACACAGAAATCATCACTAAATTTTAGTAATGAGAATAAATAACTGTGTTTAGGGAAATATAACATCATGCAAACATTTCAGCCTTCAAGCCCTAAACACCCAATGAGCAGGGTCTCACTTAGAAAGTTATCTGTAAAAGCTAGATCAATGCCCTGGTGAATAATATTAAACATATGTATGAACACCCAACGTTGCTTCTTGTTCTACCAGATCTTATTCGTTCGATATTAGCAGAATCCTGGTTTTCCCATTAGGATCTGGGAGGTCCTCAAATATATCCGTACAACACCCCACCACAAGGATATTCCATAGGATCCATGACAAAGTGTCCCCAAGCTTAGCTCCCAATGCATTTCATCAACCAAGTCATCAGGGGAGAAATGAACGATCAAATAAATAGGGTTTTTTTTTTAGCATGATGGGTGCGCACCCACCACGTATGAAAGAAAGGAAAGAGGTCTGGTACATCGCATCGGCGGTCAAAGGTGTTTACATAGACCGCCGAATAGAGTGGCGAGGATGTCATTTCTGGTGCGCGCTAGTGTGGAACACACTGGTGACACGCACACGTCACTTCCGGGTTCCATATCTTCACTGACGCAATGTGACTTCCGGTGCGCGATCCCGTGGAGCACAATGGTGGAACGCAATTAGCCATTCTGGTATGGCGTTCTTGGCAACTACTTATGTAGTTGAGGTCAACTCTGACACATGGTATGGTTTTTAATATTAGACCGTAGGACTGTCCCGATCAGGGTCAACTTGTCGACAGTGGGATGGTTTTTATGCTATTTTTGATCAAAAACAGTATTGCTAAGAACCCTGTGTTATTTAGATGCACTATTGCTTTTTACTTATTTAATTACAGCAGGGTTTTTGCTCATTTTGTTTCTTGTAGGTCTTGGTAACTACTTAAATAACTTTTCCATTTATTTTGGGAGTTATATATTTAACCCTGTATTTATCAGCATCACGGAAAGGTCAGGGTGAGCTAATCAAAAATGTAAACATATAAGGGCAATGTCAAGATCAATTGAAATCTATACTTAAGATCCTAACAACCCCCAAAGGAGGGAGGATCACAAAAATATGCATTGGTGATAAAAAAAAAAAGGCAAAACGACCGGCACCACATAAGTGACCCAAGTCACTCTCAGAAATAATTATTTGTATTATTTAGAATATTTTGTAGACTCCAGAACAGAAAGGTTAAGGACATATTCATTTATTTGCTGAAGGATACAGTGCCCTAGGGACCCGGTGGGAAAAGGATTTTTTTTCTAGAATACCCTAATTGTAACCTAAAAATGATAGCTTAGTGGAGGTCGGCACCCTATTAGTTTGAACGAGAAATGGTGCCCCCACTCAACGACAACTGACCCTGTCTGAAACCCTGGTAGACCCTACAATAGTGATTTCCTGGTCTAACAGGTTGAAGATACAAAGCCAGAAAAAAGGAAGGGAAAAAGTAAGAGAAACAGGGCTTTTTGTATATAGGCAAGTGGAATAGGACTGTGCTGACAGGTACAGCCTAAATCTTATAGCCTGTATATCATCCTACCTTTCAGTGGAGGTTTGCACCATATGGGGAAACAAAAATGGTGCCCCCAAGAACACCATACTAGAAAGGCTATTTGCATTCCACTGCTGGGCACCACAACATCGCGCACCAAAAGTCACATAGCGTCAGTGAAGATGCGGAGGCTGGAAGTGACGAGTGAACATGCTGGCCCCAGAAGTGATGAGTTCGTGTCACCGCTGCGTTCCACACTAGCACGCACCAAAATGGCATCCTCCCCACTCCATTCGGCAGTCTAGTTAAACATCTCTGACCGCTGACGCGATGTACCAGACCTCTTTCCTTTCTTTAGTACGTGGTGGGCGTGCACCTATCATGCTAAAAAAATAACATTTACTTGATAGTTCATTTCTCCCCTGATGATTCGATTGATGAAATGCATCAGGAGCTAAGCTTGGGGACACTTTGTGATAGATCCTATGGAATATCCTTGTGGTGGGGTATTGTACGGATATATCTGAGGACCTCCCCCATCCTAATGGGAAAACTAGGATTCTGCTAATATCGAACTAATACGATCTGGTTGAACAAGGAGGAATCTTGGGTGAGATTGTTTCGTTTTCATACATACAGTACAGACCAAAAGTTTGGATACACCTACTCATTTAAAGATTTTCTGTATTTTCATGACAATGAAAATTGTACATTCACACTGAAGGCATCAAAACTATAATTTAACACGTGGAATTATATACTTAACAAAAAGTGTGAAACAACTGAAATTATGTCTTATATTCTAGGTTCTTCAAAGTAGCCACCTTTTGCTTTGATGACTGCTTTGCACACTCTTTGGCACACTCTTTGGCACACTCTTCACACTCACCGGAAATGGTCTTCGAACAATCTTGAAGGAGTTCCCAGAGATGATTAGCACTTGTTGGCCCTTTTGCCTTCACTCTGCGGTCCAGCTCACCCCAAACCATCTCGATTGGGTTCAGGTCTGGTGATTGTGGAGGCCAGGTCATCTGGCATAGCACCCCATCACTCTCCTTGGTCAAATAGGCCTTACACAGCCTGGAGGTGTGTTTGGGGTCATTGTCCTGTTGAAAAATAAATGATGGTCCAACTAAGCGCAAACCGGATGGAATAGCATGCTGCTGCAAGATGCTGTGGTAGCCATGCTGGTTCAGTATGCCTTCAATGTTGAATAAATCCCCAACAGTGTCACCAGCAAAGCACCCCAATACCATCACACCTCCTCCGTGCTTCACGGTGGGAACCAGGCATGTAGAGTCCATCCGTTTACCTTTCTGCATCGCACAAAGACACGGTGGTTTGAACCAAAGATCTCAAATTTGGACTCATCAGATCAAAGCACAGATTTCCACTGGTCTAATGTCCATTCCTTGTGTTCTTTAGTCAAAAAAAGTCTCTTCTGCTTGTTGCCTGTCCTTAGCAGTGGTTTCCTAGCAGCTATTTTACCATGAAGGCCTGCTGCACAAAGTCTCCTCTTAATAGTTGTTGTAGAGATGTGTCTGCTGCTAGAACTCTGTGTGGCATTAACCTGGTCTCTAATCTGAGTTGCTGTTAACCTGCGATTTCTGAGGCTGGTGACTTGGATAAACTTATCCTTAGAAGCAGAGGTGACTCTTGGTTTTCCTTTCCTGGGGCGGTCCTCATGTGAGCCAGTTTCTTTGTAGCGCTTGATGGTTTTTGCCACTGCACTTGGGACACTGTCAAAGTTTGCCCAATTTTTTGGACTGACTGACCTTCATTTCTTAAAGTAATGGCCACTCGTTTTTCTTTACTTAGCTGTTTTTTTCTTGCCATAATACAAATTCTAACAGTCTATTCAGTGGGACTATCAGCTGTTTATCCACCAGACTTCTGCACAACACAACTGATGGTCCCAACCCCATTTATAAGGCAAGAAATCCCACTTATTAAACCTTACAGGGCACACCTGTGAAGTGAAAACCATTCCCGGTGACTACCTCTTGAAGCTCATTAAGAGAATGCCAAGAGTGCAAAGCAGTCATCAAAGCAAAAGGTGGCTACTTTGAATAACCTAGAATATAAGACATATTTTCAGTTGTTTCACAGTATATAATTCTACGTGTTAATTCATAGTTTTGATGCCTTCAGTGTGAATTTACAATTTTCATAGTCATGAAAATACAGAAAAATCTTTAAATGAGAAGGTGTCCAAACTTTTGGTCTTTACTGTATATGTTTAATATTACATACTAGGGCATTGATATGGTTGTTACAGATAACTTTCTAAGGCCGGAGTCACACTAGACCGTAATACGGACGAGTGCAATGCGATAAAAAAAATCACATAGCACTCGGTCCAATGTTAATCTATAGGGCAGCTCCTAAATTATCCGTTGTTTTCTCGGCCGTATTCAGGATCCGAGTGAAATCGCAGCATGCTGCGATTGTCAGCGTATCTCGGCCGAGAATCGCCAATGCAAGTCTATGGGTGCGAGAAAAAAACGGATTACAGACAGACCATCAGTGTGACTTGCGAGAAATATGCAACGGTGTTCTATAGAAAAGCCAGCAATTCAGTGCAGTGTACAGTAAAATCACACTGACATGTTAGAATAGAACAGATAAAATTAATGTCTACACACAGTATAGGTATATATATATATATATATATATATATATATATATATATGTCAGTGAGACACATATATATACATATATTTATATTTCATATAGCGCTAGAAAGCAGAAAAGCCAGTAATTCAATTGCCGGCTTTTGCTATCTCCTTCCCAAACCCGACAGGATATGAGACATGGTTTACATACAGTAAACCATTTCAAATCCTTTATTTGTTTACATATTACTCACTACTAATGTTAGAAGTGTCTGTGTGCTAAATATGGGGGCTCTAGCTGTTAAAATAAAGGGTTAAATCACGGAAAAAACTGTCGTGTGCTCCTGCACAATTTTCTCGGCCAGAGTGGGAAAGCCAGTGACTGAGGGCAGATATTAATAGCCTAGAGAGGGACCATGGGTATTGTCCCCTCTGGCTAAAAACATCTGCCCCCAGCCACACCAGAAAAGGCACATCTGTAAGATGCGCCTATTCTGGTACTTAGCCACTCTCTTCCCACTCCCATGTACTGGTGGGATATGAGGTAATAAAGGGTTAATGTCACCTTGCTATTGTAAGGTGGCATTAAGCCAGGTTAATAATGGAGAGGTGTCAATAAGACACCTATCCATTATTAATCCTATGTTCATAAAGGGTTATAAAACACATTAGGAAAAAAGAATTTTAATGAAATAAAGACATAGGGTGTTGTAATAGTTTATTAAACGCTCAATCCAATTGAAGACCCTTGTCACCTGAAACAAAGTTAAAATAAAAAAACAACAATATCCCATACCTCTCCGGCATACAGTCATGTCCCACGATGTAAATCCATCTGAAGGGGTTAAAAATTTTACAAGCAGAAGCCTGCTAATGCAGCTGTGCTCCGGCCTGTAAAATATGGGGAATGAATGGAAAGCAGGGGAACGTAGCTACCTAGACTTGCTGTGCTGCGCCCCCTGCTGGCATAAAGTCATATGAACTCGAGCGTGAGAAAATATCCAGAAAAATTCCCATGCTCAAGTTCATATGAGTTTATGCCAGCAGGGGGCGCAGCACCGCAAGTCTAGGTAGCTACGTTCCCCTGCTTTCCATTCAGTTTTTTCCGTGATTTAACCCTTTATTTTAACAGCTAGATCCCCCAAATTTAGCACACAGACACTTCTAACATTAGTAGTGAGGAATATGTAAAAAAAATAAGGAAAATGTAAAAAAAAATAAGGCATATGAAATGGTTTACTGTATGTAAACCATGTCTCATATCCTGTTGGGTTTGGGAAGGAGATAGCAAAAGCTAGCAATTGAATTACCGGCTTTTCTACTATGCAGTGTTTTATGAAATATAAATATATGTATATATATATGTGTCTCACTGACATATATATTTATATATATAGACTGTATATATGTTTTTACGAATATTTGAGGCCATGGATCCATTCTATGTCCATTTTGCCAGCCGGCGAGATTTTCTTGCCGTATGGATGCCATACGGATAACACACGGTTAATTTTTGGAGAAAAAAATCGCATCCTCGCATTCAATACGGATCACTGTTCAGGAAATTTTCTGCGTATCTCGGCCATCAAAAACGGGCTGTATTTTTATACGTTGTGTGTGACTCCGGCCTAAGTGAGATCCTGCTCATTGGGTGTTTAGGGTTTGAAGGTGGAAATGTTTACATGATGTTATATTTCCTTAATCCCATGGTTACATATTCTCATTACTAAAATTCAGTGATGATTTCTGCGTGACTTTTTTGTATATGTTTATTTTTTTTATTTTTTTTAGTGGACCAAAGGGGTTCCATTATTTTAATTGAACTTAGTAAAAGTTAAATTTTAATAGCACATCTACCTGGCTTTTTTCACAATTTTTGATTGGTAGACCACCTAGTTATCTTACCTAATCTTTTTGATTGACATGGCTGTTTTTTTTACTAGAGGCATTAAAGGTACCGTCACACTAGACGATATCGCTAGCGATCCGTGACGTTGCAGCGTCCTGGCTAGCGATATCGTCCAGTGTGACAGGCAGCAGCGATCAGGATCCTGCTGTGATATCGCTGGTCGGGGAAGAAAGTCCAGAACTTTGTTTCGTCGCTGGATCTCCCGCTGACATCGCTGAATCGGCGTGTGTGACGCCGATTCAGCGATGTCTTCGCTGGTAACCAGGGTAAACATCGGGTTACTAAGCGCAGGGCCGCGCTTAGTAACCCGATGTTTACCCTGGTTACCATCGTTAAAGTAAAAAAAAAAAACACTACATACTTACCTATCGCTGTCTGTCCCCGGTGCTCTGCTTCCTGCACTGGCTGTGAGCGCCGGGCAGCCGGAAAGCAGAGCGCTGACATCACCGCTCTGCTTTCCGGCCACTGTGCTCACAGCCAGAGCAGAGAAGCACAGCGCCGGGGACAGACAGCGGTAGGTAAGTATGTAGTGGTTGTTTTTTTTACTTTAACGATGGTAACCAGGGTAAACATCGGGTTACTAAGCGCGGCCCTGCGCTTAGTAACCCGATGTTTACCCTGGTTACCGGGGACCTCGGGATTGTTGGTCGCTGGAGAGCTGTCTGTGTGACAGCTCTCCAGCGACCACACAGCGACGCTGCAGCGATCCGGATCGTTGTCGGTATCGCTGCAGCGTCGCTTAGTGTGACGGTACCTTAACACAGACACCTGGGTTGCAGAGGCCAAGGAAGTTTTTCTGATAAGAACTTCACACAACCTAAATATACCCCCTCATATAATAATGCATTTAAAGAACTAACTAAGGTTTACAAAAAGCTAATTTTTAGTTGGTGGGAAGTACAAAGTTTGGAAAGCTATATAAAAGCAGGTATAGTCCCTCGACATTTGAGAATCACTTTACAACCGGGCTTAGTGAACAGTGGGTAAAGGAGGCTATCGCCAGTTTCTTGAGATTTATAAACCTTCTAGATAAAGAGAAAAAAACTTATCTTCTTTGAATGATAATCTCAAGGAGCAAATAGAAATCACCAAGAAGTTCTCTGTGGAGACAGATTTTTCTGGGAAAGAAACCACACTCTAAGGGTACCGTCACACTATACGATTTACCAACGATCACGACCAGCGATACGACCTGGCCGTGATCGTTGGTAAGTCGTAGTGTGGTCGCTGGAGAGCTGTCACACAGACAGCTCTCCAGCGACCAACGATGCCGAGGTCCCCAGGTAACCAGGGTAAACAGCAGGACCGCGCTTAGTAACCCGATGTTTACCCTGGTTACCAGCGTTAAAAAAACCAAACAGTACATACTTACATTCCGGTGTCAGTCCCTTGCCGTCTGCTTCCCGCTCTCACTGACTGCCGGCCGTAAAGTGAAAGCACAGCACAGCGGGGACATCACCGCTGACGGCAGACGGCAAGGGACCTGACGGACACCGGAATGTAAGTATGTACTGTTTTTTTTTTTTTACATTTACGCTGGTAACCAGGGTAAACATCGGGTTACTAAGCACGGTCCTGCGCTTAGTAACCCGATGTTTACCCTGGTTACAAGTGAACGCATCGCTGGATCGGTGTCACACACACCGATCTAGCGATGACAGCGGGAGATCCAGCGACGAAAGAATGTTCCAAACGATCTGCTACGACGTACGATTCTAAGCAGGATCCCTGATCGCTGCTGCATGTCAGACACAGCGATATCGTAACGATATCGCTGGAACGTCACGAATCGTACCGTCGTGTGTGACGGTACCCTAAGGCTGGAGTCACACTCAGCGTAAGACAATACGGTCAGTATATTACGGCAGTAATACGCTGAAAGGTCCCCAAAATGGCGGAAAAAATTGGCGTGGGCTCCCGCGCAATTTTCTCCGCCAAAGTAGTAAAGCCAGTGACTGAAGGCAGATATTAATAGCCTGGAGAGGGTCCACGGTTATTGGCCCCCCCCCCCCCGGCTAAAAACATCTGCCCCCAGCCACCCCAGAAAAGGCACATCTGGAAGATGCGCCTATTCTGGCACTTGGCCACTCTCTCCCCATTCCCATGTAGCGGTGGGATATGGGGTAATGAAGGGTTAATGTCACCTTGCTATTGTAAGGTGACATTAAGCCAAATTAATAATGCAGAGGCGTCAATTATGACACCTATCCATTATTAATCCAATACTAGTAAAGGGTTATAAAAAAACACACACACATTATTAAAAATATTTTTTTAATTAAATAAAAACAATGGTTGTTGTAATAATTTATTCTTCGCTCAATCCTTCTGAAGACCCTCGCTCTGTAACAAAGTAAAAATAATAAACCAACAATATACATACCTGTTATGAACTGGTGGTTTAGGAGCAACATGGGACGAGCTCTGAAGGAGGTGGTACCTGTACTGACCGCAGTCCCTAAGCTCAACACCACACTAGAAGTAGCCGTGGGATGCTCCTGTCACTCCCTAGGCACCTCGTCACAGCCTGAGAACTAACTACCCCTAAAGATAGAAACAGGAAAACTATCTTGCCTCAGAGAAAATCCCCAAAGGATAGATAGCCCCCCACAAGTAATGACTGTGAGTGGAGAGGAAAAAGACATACACAGAATGAAACCAGGATGTAGCACAGGAGGCGAGTCTAGCTAGATAGATAGGACAGGATAGAATACTGTGCGGTCAGTATTAAAAACTACAAAAATCCACACAGAGTTTACAAAAGTCTCCACACCTGACTAAAGGTGTGGAGGGTAAATCTGCTTCCCAGAGCTTCCAGCTTAACTGAATTAATCCATACTGACAAGCTGGACAAAACATAGAATGCACAGAACGAATAAGTCCACAACATGTGGATAGAAAAGAGCAAAGCAAGGACTTATCTTTGCAGAACTGGTCAGGATATCAGGGAAATCCAAGAGAGATGTGAATCCAACCAGGAACCATTGACAAGTGGCACTGGCTGAAGAGCCAGGCATAAATAGCCGAGCAGAAAGACAATCAGTGGAAGCATCTGCAGACTGCTAAATCCAAGGAGCAGCCATTCCACTTAAAACCACCGGAGGGAGCCCAAGAGCAGAACTCACAAAAGTGCCACTTACAACCACCGGAGGGAGCCCAAGAGCGGAATTCACAACAGTACCCCCCCCCCCTTGAGGAGGGGTCACCGAACCCTCACCAGAGCCCCCAGGCCGATCAGGACGAGCCAAGTGAAAAGCACAAAACAAATCGGCGGCATGGACATCGGAGGCAACAACCCAAGAATTATCCTCCTGGCCATAACCCTTCCACTTGACAAGATACTGAAGCCTCCGCCTCGAAAAACGAGAATCCAAAATTTTCTCAACCTCATTTTCCAACTCTCCCTCAACCAACAGCGGGGCAGGAGGATCAACCGAGGGAACAACGGGCACCACATATCTCCGCAACAAAGATCTATGGAAAACATTATGAATGGCAAAAGAGGCTGGAAGAGCCAAACGAAAAGACACCGGATTGATAATTTCAGAAATCTTATAAGGACCAATAAACCGAGGCTTAAACTTAGGGGAAGAAACCTTCATAGGAACATGACGAGAAGACAACCAAACCAAATCCCCCACACGAAGCAGGGGACCAACACACCTATGGCGGTTAGCAAAACGTTGAGCCTTTTCCTGAGACAACGTCAAATTGTCCACCACATGAGTCCAAATCTGCTGCAGCCTGTCCACCACAGAATCCACACCAGGACAATCAGAAGGCTCAACCTGCCCCGAAGAAAAACGAGGATGAAAACCAAAATTACAAAAGAAAGGTGAAACCAAAGTAGCCGAACTAGCCCTATTATTAAGGGCAAACTCGGCCAACGGCAAGAAAGCCACCCAATCATCCTGATCAGCAGACACAAAGCATCTCAAATAGGTTTCCAAGGTCTGATTAGTTTGCTCAGTTTGGCCATTAGTCTGAGGATGAAACGCCGAAGAAAAAGACAAATCAATCCCCATCCTAGCACAAAAGGCCCGCCAAAACCTAGAGACAAACTGAGAACCTCTGTCAGACACAATATTCTCCGGAATGCCATGCAAACGAACCACATGCTGAAAAAACAATGGAACCAAATCTGAGGAGGAAGGCAACTTAGGCAAAGGTACCAGATGGACCATCTTAGAGAACCGGTCACAAACAACCCAGATAACAGACATCTTCTGGGAAACAGGAAGATCCAAAATAAAATCCATGGAAATATGCGTCCAGGGCCTCTCAGGGACCGGCAAAGGCAAAAGCAACCCACTAGCGCGGGAACAGCAAGGCTTGGCCCGGGCGCAAGTCCCACAGGACTGCACAAAAGCACGCACATCGCGCGACAAGGAAGGCCACCAAAAGGACCTAGCAACCAAATCTCTGGTACCAAAAATCCCAGGATGACCAGCCAACACAGAACAATGAACCTCAGAAATTACCTTACTTGTCCATCTATCAGGAACAAACAGCTTCCCCACTGGACAGTGGTCAGGCTTATCAGCCTGAAATTCCCGAAGCACCCGCCGCAAATCAGGGGAGATGGCAGAAAGAATCAACCCTTCTTTAAGAATGCCAACCGGCTCAAGGACTCCAGGAGAATCAGGCAAAAAAACTCCTAGAGAGGGCATCAGCCTTAACATTCTTAGATCCCGGAAGATACGAGACCACAAAATCAAAACGGGAGAAAAACAGGGACCATCGAGCCTGTCTAGGATTCAGCCGCTTGGCCGACTCGAGGTAAATCAGATTCTTGTGATCAGTCAAGACCACAATACGGTGCTTGGCCCCCTCAAGCCAATGTCGCCACTCCTCAAATGCCCACTTCATAGCCAACAACTCCCGATTGCCGACATCATAATTGAATTCCGCAGGCGAAAACTTTCTGGAAAAAAAAAGCACACGGTTTCATCAAAGAACCATCAGAATCCCTCTGAGACAAAACGGCCCCTGCCCCAATCTCAGAAGCGTCAACCTCAACCTGAAAAGGAAGAGAAACATCCGGCTGACGCAACACAGGGGCAGAAGTAAATCGGCGTTTAAGCTCCCGAAAGGCCTCCACAGCTGCAGAGGACCAATTTGTCACATCAGCGCCTTTCTTCGTCAAATCAGTAAGGGGCTTAACCACACTGGAAAAGTTGGCAATGAAACGGCAATAGAAATTAGCAAAGCCCAAAAATTTTTGAAGGCTCTTCACAGATGTGGGTTGAATCCAGTCATGAATAGCTTGGACCTTAACAGGATCCATTTCCATAGACGAGGGAGAAAAAATAAAACCCAAAAAAGAGACCTTCTGAACTCCGAATAGGCACTTAGACCCCTTCACAAATAAAGCATTATCACGAAGGATGTGGAACACCATCCTGACCTGCCTCACATGAGACTCCCAATCATCGGAAAAAATCAAAATATCATCCAAATATACAACCATGAATTTATCAAGATAATTGCGGAAAATATCATGCATGAAAGATTGGAACACAGATGGAGCATTAGAGAGCCCGAATGGCATCACGAGGTATTCAAAATGGCCTTCAGGCGTATTAAATGCAGTTTTCCATTTGTCACCCTGTTTAATATGAACAAGATTATATGCCCCTCGAAGGTCAATCTTAGTAAACCAACTAGCCCCCTTAATCTGAGCAAACAAATCAGTAAGCAAAGGCAAGGGGTATTGGAATTTGACCGTGATCTTATTAAGAAGACGATAATCTATACAGGGTCTCAAGGAGCCATCCTTCTTAGCAACAAAAAAGAAACACGCTCCCAATGGTGACGAAGATGGCCAAATATGCCCCTTCTCCAAAGATTCCTTAACATAACTCCGCATGGCGGCATGCTCTGGCACAGACAGATTGAAAAGTCGGCCCTTAGGGAACTTACAACCTGGAATCAAGTTAATAGCACAATCACAGTCCCTATGTGGAGGAAGGGAATTGGACTTGGGCTCATCAAATACATCCTGGAAATCCGACAAAAACTCAGGGACCTCAGAAGAGGGGGAAGAGAAAATTGACATCAAAGGAACGTCACTATGTACCCCTTGACAACCCCAACTAGTCACAGACATAGTTTTCCAATCCAGCACCGGATTATGTTCCTGTAACCATGGAAAACCCAGTACAACAACATCATGCAGGTTATGCAACACCAGAAAACGGCAATCTTCCTGATGTGCTGGAGCCATGTACATGGTCATCTGCATCCAGTACTGAGGTTTATCCTTGGCCAATGGTGTAGCATCAATGCCCCTCAAAGGAATAGGGCTCTGCAAAGGCTGCAAGGAAAAACCACAGCGCCTGGCGAATTCTAAGTCCATTAAGTTCAGGGCAGCGCCTGAATCCACAAATGCCATGACAGAAAAGGACGACAATGAGCAAATCAGGGTCACAGATAAAAGAAATTTAGGCTGTACAGTACTGATGGTAACAGACCTAGCGACCCTCTTAGTACGCTTAGGGCAATCAGAAATAACATGAGCAGACTCACCACAGTAAAAACACAGCCTATTCTGACGTCTGAATTCCTGCCGTTCTGTTCTAGTCAAAATCCTAGCACATTGCATAGGTTCAGGACTCTGCTCAGAGGACACTGCCATATGGTGCACAGCTTTGCGCTCGCGCAGACGCCGATCAGTCTGAATGGCTAGAGACATAGATTCGCTCAAACCAGCAGGCGTAGGGAAGCCCATCATAACATCTTTAAGGGCTTCAGAAAGACCTTTTCTGAAAATAGCAGCCAGAGCATCCTCATTCCATTTAGTGAGCACAGACCATTTCCTAAATTTCTGGCAGTATAATTCTGCCGCTTCCTGACCTTGACACAGGGCCAACAGGGTTTTTTCTGCATGATCCACAGAATTAGGTTCGTCATACAATAATCCGAGCGCTTGAAAAAATGCGTCTACATTCAGCAATGCCGGATCCCCTGACTCAAGGGAGAATGCCCAGTCCTGAGGGTCACCACGCAGTAAGGATATGATGATTTTGGCTTGCTGAATGGGATAACCAGAAGAACGGGGTTTCAAAGCAAAAAACAATTTGCAGTTATTTTTAAAGTTCAAAAACTTGGATCTGTCCCCAAAAAACAAATCAGGAGTAGGAATTTGGACAACATAATCTTGGATACTCTGTACTCTTGCAGCAAGTTGATCCACACGAGAAAACAAACCCTGAACATCCGTGCCAGAGCATAAATCCTGAACCACCCAGAGATCAAGAGGAAAAAAAAGACAAAACAGAGCACAGAAAAAAAATGGCTCAGAATTTTTTTTCCTTCTTTTGAGATGCATTTAATTCATTTTTGGCCACTTGTACTGTTATGAACTGGTGGTTTAGGAGCAACATGGGACGAGCTCTGAAGGAGGTAGTACCTGTACTGACCGCAGTCCCTAAGCTCAACACCACACTAGAAGTAGCCGTGGGATGCTCTTGTCACTCCCTAGGCACCTCATCACAGCCTGAGAACTAACTACCCCTAAAGATAGAAACAGGAAAACTATCTTGCCTCAGAGAAAATCCCCAAAGGATAGATAGCCCCCCACAAGTAATGACTGTGAGTGGAGAGGGAAAAGACATACACAGAATGAAACCAGGATGTAGCACAGGAGGCCAGTCTAGCTAGATAGATAGGACAGGATAGAATACTGTGCGGTCAGTATTAAAAACTACAAAAATCCACACAGAGTTTACAAAAGTCTCCACACCTGACTAAAGGTGTAGAGGGTAAATCTGCTTCCCAGAGCTTCCAGCTTAACTGAATTAATCCATACTGACAAGCTGGACAAAACATAGAATGCACAGAACGAATAAGTCCACAACATGTGGACAGAAAAGAGCAAAGCAAGGACTTATCTTTGCAGAACTGGTCAGGATATCAGGGAAATCCAAGAGAGATGTGAATCCAACCAGGAACCAATGACAAGTGGCACTGGCTGAAGGAAGAGCCAGGCATAAATAGCCGAGCAGAAAGACAATCAGTGGAAGCATCTGCAGACTGCTAAATCCAAGGAGCAGCCATTCCACTTAAAGCCACCAGAGATAGCCCAAGAGCAGAACTCACAAAAGTGCCACTTACAACCACCGGAGGGAGCCCAAGAGCGGAATTCACAACACATACCTTCCGAAGATCTGTAAGGTCCCACAATGTAAATCCATCTGAAGGGGTTAAAAAATTTTGCAGCCAGGAGCTCTGCTAATGCAGCGCTGCTCCTTGCTGCAAAACCCCGGGGAATGAAGGTAAAGTAGGTCAATGACCTATATTTACCTTCATTTGCGGTGAGGAAGGAGATAGCAAAAGGCGGCAATTGAATTAACGGCTTTAAAGCTATCTCGTGCTGTATGAAATAATAATATATATACATATATGTGTCTCACTGACACATTCTATGTGTACACATTTATTCTACCTATTCTACTGTAAGCTGTCAATGTGATTTTACTGTACACCGCACTGAATTGCTGGCTTTTCTCTCTAACACCGCTGCGTATTTCTCGCAAGTCACACTGCTGGTCCGTGTGTAATCCGTATTTTTGGGGCTTCCATAGACTTTCATTGGCGTTTTTTTTTTTGCGCAATACGGTGACAAACGCAGCATGCTGCTATTTTCTACGGCCTTAGAAAGCCGTATAATACTGATCAGTAAAATACGGCAGATAGGAGCAGGGGCATAGAGAATAATTGGGACGTTTGTTAGGCGAGTTTTACGGACGTATTTTATGCGCTCATACGTCCGTAAAACTCGCTAGTGTGACGCCGGCCTAAAGGTACCGTCACACTCAGCGACGCTGCAGCGATATAGACAACGAGCCGACCTAAACTAGATCGCTGGAGCGTCGCTGTAGAGACGTCAAACACAGCAACTCCAGAACGATGCAGGAGCGATCCAGAGACATAACGGCGACTCACTTATCGTTCTCGCTGGTTGTTAGCTCCATGTAAAACATTGCTGGCGTCATTGCTTTTGATGTCAAACATGACGATACACGCCGACCTGGCGACGAAATAAAGTTCTGTACTTCTAGCTCCGACCAGCGATGGCACAGCGGGATCCAGATCGCTGCTGCATGTCAAACATAATGAGATCGCTATCCAGGATGCTGCAACGTCACGGATTGTTGTCATTCTCGTTGCAAAGTTGCTGAGTGTGACGGTACCTTTAGGCTATGTGCACATGTTCAGGATTTCTTGCAGAAAATTCCTGAGAAAAACCTGAAATTTTCTGCAAGAAATCTGCATGCGTTTTTTGCCGCGTTTTTGATGCATTTTTGGTGCGTTTTTGATGCGTTTTTTTCCGGCTATTTCCCAATGCATTATATAGTGGGAAATCCGCAAAATTAATGAACATGCTGCGTTTTTTACCGCGATGCGTTTTTTTCGCGAAAAAAAATGCATCATGTGCACAAAACATGCGGAATTCATTCTAAATGATGGGATGCATATTGTATGCTGATTTTTTGCGGTTTTATAGCATTTTTATTGTGAAAAAACACGAAAAATCTGCAACGTGTGCACACAGCCTGAAACTCAGTCGAACGATGTCAGTTCCATCTTAACATCTCTTCTACAGATACGGATCTGTCTGATACTGATACAAGCCCCAAATCCTCCATAGACAGACAAACGGGACGATCTAACAATAGATCTGTGAATACTCATTATTTAGACCAGGGATATTACCTGAGGAACAGCCCCGGTCTCAACAATTAATATCTTCACATCCTACCCAGGTCATTAACCTTTCATGAAGAGTCCTTAGTGATCTTGAAATTCAAGTTTTAAATAGAGGCCTCAATTTTGTACCCACTTCTGACTTCCAGATTTTTGAAAGTATAAAAGATCTCCATCTTTTCGCAAGAAGTAGAGAAAACATTTTGTGAGAGAAGACAAACATCTTGTGTCTGTGGAATGTTCATGTCCTGACAATTACTACAAGACATTAGACTCCTTTACAATCTAGCAGATTCCACTCCAGAGCACTTGGGTGAGGGCCCATTCACAAAACTCAAAGCTAACAGCCAGAGAATCTACCCAGTCCAGGGTGATCAATTTACTATTGATGTACAGTTAGGGCCAGAAATATTTGGACAGTGACACAAGTTTTGTTATTTTAGCTGTTTACAAAAACATGTTCAGAAATACAATTATATATATAATATGGGCTGAAAGTGCACACTCCCAGCTGCAATATGATAGTTTCCACATCCAAATCGGAGAAAGGGTTTAGGAATCATAGCTCTGTAATGCATAGCGTCCTCTTTTTCAAGGGACCAAAAGTAATTGGACAATGGACTCTAAGGGCTGCAATTAACTCTGAAGGCGTCTCCCTCGTTAACCTGTAATCAATGAAGTAGTTAAAAGGTCAGGGGTGGATTCCAGGTGTGTGGTTTTGCATTTGGAAGCTGTTGCTGTGAGCAGACAACATGCGGTCAAAGGAACTCTCAATTGAGGTGAAGCAGAACATCCTGAGGCTGAAAAAAAAGAAAAAATCCATCAGAGAGATAGCAGACATGCTTGGAGTAGCAAAATCAACAGTTGGGTACATTCTGAGAAAAAAGGAATTGACTGGTGAGCTTGGGAACTCAAAAAGGCCTGGGCGTCCACGGATGACAACAGTGGTGGATGATCGCCGCATACTTAATTTGGTGAAGAAGAACCCGTTCACAACATCAACTGAAGTCCAGAACACTCTCAGTGAAGTAGGTGTATCTGTCTCTAAGTCAACAGTAAAGAGAAGACTCCATGACAGTAAATACAAAGGGTTCACATCTAGATGCAAACCATTCATCAATACCAAAAATAGACAGGCCAGAGTTAAATTTGCAGAAAAACACCTCAAGAAGCCAGCTCAGTTCTGGAAAAGAATTCTATGGACAGATGAGACAAAGATCAACCTGTACCAGAATGATGGGAAGAAAAAAGTTTGGAGAAGAAAGGGAACGGCACATGATCCAAGGCACACCACATCCTCTGTAAAACATGGTGGAGGCAACGTGATGGCATGGGCATGCATGGCTTTCAATGGCACTGGGTCACTTGTGTTTATTGATGACATAAGAGCAGACAATAGTAGCCGGATGAATTCTGAAGTGTACCGGGATATACTTTCAGCCCAGATTCAGCCAAATGCTGCAAAGTTGATTGGACGGCGCTTCATAGTACAGATGGACAATGACTCCAAGCATACAGCCAAAGCTACCCAGGAGTTCATGAGTGCCAAAAAGTGGAACATTCTGCAATGGCCAAGTCAATCTCCAGATCTAAACCCAATTGAGCATGCATTTCACTTGCTCAAATCCAGACTTAAGACGGAAAGACCCACAAACAAGCAAGACCTGAAGGCTGCGGCTGTAAAGGCCTGGCAAAGCATTAAGAAGGAGGAAACCCAGCGTTTGGTGATGTCCATGGGTTCCAGACTTAAGGTAGTGATTGCCTCCAAAGGATTTGCAACAAAATATTGAAAATAAAAATATTTTGTTTGGGTTATGTTTATTTGTCCAATTACTTTTGACCTCCTAAAATGTGGAGTGTTTGTAAAGAAATGTGTACAATTCCTACATTTTCTATCAGATATTTTTGTTCAACCCTTCAAATTAAACGTTACAATCTGCACTTGAATTCTGTTCTAGAGGTTTCATTTCAAATCCAATGTGGTGGCATGCAGAGCCCAACTCGCGAAAATTGTGTCACTGTCCAAATATTTCTGGCCCTAACTGTATTTGTAGAGGATCTAGAGGACTTGGATGCCAAGGTCAGGGGTGGTAAATATAATCTCTCTAAACCAGAAATAGGGTCTCTGCGGGTACTGGAAAAAGAAGCCAGTCTTGTCATTAAATCCTCTGACAAGGGGAGAAATACCGTTGTCATGGACTACAAAGATTATCAAGATATGTGCCAGACCATCCTGAATGATCAAAACTTCTATGAGAAATTGTCCTCTAACCCTACATCTATTTTTGTCAGACAGCTAAAAGAAATTTTAGATGATGGACTCCCAAATTCCCTTATTGATAAAAAAGAACTTGACTATCTTTATCCGTTGCACTCAACTGGTCTTTCCTTCACCCTTGAACACCATGAGAGAGAGCTTCCATTTATGGATCTTAACAGCCAAAAAAACCCAGATGGATATCTTAATATCAAAATCTACAGAAAGCCTACATTCACAAATGCCCTTCTTCGGTGAAACAGCCACCATCCTGCCCCACTGAAGAAGGGCATCAACAGGGGACTGTGTTCCTAGGGTACTGTATCCTTCAGCAAATAAATGAATGTGCCCTTATCGTTTGTGTTTAGGAGTCTGCAAAATATTCTAAATAATTATTTCTGAGAGTGACTGTTGTCGGTCTTGTTGCCTCTTTTCTTTTTATCACCAATGCCTATGTTTTTGGTCCTTCCTCCTTTGGGGGTTGTTAGGACCTTAAGTTTTCTATTTAAATTGATCTTGACATTGCCCTTATATATTTACATTTTTTATTTGCTCACCCTGACCTCTCCGTGATGTGGATCGATAGATACAGGGTTAAATAACTTTTCCATTTATTTTGGGAGTTATATACATAAGTTATTACCCAGAACGCCGTATCAGAAAGGCTATTTGCGTTCCACTGTTGTGCTCCATGGCGTCGCACATCGTAAGTCACATAGTGTCAGTGAAGATGCGGAGGCCAGAAGTGATGAGTGAACATGATGGTTCTGGAAGTGATGAGTGCCCGATGCGTTCCACACCAGCATGCACCGGAAATTACATACTCGCCACTCCATTCGGCGGTCTATTTAAACACCTCTGACCACTGACGTAATGTACCAGACCTCTTTCCTTTCTTTCAAATGTGGTGGGCGCACACCCATCATGCTAAGAAACCTGTAGTGCAGCTGTATCCACGCTGTGCAGTGATGAGGCAGTGACTCAGGAAAGTTCCAAAGCAAAAGTCTCTTTAATGCTCAACTCACAAAAGTTACACAGCATACTATATCTTCCGGATCGCAGCCGGGAAACATCCTCCAGATTGCAGCTAATAAACACGCCAGTCCACCTCCGAGACCTGTTGCCGTGGGCGACTGTACGCTGTGTGTGCCAGGCCTTTCAGCTCCCTTCGCTGTTTGGCTCCACTTGCCTGTGTTGCCTCACACAGGTGGAGCTCTGTAGAGCCTTCTGCTTTGAACTCTTGCAAAAACCAGACTGAAACCCTGACACACACAAACTCTTTACTGCAGGGTTTTTAACTGTAATCTGTGGCCATGGGCCACATTGAAAACCTGGCCGGGAAGGAAACAGACTGCGCCACTACCATCCTGTAGTCAATTTAAAAAATAAAAGCCCAGCAGCTTAACCCCTGAACTGCTATATTGTGTTCCAAATTATTATGCAAATTGGATTTAAGTGTCATAAAGATTTAATTGTTTTGTTTTTTAAACAAACTCGTGGATAGTATTGTGTCTCAGGGCTCACTGGATCACTGAAATCAATATTAAAAAAAATGTGATAATTAGTTTTCCAGGTGATTCTAATTAAGGGAAAACTACTTAAAAATGATGTTCCACATTATTAAGCAGGCCACAGGTTTCAGGCAATATGGGAAATAAAAAGGATCTCTCTGCTGCTGAAAAGTGTTAAATAGTGCAATGCCTTGAAAAAGGTATGAAAACATTAAATATTTCACGAAAACTTAAGAGTGATCATCATACTGTGAAGAGATTTGTGACAGAAACAGTGCACAGGCAGAGTTCATGCAGATAAAGGCATAATGAGGAAGGATTCTACCAGACAAATGAATTGGATTAAGAGAGCAGCTGCCAAAATACCATTACAAAGCAGCAAACAGTTATTTGAAGCTGCTGGTGCCTCTGGAGTCCCCCGAACCTCAAGGTGTAGGATCCTTCAAAGGCTTGCTGTGGTGCATAAACCTACTATTCGGCCACCCCTAAACAGTGTCCACAAGCAGAACCGGTTGGAGTGGGCCCAGACATACATGAAGACTAACAAGGCTGCGACATCAGCAAGGAGGTGGAGGAGTCATGTTTTGGGCCTGAATCATGGGGAAACAGATCGTAGGGTCCTTTAAGGTTCCTGAAGGTATGAAAATGACCTCTGCAAAGTATATAGAGTTTCTGACTGACAACTTTTTTTCCATGGTATAAAAAGCAGAAACGTGACAATGCACCATCTCATGCTGCAAAGAATACCTCTGAGTCATTGGCTGCTATGGGCATAAAAGGAAATAAACTCATGATGTGGTCACCATTACCCCCTGTCCTCAACCCTATAGAGAACCTTTGGAGTATCATCAAGCAAAAGATCTATGAGGGTGGGAGGCAGTTCACATCAAAATGATGTTTTGGAGTTAAATAGCTTTTTTGTTCAGTGAATGTGACCTAATGCTGCAAATTCCACAAATGAGCATTTTCAGTTCTTTAAAACATATCAAATGTTTAGAAATTTTACTGTGCCTAATAATTTGTAACAGTGCATTTTGAGTTTTTATTCATTTTGGAGATTATACTGTTATCATTGGGAGGTTTCTTCAATAAATTCGATGTAAACTCTAACGGTGATGACTTTTATTAGACTGGCTGTCATTTGCACCGACCATTTAGGAAAATCTGAGAAAAATGTCATTTGCATAATAATTTGGAACATGGTGTAGAAGAAACCTGCACTGTTTAATTTGAAGGTGAAGTGCTTCAATTCAGTGCAGGTACTGGTACTCCCTTTTCTCCTATTTGCCAAGTCAGTGCAGGAGTAGAAGAAATCAGACTACGCTGTCCACTGGCTCCTCTCTGTCATGATAAACCCATGACAACAGACTTTTCAATTCTATGTAAGTGGGAAACTTGCAAAATTGGCAGTGTATCAAATACTTATTTTCCCCACTGTGCATGATAACAACTGTATTCTTGGGGTCAGTATGATTACAATGATACCTGATATACAGTTAGGTCCAGAAATATTTGGATAGTGACACAAGTTTAGACATTTTAGCTGTTACCAAAACATATTTAAGGTACAGTTATATAATTCTCATGGACTTAAAGTGCAGCCTCTCAGCTTTAATTGGAGGGCATTCGCGTCCTAATTGGAGTAAGGAATTAGTGATTAATATGTAGCTGCCTCTTTTTAAAGGGACCAAAAGTAATTGGACAATTATTTCACAAAAATTTTAATGGATACATGGGCTATTACCTTGTTAATCCATCATCAATTAACCCTAGAACGCATACCCATAGAAATCTACACATTCACGCACCTGGGGCCTTTTAGGCCTGTTTACAATTATCATGGAATAACTCAAATAAAAATACTTTTCAAAGTTTATTGCAAAGTAAGGATGCATTCCCACTAGCGCAGGGGTCCGCCAGGACGGGATTCCGTAATGGATCTGACCTCCTGGTGACCCCAGCTAAGGCTGGCAGACGCATACCTGGGGCCTCGCAGGCCTGCCAGGTTACTTGTTTTCTATTTTCTGTAAAATTACTTTAATTAGAATTTTGAAACTCTAGGTATTCCTCAGGCATATAGTTGTTAGTAATTTCCAGTTGTTCATATATTTTTATGTTAAAGGCATTTCGGTATAACAACCTTTTTTTGGGACTACCCCATATTCACGCACCTGGGGCCTTTTAGGCCTGTGTGCAAATAACACGGAATAACTCAAATAAAAATACTTTTAAAAATTTATTTTACAATTGCAAGGTAAGGATGCATTCCAACTAGCGCTGGGGTCCGCCAGGAGGGGATCCATAATGGATCTGACCTCCTGGTGACACCAGCTAAGGCTGGCGGAATCCCGCCATTCCGGCAGCCTTAGCTGGAGTTACAAGGAGGTCAGATCCATTATGGATCCCCTTCTGGCGAATCCCAGTGCTACTGGGAACACAGCCTAAGATGTGTATATTTCAAAACATAATTATGTGCATAAAACAACAAAAATGTAAGTAAACGGGCACACCAAATATAGGCATTCTATATGCAATTTTGTTCTGAAAACATTTTTTGGTTGTAGCAAACTTGGTGCAGGAATATTTATTTGTAACTTTACATATTCCCCTGACAATTCTCGCATATTATTTTTTCGGCTGAATGTTCCTTGCATACATTTTGTCCGCAAGTAGAACAGAAACGCTCCGATTTTCTTTCCTTCTTTGCTGGACAAATATAGCAGCACTTTCGTTTTTTTTTCTCTTTGCTCTGGATGTTCCAGAAAGCCTATTCCACATCGGATCATTGCCTCTGTAATTTGCCTTGATAAGCATATCATGCTGCTTCTCTCCATCATAGTAGGCATCAAAAGTTCATAACAAAGTTCTATCAAAAATAGACGTCTCTGGTCTTTCCTGTTGGCATGGAATTCTGGATTAGTTTGACAATAAACAATGTAGCTATTGAGGGCTGACACATCAAGGATATTGGAAAAAAGGGCAACAGGCCAACGTTTAGTCTGCCTTTTGCACGAATACTCTCCAATCATTTCGTCCATCTTGTCGACACCTTCTTTTGTCTTATTATAATGCAGTATGATTTCAGTTTTTTTTTTCCTGTCATTGGTGTCAATACTTCCATCATGATGCATTGTACTCAGTAATATCACGGATTTTTCTTTCTTGGCTTTATAAGACACCATTGTTGCTTGATTGCAGAAACCAAATACACTCTCGTAGATTGTTCGCTGTGCATTTTGCTTCATGATTGGAGGAATTTCGCGGTGGTCTGGCTTCATAGTACCAACAAGTGTAAGTTGCTTTTGAAGCAAAAAGTTGGCCATTTCAAAATTGGTAAAGTAATTATCCATTGTAATATTTTTTCCTGAATTGAAAATTGGTAGAGCAAGTGTTTTTACTGTCGGAACATAGGCAGAGACACATGACTTTGTGAGGGAGCCTCCCTTCCAAGATCACATGACCATGTTGTCATGCAGAATCCACACTCTTCCCAGCAATAGCAGAGTCATAAAAGTTCTTCCCCAGCAACAATATAGACAAAAAGACTGAGTATCACATGTAAACCTAGTACAGGCCTAAAAGGCCCCAGGTGCGTGAATATGGGGTAGTCCCAAAAAAAGGTTGTTATACCGAAATGTCTGTAACATAAAAATATATGAATAACTGGAAATTACTAACAACTATATACCTGAGGATTACCTAGATTTTCAAAATTCTAACTAAAGTACTTTTACAGAAAATAGAAAACAAGTAACCTGGCAGGCCTGCGAGGCCCCAGGTATGCGTTCTAGGGCAGGTATAAGATCTGGAGCTGATTTCAGGAGTGGAATTTGTATTTGGAAGCTGTTACTGTGAACCCACAACATGTGGTCAAAAGAACTCTATAACGGAAGAAAAAAAGAAATCTACCTGAGACATCAGAAATGTTAGGAGTATCCAATTCAACAGTTTGGTACAGTCTACAAAAAAAGAGCGCACTGGTTAGCTTGGGAACTCAATAAGACCTGGATGCCTACAGAAGCCAACAGTGGTAGGTGATCACAGAATCCTCTCCATGTTAAAAAGTTCTTCACAAGATCTACACAATTTAAAACACTCTCCAAGCAGTAAGTGTATCAGTATCTTAAGTTTACCATAAAAAAAGACTTAATGAGAGCAAATATAGAGGGTTCACCGCATAAATAGTCCAGATTAGACTTTGCAAAAAATAAAATCTAAAGAAGACAACCCAGTTCTGGAAAAGTATTGTTTAGACAAATTAAACTGTCAACCTGTACCAGAAAGATAGAAGAAGAAAGTATGGAGAAGACTTGGAACGGCTCGTGATCCAAAGAATACCACATCCACTGTAAAACATGGTAGAGGCAGTGTGAGGGCATGGGCATGCATGGCTTCCAATGGTAGTGGGTCAGTAGTGTTTATTGATCATGTAACTGAAGACAGAAGTAGAAGGATGATTTCTGAAGTGTGTAGGGCTATACTTTCTGCTCAGATTCAATCGAATGCAGAAAGGTTGATTGGATATCGCTTCTAATTACAGATGGACAATGACCCAAAACATACTGCGTAAGCAGCACAGGAGGTTTTTTTTTCTAAGACAAAGAAGGGAAATATTCTACAATAGTCAAGTCAATCACCAGATCTCAACCCTAGCATGTATTTCACATGGTTAAGACCAAATTTAAGGCAGAAACAAGCAACAAATTAAGTTAGTTGCAGTAAAGGCCTAGCAAAGCATCACAAAGGAGGAAACTCAGTCTTTGGTGATGTCCATGGCTTTAAGGCTAGGTTCACACTGGGTTACAGCAGCCCGTTCAACACATACGTTAAACGGGCTGCTGTAACGCAAGTGCCGACTTTGGCACATCGCTAGCGCAGCTCTATCTGCGCTAGCAGTGACGACCCGGAAACGCTGCAGCCCGCGTCTCAGGGTCCGTCACTCAATGATGGCACATGGCTAGCGCACGCCCCTTGTGGGCTTGTGCTAGCGATGCGTCCGACATTGATGTCAATGGCGGCGCTAGCGGACTACGTTACACCGCGTTATGCCGCGGTGTTACGTAGTCCGTCTGACGGACTGGGGGAACGCAATGTGAATGCGGCCTAAAGGTACCTTCACACTCAGCGACGCTGCAGCGATACCGACAACGATGTCGATCGCTGCAGCGTCGCTGTTTAGTCGCTGGAGAGCTGTCACACAGACAGCTCTCCAGCGACCAACGATCCCGAGGTCCGCGGGTAACCAGGGTAAACATCGGGTTACTAAGCGCAGGGCCGCGCTTAGTAACCCGATGTTTACCCTGGTTACCAGCGTAAAAGTAAACAAACAAACACTACATACTTACCTACCGCTGTCTGTCCCCGACGCTCAGCTTCTCTGCACTCCTCCTGCACTGGCTGTGAGCACAGCGGCCGGAAAGCCGAGCGGTGACGTCACCACACTGCTTTCCGGCTGACCGACGCTCACAGCCAGTGCAGGAGGAGTGCAGAGAAGCAGAGCGCCGGGGACAGACAGCGGTAGGTAAGTATGTAGTGTTTGTTTTTTTACTTTTACGCTGGTAACCAGGGTAAACATCGGGTTACTAAGCGCGGCCCTGCGCTTAGTAACCCGATGTTTACCCTGGTTACCAGTGAAGACATCGCTGGATCGGTGTCACACACGCCGATCCAGCGATGTCAGTGGGAGATCCAGCGACGAAATAAAGTTCTGGACTTTCCTCAGCGACCAACGATCTCCCAGCAGGGGCCTGATCGTTGGTCGCTGTCACACAGAACGATTTCCTTAACGATATCGTTGCTACGTCACAAAAAGCAACGATATCGTTTACGATATCGTTATGTGTGAAGGTACCTTAAGACTTCAGGAACTCATTACCAGCAAAGGATTCTCTTCAAAGTATTAACAAACTAACATTTTATTCATGGCAAAGTTAATTTGTCCAATTACATTTGAGCGCCTGAAATGAGGAAGCTTTGTTGAAAAATAGTTGCAATACCTAAATGTTTCACATTATATTTTTGTTCAACTCCTTTAAACCTGAAAGTCAACACTTAAATTACATCTCAGTGGTTTCATTTTAAATCAGTAGTGGCATGCAGAGCTCAAATCACAAAAATTCGGCCACTGTCCCAGTTATTTCTGTCCCTAACTGTATATAGGTTCTTTATGTTTTTGCTACTTGTACACACACTATATACAGTACAGACCAAAAGTTTGGACACACCTTCTCATTTAAAGATTTTTCTGTATTTTCATGACTATGAAAATTGTACATTCACACTGAAGGCATCAAAACGATGAATTAACACATGTGGAATTATATACCTAACAAAAAAGTGTGAAACAACTGGAATTATGTCTTATATTCTAGGTTCCTCTTTGGCTTTGATGACTGCTTTGCACACTCTTGGCATTCACTCTTGGCATGGAGGAGGAGGTGTGATGGTGTGGGGGTGCTTTGCTAGTGACACTGTTGGGGATTTATTCAAAATTGAAGGCATACTGAACCAGCATGGCTACCACAGCATCAGGGAGCGGCATGCTATTCCATCCGGTTTGCGTTTAGTTGGACCATCATTTATTTTTCAACAGGACAATGACCCCAAACACACCTCCAGGCTGCGTAAGGGCTATTTGACCAAGGAGGAGAGCGATGGGGTGCTACGCCAGATGACCTGGCCTCCACAGTCCCCGACCTGAGATGGTTTGGGGTGATCTGTACCGCAGAGTGGAGGCAAAAGGGCCAACAAGTGCTTACCATCTCTGGGAACTCCTTCAAGATTGTTGGAAGACCATTCCCAGTGACTACCTCTTGAAGCTCATCAAGAGAATGCCAAGAGTGTGCAAAGCAGTCATCAGAGCAAAAGGTGGCTACTTTGAAGAACCTAGAATATAAGACATAATTTCAGTTGTTTCACACATTTTTGTTAAGTATATAATTCCACATGTGTTAATTCATAGTTTTGATGCCTTCAGTGTGAATGTACAATTTTCATAGTCATGAAAATACAGAAAAATCTTTAAATGAGAAGCTGGTTGGCTATTGCAGATTCAGTCTTCCCAGCCTGGTGCAGGGCTACAATTTTGTTTCTGGTGTCCTTTGACAGCTCTTTGGTCTTCACCATAGTGGAGTTTGGAGTCAGACTGTTTGAGGGTGTGCACAGGTGTCTTTTTATACTGATAACAAGTTTAAACAGGTGCCATTACTACAGGTAATGAGTGGAGGAAAGAGGAGACTCTTAAAGAAGAAGTTACAGGTCTGTGAGAGCCAGAAATCTTGATTGTTTGTTTCTGACCAAATACTTATTTTCCACCATAATATGCAAATAAAATGTTAAAAATACAGACAATGTGATTTTCTGGATTTTTTTTTCTCAGTTTGTCTCCCATAGTTGAGGTCTACCTATGATGTAAATTACAGACGCCTCTCATCTTTTTAAGTGGTGGAACTTGCACTATTGCTGACTGACTAAATACTTTTTTGCCCCACTGTATATATATTTTTACTAATTATTTACTAATTAATTTTTTTTTTCAAATCACCTTTCATAGCAGCACTATAGGAGGCTGACTCCCTACCCTAGTAGAGACAGAAAACACAGAGGTTAAACAGCCCCACCCCATCACCTATTTTCAGTATTTTCCTGTCCCTAGGTTAGTCAACAATGCTCTACTGCCTGTGGGAGAGTCTGTTCTCTATCTCCATGTTACATACCTGAATGCTGAGGTCGATTGCCAGGCCCTTCCTCCTTTGACTGTTCCTCCTGTTTCCTTTTAGACTCTGTACTTCCACAACTCTCCTGGGCTTTAGTAAAGCTAAGAGATTTTAGGCTTTAGTCCTCCTTGAGCTCCTCAGCTTGAACAGGTGGCAAGGATGCCGGTGAGGAAATCGCTTTCTAGGTCACATCCTGTTGTATTGCACGCTATGCTGTGCAATGCACGTGGGTTTCGGAGTACTTGACTTCCCTGAAGATCAGAGACTACGGAAAATATATAATTGGGAGCATTCATAAGGTTCTCCCTTCCAGGGAACCTAGGAATTGGGGGAGGAGCCACTGCAATATCGATGATGCTGTGCTGGTTCTTGGTCGGTTATCCATAAGTGACCCTGACTGAAGACACCCAATTATGTAAGACCTACGTTTTCTCATGAAGAAAATGGGAAAATCCAGCAACCGCAAAAGTCGTAAAACTTCACATTTACAGTATTTAAAACATGAAAAGGAAAAACTAAAAAAAAACATGATAACATTCGACACGTTTCGAGCTACTCTAGCTCTTAATCATGACCTTTTCATATATTGATCATGTCGCCAGCGCCTGCTTGCTGAAGGGGATTTTTTTTTAATAAATATATATAAGATTCATTATGTAAACTATGGGGTAAGTTACTGAGGGATCATTGACCTATCAGAAGCCATACTGCTGAATAGCTAAGCAGAGAACAGGCCAAACAGGCCGCCCCGAACCACGAGCATATCATTAACTCAAATCTGAAAATAAAAATTAAGCAACAACCACAAAATGGATTTAATCAACCAAGGTATAATTTTAATCAGTACGAGTGATTTCACTTTGGGCCTCTGCGGTGATTACGAACCACGCAATGGGGTATACCCACGCACCAGGCTGGCATATGTGCAGACTAATAGCAAACATAAATACCTGGTGTACCTCTCCTGCCACTCCTGTAGTTAATACTGTTCGGGTAGAGCTATCCGATAGCGCTATCCATGAAGAAAGTGAGCGGGTAGAGCTATTCCATAGCCCTGTTCCTAAAGGAAATGAACGGGTAGGGCTATCCAATAGCGCTATTCCTCAATGTTCCTGAACTTAAGCTATTTCACATGGTTGACCGCACTTGGGATCTGCCCCCAAAGCCCTGCCCATGCCCAATGTTTGATCCATAGACCGCGGCTAGGAGTTAGTCCCGCTTTTGTGTACAAAATCTTCTTTTGGCTTTTACAATTATTAAAAAGCTTAATAAAAAAACTTATTTGTACACACAGTTGACAGTAAACCATTTGTCAACATTAGGAATAAGTTTACCCTGCTTCTGTGTCTCAAATATTTTGACCTTATTTGTTGGCTTTTCCTTCCCCTGGAGAAAGCCACATATAACTGCCCATGTGAAAACACTGGGAGAGGCAAATAAATTCCTACAATATCCAAGGACTGTCCCTGAGATTTATTGATGGTCATTGCAAAAGCTAACATGACAGGAAACTGTCGCCGTCGCATCTGGACTGGCAAGTTTTTATCTTTGGAAATCAGGTCAATTCATGGAATAAGAACTGTCTGACCCTTTGCTTTTCCATTTTAAGCAACGGCATGAATAACCTTTGCTTTTAAGCTTTTCACGTAAAGCCTTGTGCCATTACAAAGGCCACGCTTTCTGTTAAGATTACGCAGGAGCATAATTACAGCTTCTGGTTTCAGCTTTAGTTTATGAGGAGGCATCTCCTCTTCAGCAATTGTGTCGACGGGGTGATATGTTGAGTGTTCACCTTGAACTTGACTAAGAATTTTATCATTCAAGGCTTGAAAGTCATCATTCAATGGCATAAGAATTGCTTTATTGGCAATTGCTTCTACCGTTGCATCGGTAATCTCAATTGAGTCAACAAAAAAGCTGTAATTATCTCTCCCTCTTCAATAACAGAATTCGGGATTTCAATTGTGTCTTCTGGTAGACCATATACATTTGACAACTCTCCATTGCCAAGTTTCAGTAACCATGAGTTGTACTCAACTTCATCCTGAGACGTTCTCATATTCTGTTATAACTGGAACCGTGAAAACTGATTCCAGGAATTTGAGTGTTTA
The DNA here is from genome assembly GCF_032444005.1 of Ranitomeya imitator. Taxonomy (NCBI): domain Eukaryota; kingdom Metazoa; phylum Chordata; class Amphibia; order Anura; family Dendrobatidae; genus Ranitomeya; species Ranitomeya imitator. Next base: position 215,082,530 of record NC_091287.1, on the reverse strand, counting down.
GTAGTGGACTGTACAATTTGGGCTCTTTTTCCATCTTCCACAAATTATCCACATCGTTCATATTAAAACAGGGAGTCATTGTTACTTCATCCCAAATAAAGACAGATGACTCCCTAAGCTCCTTTGCTTGAAATGAGGTTGGCTTAATTTTTTACACTGTGGTCTCATTTGTTTGTAATTCCAAGACCAAACTTGGAATGGTAGGTACTACTGTTTTGTAGTAATGTAGCTGCCAATCCAGTGGAGGCTACTGAGCAAATAGATTGTAGTGTCTTGTGCAAGCAGTTGTACAAAAATGTCTTTCCACTGCCTCCTGGGCCGTCCAGAAAAAAACAGTGTGAGCTAGTGTTGTCTGGCTGTGATGCAGCATTGACTGCTTGCATAATTGCATCGAAAGCTGATTTCTGAGCTTCATTAAGCATAGATTTCAATTATTCAGCCTCTTGATTTATTACAGCATAATTCAGTTGGTCCAGTATTTCATCTGGAACATTTACTGGAGTTGGCAATCCATCGTCAGCACAGCAGGACTTTTTATTGCTTAAAGTGAACCTGTCACCTGAATTTGGCGGGACTGGTTTTGGGTCATATGGGCGGAGTTTTTGGGTGTTTGATTCACCCTTTCCTTACCCGCTGGCTGCATGCTGGCTGCAATATTGGATTGAAGTTCATTCTCTGTCCTCTGTATTACACGCCTGCGCAAGGCAAGATTGCAAACACCAAACACCTGAAAACTCCGCCCATATGACCCAAAACCGGTCCCGCCAAATTCAGGTGACAGGTTCCCTTTAAGAGCACTTCATTAATTAAGGACTAGAAATAGGAAAAACCCAATGTGGCTAAACAAAGAAGTAAGACAGGCAATTAACAGTAAAAAGAAAGCATTTGCACTACTAAAGCAGGATGGCACCATTGAAGCTCTAAAAAACTATAGGGAGAAAAATACTTTATCTAAAAAACTAATTAAAGCTGCCAAAAAGGAAACAGAGAAGCACATTGCTAAGGAGAGTAAAACTAATCCCAAACTGTTCTTCAACTATATCAATAGTAAAAGAATAAAAACTGAAAATGTAGGCCCCTTAAAAAATAGTGAGGAAAGAATGGTTGTAGATGACGAGGAAAAAGCTAACATATTAAACACCTTCTTCTCCACGGTATTCACGGTGGAAAATGAAATGCTAGGTGAAATCCCAAGAAACAATGAAAACCCTATATTAAGGGTCACCAATCTAACCCAAGAAGAGGTGCGAAACCGGCTAAATAAGATTAAAATAGATAAATCTCCGGGTCCGGATGGCATACACCCACGAGTACTAAGAGAACTAAGTAATGTAATAGATAAACCATTATTTCTTATTTTTAGTGACTCTATAGCGACAGGGTCTGTTCCGCAGGACTGGCGCATAGCAAATGTGGTGCCAATATTCAAAAAGGGCTCTAAAAGTGAACCTGGAAATTATAGGCCAGTAAGTCTAACCTCTATTGTTGGTAAAATATTTGAAGGGTTTCTGAGGGATGTTATTCTGGATTATCTCAATGAGAATAACTGTTTAACTCCATATCAGCATGGGTTTATGAGAAATCGCTCCTGTCAAACCAATCTAATCAGTTTTTATGAAGAGGTAAGCTATAGACTGGACCACGGTGAGTCATTGGACGTGGTATATCTCGATTTTTCCAAAGCGTTTGATACCGTGCCGCACAAGAGGTTGGTACACAAAATGAGAATACTTGGTCTGCGGGAAAATGTGTGTAAATGGGTTAGTAACTGGCTTAGTGATAGAAAGCAGAGGGTGGTTATAAATGGTATAGTCTCTAACTGGGTCGCTGTGACCAGTGGGGTACCGCAGGGGTCAGTATTGGGACCTGTTCTCTTCAACATATTCATTAATGATCTGGTAGAAGGTTTACACAGTAAAATATCGATATTTGCAGATGATACAAAACTATGTAAAGCAGTTAATACAAGAGAAGATAGTATTCTGCTACAGCTGGATCTGGATAAGTTGGAAACTTGGGCTGAAAGGTGGCAGATAAGGTTTAACAATGATAAATGTAAGGTTATACACATGGGAAGAGGGAATCAATATCACCATTACACACTGAACGGGAAACCACTGGGTAAATCTGACAGGGAGAAGGACTTGGGGATCCTAGTTAATGATAAACTTACCTGGAGCAGCCAGTGCCAGGCAGCAGCTGCCAAGGCAAACAGGATCATGGGGTGCATTAAAAGAGGTCTGGATACACATGATGAGAGCATTATACTGCCTCTGTACAAATCCCTAGTTAGACCGCACATGGAGTACTGTGTCCAGTTTTGGGCACCGGTGCTCAGGAAGGATATAATGGAACTAGAGAGAGTACAAAGGAGGGCAACAAAATTAATAAAGGGGATGGGAGAACTACAATACCCAGATAGATTAGCGAAATTAGGATTATTTAGTCTAGAAAAAAGACGACTGAGGGGCGATCTAATAACCATGTATAAGTATATAAGGGGACAATACAAATATCTCGCTGAGGATCTGTTTATACCAAGGAAGGTGACGGGCACAAGGGGGCATTCTTTGCGTCTGGAGGAGAGAAGGTTTTTCCACCAACATAGAAGAGGATTCTTTACTGTTAGGGCAGTGAGAATCTGGAATTGCTTGCCTGAGGAGGTGGTGATGGCGAACTCAGTCGAGGGGTTCAAGAGAGGCCTGGATGTCTTCCTGGAGCAGAACAATATTGTATCATACAATTATTAGGTTCTGTAGAAGGACGTAGATCTGGGTATTTATTATGATGGAATATAGGCTGAACTGGATGGACAAATGTCTTTTTTCGGCCTTACTAACTATGTTACTATGTTACTATGTTACTATGTAATATCACGAAGAGCCAGTTGGTCAGCAATTTCTGGAGTATACCGGCTGATGTAATCCTCCATAAATTCGGTTTTATATTTTTACCATAATGCCAATGGTTTAGCTGGTTCCCCATATACACAAATTATAGCAAATAATTTGCAAAGTTGGTAGGGCATTTGGAAAGCAATTGCATCCGTTATACCATCTTCCCATTAGGAATCGTCTTCCAAAAGATGAAGATCAATGCACGCATTTATATACGTGTCATGCACGACTCCATTGACAGTCCTTAAGTCAGCATAAGACTTTGCTCCTCTTAGGTGAAGTAAAAGGAGCCTTAGGTAATACAGCTCACCATCTGTTAAAGAGACTGTATACATTCGGGCAATTGTTTTCCCAAATTGAGCCAGTCGTTTTTTCCATCCTTCTAATACAGCTTTTCTATCCCAGACATAGTGTTCAGGGATTTCACTGTACAAATACTGATTGGCGGAAGCGTCAACTATGTTTAGCTCAAAATAGGCCCGCAGAGTAGAGGCTTTTGAGTCTGAAATAACCATATCCATATTACCATCTTCAAAAAAACACTTAATGCATGTTTTCAAGGTGCACAGCAAGCCTTTTAATGGTATGTGAAGCATCATGCATTTTAGTTTTGGCACAGTCATGTCCTTTGTATACATATTTGAAAAGATATTTAACACTTTTTATTGAAGCACATATCTCAACATTGATATGGCAATTGTACTTGAGCAGTAAATAAGGGTTGTATGGAACTACCCATCTATTGTCGATTTCTCATGTGCCTCGTTTGGTTTTCCCAGTATTGCATCTACAGTACTGTGGATAACCATCAACATTGGGGTTTATCTCTGTATTAAATTCCTTTGAGAATTTTTTTCCGCATTGACCATCTCTCATGCATATAGCACCGGGTTGATCTTCGCCACATGGGCCATGAATCATGTGCTTCATCACTGCCTCATGCAGTTTTAGATTTGCTGTCTCATTTGGGATTTCAGCAGAGACTAATTCGCCAGTCTTTTCTTTGTCCCTCGGTTTATCTTCCTCTCCGAGGATTAAGAGTATGTGAGCATGTGGTAGTCCACGCTTTTGGAATTCTATTACATGCACTTAGGCAACAACATGGCCAAAAATTTGTTTTTTCAAAATCTCGTTAAGCACGGCTTGGAGTTTGATTTTAAATACTCGTGCAACCAAATCTGGTCTGAACTCTGGCCTTTGCCTTGGTTCTAAATTTTCAGTAACTTTTTTCCACTTTTGGTCATCATAAACAAAAAAATCTGGCTTTCCGAATTTTCAGACAATTGTCTTGGTAATTTTGCTGCATAGCTCTTGAAAGTGGACGGTAAAATTACTGGTGTCCCAGCTTTTAGCCCTTGGTGTAATGCAGCATTAAGGATGTGATCCATAACGCTGGCATAACTGTCGACGTGTAATGCCTTTTGATTTTGTTTTATATATTCAATCCTGTCGGATTCAATTTTGACATAACTGTCAGCGATAAATTGTTGCGTCAGCATTTAAAAGGGGAATGAACTCGTCACGAATGGCTAGCCTGTATGCATAGTACTGCAACAGGGTGATTTTTATCTTGTCGATCTTGATCCACTGGTATGGATGGTAGGTGAATGTCACCAATTCCTTGATGTTGCACATGTAGGGCAATTAGAGTTGTTAAAGTTATTGTCCATCCACTTTCCCCATATGGGAATAGAAGTGGATATGTCATTGCATCACACTTTCTGTGAAGAAAGCTGATTTGAACAATTTGGTTTTCACTTTTGAGGTGAACTCTGATGTCCCTATTAAATGGGGGTTCACCCATTGCATTTGGATAAATTATAGCTAATTCATTGCACCTTGGTGCATTGTAGCGCCTCTGGTCATCGTTGTAGTCATTTATAATAGACATTTTTATTTCGAGTGGATCGCGATTTTCTAATTCAGCAATCTTCTCTTCGTCTATTTCAAATTCCCTCATCATTGTGGAAGCTCTTGTGAGTGGGTTAATTGCTTTCTCCAAGAGATGATAGCAGTGCTGGGAGGCACTTTTTATTTGCTTGACTTCTTGTACTTAATGCTTCTTCACTGTCCAAGATATAAATCTGGGCAAACTTGGGGGTACTACTCACAGCGGGATGCAATGGGGCAGTTCTGTGGTAAATTTGTCCATGAATTCGAAAACAGTGTGGACCATGCCCAGGAGGTGGCTCTACTTGTGCTCCCATAGATGCCAATGTACCGTATATACTCGAGTATAAGCCGACCCGAGTATAAGCCGACCCCCCTAATTTTGTCACAAAAAACTGGGAAAACTTATTGACTCGAGTATAAGCCTAGGGTGGAAATGCAGCATTTACCGGTGAATTTCAAAAATAAAAATAGATCATTATTTCCCCATAGCTGTGCCATATAGTGCTCTGCACCGTTCATTATTTCCCCATAGCTGTGCCATATAGTGGTATCCAGAGCAAGAAAAGTAACAGCGCACTCACCGGTGTTGAGCAAAAAGCGATTTATTCACATGCAATCATGTGGTGCAGGGAGGGTGGTGAACACATGCGGATGACAGCTGTTTCGTGCTGCAAGCACTTCAACAGATCTGTTGAAGTGCTTGCAGCACGAAACAGCTGTCATCCACATGTGTTCACCACCCTCCCTGCACCGCATGATTGCATGTGAATAAATCGCTTTTTGCTCAACACCGGTGAGTGCGCTGTTACTTTTCTTGCTCTGGATACTTTAATACAAATTGTTTTTTTCATGAAGCAGCACCCAGGTGGAGCTTGTATAGCGATTATTTTTTTCTATTGTTACTAAAGGCTTATACGGTGTGGCATTCAATATCCTTGAAGTAGAAAGGGTCTTGCGTGTAGCGGCTGTGCGATTGCAATATTTCTGGACTGTGGACTTATTTGTGCCATATAGTGCTCTGCACCGTTCATTATTGCCCCATAGCTGTGCCATATAGTGCTCTGCACTGTTCATATTTCCCCATAGCTCTGCCATATAGTGCTCTGCACCGTTCATATTTCCCCATATCTGTGCCATATAGTGCTCTGCACCGTTCATATTGCCCCATATCTGTGCCCTGTATGCTCTGCACCGTTCATATTGCCCCCATATCTGTGCCCCATATAGTGCTCTGCACCGTTCATACTGCCCCCATATCTGTGCCCCATATAGTGCTCTGCACCGTTCATATTGCCCCCATATCTGTGCCCCATATAGTGCTCTGCACCGTTCATATTGCCCCCATATCTGTGCCCCATATATGCTCTGCACCGTTCATACTGCCCCCATATCTGTGCCCCATATAGTGCTCTGCACCGTTCATACTGCCCCCATATCTGTGCCCCATATAGTGCTCTGCACCGTTCATACTGCCCCCATATCTGTGCCCCATATAGTGCTGTGCACCGTTCATACTGCCCCATATCTGTGCCCCATATATGCTCTGCACCGTTCATACTGCCCACATATCTGTGCCCCATATATGCTCTGCACCGTTCATACTGCCCCCATATCTGTGCCCCATATATGCTCTGCACCGTTCATACTGCCCCCATATCTGTGCCCCATATAGTGCTCTGCACCGTTCATATTGCCCCCATATCTGTGCCCCATATAGTGCTCTGCACCGTTCATATTGCCCCCATATCTGTGCCCCATATATGCTCTGCACCGTTCATACTGCCCCCATATCTGTGCCCCATATAGTGCTCTGCACCGTTCATACTGCCCCCATATCTGTGCCCCATATAGTGCTCTGCACCGTTCATACTGCCCCCATATCTGTGCCCCATATAGTGCTGTGCACCGTTCATACTGCCCCATATCTGTGCCCCATATATGCTCTGCACCGTTCATACTGCCCACATATCTGTGCCCCATATATGCTCTGCACCGTTCATACTGCCCCCATATCTGTGCCCCATATATGCTCTGCACCGTTCATACTGCCCCCATATCTGTGCCCCATATAGTGCTGTGCACCGTTCATACTGCCCCCATATCTGTGCCCCATATATGCTCTGCACCGTTCATACTGCCCCCATATCTGTGCCCCATATAGTACTCTGCACCGTTCATACTGCCCCATAGATGCTCCACATATATCTGTGCCGCTGCTGCAATAAAAAAAAAAAAAGCCATACTCACCTCTCTTGCTTGCAGCTCCCAGCGTCCGGTCCCGGCGTCTCTCTGCACTGACTGATCAGGCAGAGGGCGCCGCGCACACTATATGCGTCATCGCGTCCTCTGACCTGAACAGTCAGAGCAGAGATAGACGCCGGGAAGATGGAGCGGCGCCGGGAAGATGGAGCGACGCCCGGCGGCTGGAACGGGGACAGGTAAATATGACATACTTACCTGGTCCCGACGTCCGGCTCCCTCTGCCTGTCCCACGGTCTTCGGTGCCGCAGCTTCTTTCTCTATCAGCGGTCACCGTTACCGCTGATTAGAGAAATGAATAGGCGGCTACACCCCTATGGGAGGTGGAGCCGCCTATTCATTTCTCTAATGAGCGGTCCCACGTGACCGCTGAAGAGGGGAAGAAGCTGCAGCACAGAAGACCGTGTGACGGCAGGGACAGCGCCAGAATCGCTGGGACTAGGTAAGTATACCTCAGCGCCCTCACCCCCTCACCCGCCGACCCTGCCACCCACCTTGACTCGAGTATAAGCCGAGAGGGGCACTTTCAGCCCAAAAATTTGGGCTGAAAATCTCGGCTTATACTCGAGTATATACGGTAAGCGAGCTGTTGTATTGCCTTATATTAGCAATAAGGTTATTGGAGTGCTGATGCTCTCCTTTCATCAACTTGACTAAGTGATCATCCATCTGAATGGGACATAATTGGATGGGCCCTCTCTTGCAGCAGGAAGGGAATGTTTTGTCCTGCCCCATTTCGTCTTTGAAATTTTTAGATTGGCAGAACTGACATCGAAATGTCCGTTTGCCAGCATAGTGGTCTTCAATACGTGTCTCATCAATTTGATTGAGAAGTCCTCTAGCGGCAAATGTAACGAGTGGCTCTTGCATTTTGGACACGTATTCTATCTTGCTCTCTTTTTGTGAAATATGTGTATTACTTTGTGCATTGCGTGTTGCTCGTTATCGCGCAGCATTAGATGCTCTACGTGATTCAGTTACTTCATTCATTTCTCTTGCTCTGGCCGCCCTCTGTCGGGCTGCATCAGCAGTTCTTCGACAATTTTGTTCATCTTCTGTTTCATTAAGACGCAGGTTAGGCTACGTTCACATTAGCGTCATGCGACGCAGCGTCGCCGACGCAACGCACGACGCAACTGAAACGCACGCAAAAACGCACCATTTTTGACGCATGCGTCGAACGGATGCGTCGTAAAACGCAGCGTTTTTTGTGCGTTTTTGTTGCGTTTTCCCAAAAAACGCAGCGTTTTACAACGCATGCGTTATCAAACAATGATGTAATCTTTCAACACAATTTAGTGTCCAGACACTAGATAATACCACCAATGAATAGAAGAGGGTGGGTCTAGTGTCTAGACACTAGATAATGCCACCAATGGGTAGATGAGGGTGGGTATAATGGAATTGTGGTATATATACCCCGGCATAGATGAATTCCAACCATACAGCATCAAGATGGATCGTCCCATGGAGAGTATCTACCTCAATATGGAGCTGGATTTTGCCCTTGCTATTGCGTATGCTATTGCCTGTCATGAACAGAGGAAAAGAGACAAACTACGGAGAAGGAGTCGTCGGCGTTTTTGGCTACACCCTATAGTGGAAGTCCGTGAGAGTCGTGGAGCCTACCATTGTCTGTTTGGCGAGTTAAACGACAACCAGGAGAAATACTTTGAGTACACCAGGATGTCTCAAAACAGCTTCCGATATCTGCTGCGTCTGGTGGAAGGAGCCATTTCCAGGCAGGACACGCAGCTCCGTAAAGCAATTTCCCCCGAGGAACGTCTGCTGGTGACTCTACGGTACGTAATGGAATGTGAAGGATTTATATGTTCTTGCCATTTTTTAAAGTAACGTGTTTTGGTTTTGTGGGGTGGGGGATTGTAATTAAAAATTAAAAATTCTTTCATAACAATTTAATTAATTACATTTATTTATTTTTCTTCTTGTCAGTTTCCTGGCTACCGGAGAGACCTTGAGATCAGTGCATTTCCAGTTTAGGATTGGAGTCTCCACACTGTCTGGTATTATTGCCGACACATGCAGCGCATTGTGGGACAACCTCCGGGAGGAATTTTTACTCATCCCTACAACAGAATTATGGCAGGCCAAGGCCCAAAAATTCGAACAAGTGTGTTCTTTCCCTAACTGTATTGGAGCCGTGGATGGGAAGCACATTAGGATTACCAAGCCTTCAAGAAGTGGATCTCTGTTTTTTAATTATAAAAAATACTTTTCCACCGTGCTCATGGCAATTGCAGGTGCGGACTGCAGGTTTCTCGCTGTGGACATTGGAGCGTTTGGCCGTGCAAATGATTCACGGACATTTAAGGAGTCTGATATGGGCCGAAGATTATACGATAACAATTTTAATTTCCCCCAGCCACGACCTCTTCCCAACACCGAAGGCCCGGCCATGCCATTTGTTGTGGTTGGGGATGAGGCTTTTCAAATGAGTGGCAACCTACTTAAACCGTACTCCAGTCGGGGGTTGGACCGCACCAAAAGTATTTTTAATTATAGACTGTCCCGGGCCAGAAGAACTGTGGAGTGCGCCTTTGGAATCCTTGTCTCCAAATGGCGTATCTTAGGATCCGCTATAAATTTGAAAATTGAGACAGTGGATGAGGTGGTGAAGGCGTGTGTGGTTCTCCACAATTTTATTATTGATAAAGAGAGAGTCAACGTGGAACTCGATGAACCCATACCAAATCCATTGCCTGATTATCAAGATCATCCTCTGCGGACAACTGTGGAGATTGCTCATATGAGGGACCAATTTGCTGCATACTTTGTTTCAGATGTTGGGCGTGTTTCATGGCAAGATCAAATGGTTTAATTCATCTTTGTATTATGTAAAAACACTGTCATGTAAACACTGTGGAGTCCATGTCATTTTACCAGCCTATGTAAGGTTATTTAAATGTTGTTAATGTCCCCTGATTTTCTAATGCGTTGTGTTTTGAAATAAAGTTCTTGTGCCTTTCCGTTTTCACAAAACAAATCTCCCATATGTTTTTCCATATTAAACAAATTTTAAAATTCAATGTTATATAAACTAATGTGTGTCCCACAAAATTTATGTGAGCACCAGTACCCAAATGGACTGTGACAAAACAACAAAATATTTCAGCCGTGTGTTCCATAGTTTTGACATATAACATGATCGGCTCCCACCTTGTCAACCATTTTTAATCTTGCAGACTATTTGCATATGGAATCAGGCTTGACAAGGAGGGAGACGATCATGTTTGCACAACTCTACAGAGTTAACACTATTGCACTCAGGATGCTAGTATACGTCCAGAGTCAAATAGTGGCGACACTGTGAACATTGCTACCACCTCACCTGACCAATATTCTTAAGGTACCGTAATAAAACGATTAACCAACGATACCGACCAGTGATACGACCGGACCGTGATCGTTGTTAGTCGTCGCGTGGTTGCTGGAGAGCTGTCACACAGACAGCTCTCCAGCGACAAAAAAAGAGCAAGTCCCCGTGTAATCTGGGTAACCATTGTGTTATGAAGCGCATGGCCGCACTCACGATGTTTTCCCTGTTTACCATTGTAAATGTAATTTAAACAAAAAAAAAAAATTCCGGTGTGTGACACGTCCATCGCCGTCACCTTTCCGTATTGTGCCAGCCCTAAAGCACAGCACAGCGTTTATTATTAAGTCAACGGTGTGCTCTGCTTTACGGGCGGGAATGACAGTGCCAGTCACTGCGGGAAGATGACGGCGAGGGACGTGGTTGACACCTTTTTTTTTTTTTTGGGGGGTATTGTTCACTTTTTTGATTGTTTAAAACACTGCGCTAGTAACCCAATATTCCCTTGTTTACAGCAAAGACATCGCTGGATCGGTGTCAAACACGCCGATCCAACAATGACAGCGTGTGATCAGTTACCCCCAAAAATTCCTAATCATTCGCTGACACCTACAATCTCCCAGCAGGGGCCTAATCGTTGGACGATTTCAGAAAAGATAACGTTGGTTACTGACAAAAACCAACTATATCGTTACTGAAATCGTTGTGTGATGGTACATTTTAAAATTGATATATTGATGCTGTTTGTGTTTGTAACATCTCATAGTACAATGAGCGACAGCCCTATAAAAAAATGAAAAAAAATATTGATAAAATATTGTCAGACATCGCACATCAGGTGTTACACACACAAGATTTGTTTATACGGCGCACGGTGTGATTTGGTGCAAACTTTATTATAGACAATAAAAACTCATTATTTTTGAACAAAATAACAATTTTATTTGTGACACAAATAAAAAGAAATGGGAAATGTTATGGGGTATCAATATCTGCGATTAAGGGGGATTGATATCCTCCACTTTTGGTGGGTGTTGAGGAGACCGAGGAGGAGGACGAGGGGGAGGAAGCCGCATACTCTATTACACTAGACGGGATGCCGACATCAATCCAGCCAGTTGACGGTGGCGAGACTGCCAACGCAGGAGGTGAGGGAGGAGGAGGGACGACCAGTGTCCTTGGCTGGCTACTCCTGCTCCGGGTAGACCCAGGCTGAGTACTTGGTGTGCTCCTTGTAGACCCAGGCTGGGTACTGGGTGTGCTCCGTGTAGACCCAGGCTGGGTACTGGGTGTTCTCCGGGTAGACCCAGGCTGTGTACTTTGGGTGGTTGTTTTGGGAGCAGCCATAGCCAAGGTTGTAGTGCTTGTCGTCTTCTTCTTTTTTTTCCTCCTCTCTCCCTCTGGGTGTGGGTCGGCTTCCCGTCTGTGTGCCCTTGAAGGCCTGGCAGGAGCAGAAGTTTGGGGCTCTGTTCTGTGGTGGCGGTGGCGGTGGCCCTCGGCACGCGGAGCTCTGTGGTGGTGCTCTGCAGCAGGAGTCGGAGCCATGGCAGCCAGCGATGGTACTGCGGGCACTGTAGTCGCTGACTGCATGACCCGAGCCTGCTGCAGAGCAGTGACATATGCGTTGTTGCAGGCTTGCATGACCGAAATCTGGAGTTCCGGCGTAAGATGTTCAACCATGCCCTTCTGAATGGCACTAAAAAAATGTTTGGCCGGCCTCGAGAGCTCCGATTCTATGGTTTCAAGACGCCGGTCGATATTGGACATTTTATCGCACAGCGCCTTGAAACCATTCTGGAATACGGTGCTCAAATGTAAAAATTCGGGCAGGATCGCCCTGTCCGAGGCCCGCTGACGCTGTCTGGAAGACCTGAAGGAAGGAGCGACAGAGGCCTCGGCCAGGGGAACATCTGATGGACCGGCTGCCGGTTCGCCAGATTATGGTGGTGCAGACCTGCTCTCGCTGTGGGATGGCTGCGACGGTTCAGATGGCGCTTCACGAAGGACCGCTCCAGAGGGTCGGACAGTCTCGCGGGTGCTGCTGTGTGTTCTGTGAAAACATAAGGAAACCATTAGTATACTAAATATAACATTTCACATGCGTCATTAATTAACTTTACCGGCGGTATCCATTGCCGCCGTTAATATTAACCTATTTTTAATATTGCCACTGCATATGCCGCATCAATATTAAATAAAGAATGCATCTATTTATTTCAAAATAGTCACCCATGGTTGCCGTTTGTAACGCCCGACAATTATGCTTATCGTCGGAACTGCCATGACGTCACGGTCATGTGACCGAGACGTCATCACAGGTCCTGCGAGCTGAGCAACCATGGGAACATAACCTGCCTTGGAGTAGAAGGTAGAAGGTCTATTATATTTTTCCTTTTTTTTAAAAAAAAACTGGGATACACCTGGATGGGCAATATACTACTCCACTATGAAATATTGCCCGGGCATGGCCAATCTACTATCTTTCTGTGTTCTGTATAGTTCGTATTTCAGGGAAAAAAAGAGGAAGTCAAGCTCACCATAGTACTAATCCCAGAAGGCTCGGAGCACGGAGACGCTGTGTCAAGCGTGAGAAGACCAGAAATGAAGAAAAAATTCGAGGTCACCGAGGCGTGAAAAGTAAAAACTAAATACTTTATTCACTTCAATCAGAAGCAGAGGATGAAACATCAGCACAATACAATAAAAACACTATCTACGCGTTTCAGGTCTGATGTTCCCTGTCACCTGAAACGCGTAGATAGTGTCTATTGTATTGTGCTGATGTTTCATCCTCTGCTTATGATTGAAGTGAATAAAAGTATGTATTTTTTACTTTTCACGCCTCGGTGAGCTTGCATTTTTTTCTTCATTTCTATACTTTGTACTTGCCAAAATAAATGGCTGGGCAATAAGCTACGTGGCTGGAATATAGTACGTGAATATGCATGTTGTGAAAACTAGGTGTGTGCATAGGTACTATACTTACTCTCTGCTGTCAAGGACCGGTCGCAAGAACTGCAAAATACGGTTATATTTGTAGACAGAGGTCCTTGACGCTGCAGCACCACTACGGATCTGTCCCTCCTTTTTCAGGCCCCTCTTGAAACGGTCCTTCATGGAGCGCCATCTGGTCTTCAATTGTTTAACTGTGTATAAATAAAAAAAAAAAAAATTAGTTTTAGAGAAAATATTGAAAATGATAACGCAAGCGTGTGCAATCCCAATAGAAGACATCACAGACGGTTGTGTAATCCTGGCATGATGGGTCACAGCAGCATTTTGGAAATACTTACGAAATTTAGCTTTGCCCACAGGGGAAGCGCTGTCGAAGCCATCCCACAGCGATTGTGCCACCTCAATCCACAAACGGCGCAACACGCCCTGGTCCGCGTGCCGGGGGTCACGGCTGTCCCACAACGGGCCCCGTTCCTCTATGGATGCCACCATCATGTCAATGTCCAGTGGGTCATCATGGGCCCGTTGTGAAACCTAGAATAAATGGAAAATATTAATGTTTGCAAGATAAAAATTGTCCCTACCTCCTCCACCACCACCTACCACCTCCACCACCCCCCCTCCCACCACCCCCCATACCCGCAAAAACAAAAAACTTAAAGAAAAAAAAGGAATAGGTTTGACATAAAAACTTATTTGCCGCCCTGCAACCACAGCTTGGTCCCGTGGTCTCTGCTCCTGCTGCCTCTGTTCCTCCTGGCTCTCCTCCTCACTTGAAGAAGCCTGTAAAATAGTTTACAAAAAGTTGAGTGAACCATCTACAAATGACAGCGAATAGTAAGCAACAGTAGATCATGTACTCACCGGACTCCTCAGCGGTGGGGTGTGGCTTGAGTCGCTGGCCATGACTAATGCAATTCTGAAATAAAGAACAAAATAAAATGTATCCTATGCACAATACAGCGGAACATAGTAAAATATAAAAAAAAAAAAAAACATTTACATTTCAACCACAAAGAACATTGCACTCCAACTGAACTAACGCTGAGCAAACAACACTGCCACATTGATTAAAAAAAACAATGGCAGAGACAACACAATGCCAGAGTAAACAAAAGCCTAAAGATAACAAAACAAATACACAACAGACCCTATGTCGTAATCCAAAAAGAGAGTTTTGTTTAAAACAAATGTACAGTATGCACGGAGCAACCCAAAAAACACAATAGATTTTTGAAAGGAAAAAATTAACAACCCCCAAAAATTAAGGGCAGAAACGGCAATACAACACCATACTTTACAATAAAACCGACAGGGCCGGATACAATAAAAGGCCATACTACGCCATACCTCCCAACCAGAAACATACTACAATGTCTTTACACAACCACAGTGCAGAACATAATACACAACTTGCAATACAAATTATTACATTTAATAAAAGGGCGCAGAATTATTCTATACTACCATACTTTACAATAAAACCGACAGGGCCGGATACAATAAAAGGCCATACTACGCCATACCTCAAAACCAGAAACATACAACAATGTCTTTACACAACCACAGTGCAGAACATAATACACAACTTGCAATACAAATTATTACATTTAATAAAAGGGCGCAGAATCATTCTATACTACCATACTTTACAATAAAACCGACAGGGCAGGAGACAATAAAAGGCCATACAACGCCATACATCCCAACCAGAAACATACAACAATGTCTTTACACAACCACAGTGCAGAACATAATACACAACTTGCAATACAAATTATTACATTTAATAAAAGGGCGCAGAATCATTCTATACTACCATACTTTACAATAAAACCGACAGGGCAGGAGACAATAAAAGGCCATACAACGCCATACATCCCAACCAGAAACATACAACAATGTCTTTACACAACCACAGTGCAGAACATAATACACAACTTGCAATACAAATTATTACATTTAATAAAAGGGCGCAGAATCATTCTATACTACCATACTTTACAATAAAACCGACATGGCCGGAGACAATAAAATTCATATAACGCAAGAATAAAACATCACAACTGAATACAAAAAAACACCACCAAACCAATAAATGGAAAAGAAAAATCTATCCTGGAAAGAACAATAATCAAGGCCGCAGACAATGAAAGCCATCCTATACAACGCCATACATCACAACCAGACTAAAAATACAACAATATCTTTAAACAACCACAGTGCAGAATATAATACACAACTTGCAAAAACAATTTAAAAATAAAACATGTAGAAAATGCACAGAATCATTCTATACTTACATCTCTGGACAGCAGATGAAGAAAAGTAGAAGAAGTCTGGTCTGATGTGTTGCCTGTAGATGCTGCAGCAGAAGTGACAAACAATCCAAACATTTTCTTTATATATGGGGGATGTTTTTATCACTGTTTTCACTGTCTAGACACTTTTTTGTTTAATTTTATCTAACGACACATGCGTCGCACAACGCACACGCGACGCAAGTGCGTTGTCAATTGGTTTCAATGGGAAATTGTAACGCAATGACGACGCACGAGCGACGCGTTTTTTAGACGCTACAACAATGCAACATGTAGCGTCTCTGACGCCACCCAGGTGCGGTGAAACGACGCATGCGTCGTGCGTTTTTACAAAAACGCACGACAACGCAACGCATGCGTCCCCAATGATAAAGATAGGGGCGCATGACGC
This sequence comes from Ranitomeya imitator, assembly GCF_032444005.1. Lineage (NCBI taxonomy): Eukaryota > Metazoa > Chordata > Amphibia > Anura > Dendrobatidae > Ranitomeya > Ranitomeya imitator. Next base: position 215,066,480 of record NC_091287.1, on the reverse strand, counting down.
ATGCGTTGTCGTGCGTCGACGACGCAGCGTCGCATGACGCTAATGTGAACGTAGCCTTACGCATCCGTATGCGAATCGCTTCTCTGCGTGTAGCAGCGCGATCAATTTGATCCTTCTTTGCAATTTTGCCTCACAGTGTTGCCTCACAGGCAAACATTCAAAAAAGGCTTATGCCTTAACTCGCCACCAGGGGGAGCTCGTCTCCTTAGGTATCCATGGTTACGCCCAACTGTGGATAACTCATTGTTCACAGACACACGGACACGTCCAAATTAGGTTTATTGATAACGGTGCTGACCTGACACTGTAGGTTACAGTGCACAATCTAGCTGACAGGTTCCCTTTAACCACTTTCTGACATTTGGCATAATTATATGTCCCTGTGCTCTGGGCCTTATTGACCAGGGATGGATTATTACATCACAGGCTGTGCGCGTGCAATCACTGCCGGCTGTCAGCTGATTGCGACAGCTAACACTTGGCATTAAGTGCCAGGAGCGGTCACGCACCGCTTCCAGCACCTTAACTCTCTAAATGCAGCAATCAAACGTGATCACAGCATTACGGGTGCCCTTGGATCGGAGACTCCACGGCGTGATGTGGGTCCGGTTTATTACCATGTTGACCCGATGTCGGCATTATGATATCCGGGTCACCAGAGCTAGGAAAGTTGCTTGATCATGCACAGTGCATGATCAGCAACTTTCTCTGTCAGTGCAGAGCTGACAGTTTGCATAGTATGGGGATGTAAGGGTCTGTTTCCACGATCAGGAAACGCTGCGTGTCTGACGCTGCATAGAGCCGCAGCGTCAGACACGCAGCGTCCAGATGTTACAGCATAGTGGAGGGGATTTAATGAAATCCCGTCTCCACTATGCGTGGTAACACGCACGCGGCGGCCCTGCGACTCCGGACATGCTGCGCGTCTTTTCAGATCGCAGCATGTCCGTATATCTTGCGGCGACGCTGCGTCGCCGCAAGATATAGCACAGGGCCCTATGGTGGGGAGCGATGATGCCGGATGTGTGCTGTGAACACATCCGGCATCATCGCGTCCCAGAAAGGGGGCGGGGCTACCGCAGAGCGGCTAAGCCGCTCCGGCGATACCGCCGGCCATCCTGACCGTGGAAACATACCCTTACTGCATCCCCATGCTATATAAGCAGTCAGCCTGCAAAATATGATAGTCTCATAGTGGGACAAAGTAAACAAGTTTAAGAAAAGTAAAAAAATATATACATTGTAAAAATATTAAAAAACAAATTAAAAAAATATTTTAAAAATCAAGAGATGTTGTACCCATAAATAAATCTTTGTATAAAAAAAAGTAGACATATTTGGTATTGTCATGTCTGGAATGACATGACCTATAAAACTACCCCTCTAGTTAACCCCTTTAGTGAACACCATAAAAAAAGAAAACAAGGCACAAAACAATGCTTTATCATCATACTGCTGAGCAAAATGTGGAATAAAACAGGATCAAGAAGAAGTATATAAAAAAACATGGTACCACTGAAAATATCATACAACTCTATCAGCCGAAAAATAAAAAAGTTTTAGCTCTCAGAATATAGTGATGCAAAATTAATAATTTTTTCTATAAAATAGTTTTTATTGTGTAAAAGCGCCAAAACATAACAAAAATATAATTGAGGTATCGCTGTAATCGTACTGACCCAAAGAATAAAACTGCCTTATCAATTTCACTACATGCAGAATGACATAACCACCCTCTCCCCCCAAAAATTAAGAATTGCTGGTTTTTGTACATTCTGCCTCCCAAAAATCAGAATAGAAAGTGATAAAAAAAGTCATGTGTCTGAAAATGGTACCAATAAAAACTCATCCTGCAATAAACAAGCAATCACACGACCCAATTGGCCAAAATCTGGAAAAATTATAGCTCTCAAAATATGATGCAAGAAATTAGTTTTTGCAATAAAAAATCTCTTTTAGTGTGTGGCAGCAGTATCGCTATCATCACACCGACCCGAAGAATAAAGTTGCCTAATCACTTATACCACACGAAGAACAGAGAGAAAAATAAATAAAAACAATTCACCTGATGTTGATTTTTTTCATTCTGCCCAACAAAGATTGCAGTAAGGCTCAGCGCACATTTATCCTGTGCTCTGCGCTGAGTGCTTACACCGGGGTTTCTCTGTAAATCTCTGAAATAAGGGATTCAGACGGAACCCCTAGAGGAAGATTCCCTTTAATGAGGCAGATGGAGGAACTGTGGACCCCGTCTGACCTATGATCCGGTGGTGTCCATCTTTTTAGGATTGCATAAAAGCGCCATCGGCCATAGTTTTTGTGCACTTCTGAAAACAAGGCAAGACGGAGTCCAGAGTAACTCTGCTGTCTCATTATAGTGAATGGATCCCTCTGCCCTCTGAGGTTTCATCTGAATCACGACACTCAGAGATTTAGAAAGAAAGCCCCCAAATAAGTGCTCAGCGTAGAGCACCAGCAAAATCTGATCCCAAACATTATGTAAAATGTTACCAATGAAAGTTTCAACTCAATCCAGAAAAAGGCAAGCCCCCGGTCAGGTCTGTCATCTGTTATCGGAAATATAGGGTGCTTCCACGTTACTGGCAGCACAAAGGCTTTGAAAAAACGAAATGGCTCCTCACCCAGCAAAAGAAATTCTCTGAACCAAAATCCAAATGCCCCTCTCCTTTTTGAGTCCCACAGTGTACCTAAACCATATATAGCATCCACATGTTTCTGAAGCAAGAGCCCACCTAACGATGGGGGCATGTCTCCAGAAGCAGGGGCTGGGTATAATGTACTGGTGACTTCAACTTACTGGTCACTACAATGGCAGTTTGCAATTTTCGCTTAGCAACATTCATTGCTGCATGTTTCTGGAAAATACCCAAGGAGTCAAAATCGGCACTACACCTGTAGATAAATTGCCAAATGTGCGTAATTTCCAAAATAGGGTCACTTGAGGGGGGATTCTGTTCTTCTAATAATTAGGGGTTCTGCATATGGAGTCTGCAAACTGTTCTAGGAAAATCTGCGCTCCAGGAGGCAAATAGCGCTCTGTTCCACCCGAGTCTCTCCATATGGCTAAGTAGTACTGTACAGCCACAAATGGGGTATTCCCACGTTCAGTAGAAATTGTAGGACAAATAATGGTGACAGTTTTACCCCAATGTAAAATCTGGGGCTGCAACAACATTTTGGTTGTAAAAATGTATTTATGTTTTCTTCACTGCCCAATGGTATCAAATTCTGTGACACACCCAATGTGTCAATATGATCAATGCACCTCTAGATGAATTCATTGAGAGGTGTAGTTTGTAAAATGGTGTCACTTATGGGGGGTTCTGCTGTTCTGGCACCTAATGGGCTTTCCCAGTGGGTCATGGCACCTGCAAACAATGACAGTAAAATTTGGCGCTCCTTGCTTTCTGAGCTTTGCACTGTGCCTGAAAAATATTTTGTGATTACATATAGGGTATTGGTGCACTCAGGAAAAAATGTCCTATTAGCCCTTAGAAAAATGAAAAACTTGTGGCTAAAACAACATTTTAGTGGAAGAAATGTACCGTATTTTCCGCTTTGTAAGACGCACTTTATTTCCCCCAAATTTGGGGGGGAAATGTGGGTGCGTCTAACAAAGCGGATATACCGCTTACCATTACAGGCTGGGAGGAGGGGGTGTCCGCCGCCGCTACCGCCTGCCGCCGCTGTCGTCCGCCGCCACTGCCGGGGTTGTCCGCTGCTGCCCCGGGTGATGCTGAAGGCTCCGGTGCTGCGGGGGGCTCTGGCGACATTTTGTGAAAGACCAGAGCCCCCCGGCAGTTCTTCCATGCGTTCCAGTATGACTAATTCCGGGAAAATGGCCGCCGGAATCTCGGGAGATGAGATTTCAGCGCTGAGATCTCATCTCTCGAGATTCCGGCGGCCATTTTCCCGGAGTTAGTTCCAGTATGACTGACTCCGGGAAAATGGCCGCCGGAATCTCGGGAGATGAGATTTCAGCGCTGAGATCTCATCTCTCGAGATTCCGGCGGCCATTTTCCCGGAATTAGTCATACTGGAACGCATGGAAGAACTGCCGGGGGGCTCTGGTCTTTCACAAAATGTCGCCAGAGCCCCCCGCAGCACCGGAGACAGCCCTACAGCACAGGAGCCCCCTGCAGACCCCTCATCCCAGCCTGCAGCAAAGGAGCCCCCTGCAGACCCCTCATCCCAGGCTGCAGCACAGGAGCCCCCCTGCAGCACAGGAGCCCCCTGCAGACCCCCTCATCCCAGCCTGCAGCAATGCTCCACTCCTGCCTCCGGCAACGAGCCTGGGACCCTGATGCACCACAACCACAACCCCTGGTAAGTAATAAGACGCATGGATTATAAGACGCCCCACCAATTTATTAAAAAATAGTTTTTTCCTATTTTTCTCCTCAAAATTTGGGGTGCGTCTTATAATCCGGAGCGTCTTACAAAGCGAAAAATACGGTAATTATTCTTTCTTTACCGCTCAATGGTATAAAATGGTATAAAATTCTGTGAAGCACATGTGGTGTCAATATGATCACTGTACCCCTAGATAAATACATTGGGCAGTGTAGTTTGTAAAATGAGTTCACATGTAGGAGGTTTCTGTTCTGGCACCTTAAGGGCTCAGTCAATGTGACATGGCACACTACAACCATTCCACAGCAAAATCTGAACTCCAATATGGTGCCTTTTCCCTTCTGAGCTTTGCACTGTGCCTCAAAAATAGTACTCCCCCACATATGGATATCAGTGTACTCAGGAGAAATTTCAGAACAAATTGTATGGTGCAATTGCTCCCCAAACGGGACATGATGTCCACTAATGATTCCAGTAAATTTTATATTAAAAAAGTGAAAAGACTTCTTCCCTTCCGAGCCCTGCCATGCGCCCAAACAGTGGTTTTCTCCTTCATGTGGGATATCAGCGTACTCAGGAGAAACTGCACTACAAATTGTATGGCACAATTTCTCTTGTTACCCTTATGAAAATGCAAAATTTGAGGCTAAATTAACATTTTTGTGGGGAAAATGTGATTTTATTATTTTCATGGCTCAACGTTATAAACTTTTGTAAAGCACCTGGGGGCTCATGGTGCTCACCACATGTCTAAATACATTCATTGACCGGTTTCCAAAATGGGGTCACTTGTGTGTGGTTTCCACTATTTAGGCACAACAGGAGGCCTCCAAACGGGATATAACATCCGCTAATGATTCCAGGAAATTTTACATTCAAAAAGTTAAATGGTGCTCCTTCCCTTCTGAGCTTTAATAAACTTCTTGAATGTGGTTTTGAGCACCTTGAGGGGTGCAGTTTTTAGAATGGTGTCACTTTTGGGTATCTTCTATCATAGACCCCTCAAAGTGACTTCAAATGTGATGTGGTCCTTGAAAAGAAATTGTTTTGTAAATCGCTGGTCAACTTTAAACCCTTATAACTTACTAACAAAAAAAATATTTTTGTTTCCAAAATTGTGCTGATGTGATGTAGACATGTGGGAAATGTTACTTATTAAGCATTCTGTGTGACATACAGCATCTCTGTGATTTAAGGGCATGAAAATTCAGAGCTGTAAAATTGCGAAATTTTCACCAAATTTCCACTTTTTCCACAAATAACCAATAGCCAAACAAAACTATATAGCCACAGGTAGGGTATTGCTATTAGAAAGTGTGTAGCAAATTATATGGCAATTTTTACCTATTTCCCCATGTGAAAATGTAAAACATTTTAGTGGTAAAAATGTAATTATTTTTCCTTCACTGCCCAAAGGTATAAAATTTTGTGAAACACATGGGGTGTCAATATGCTCACTGCACCAATAGGTAATTTAATTAAGAGGTGAAGCTTGTAAAATGGAATCACTTATAAGGCTATGGTCCCACTGTCAGGAATTCCTGTGCTTTGGACGCAGCGTGTACCCTGCTCCGCCCATAGCGCCGCCCCCTCTTGTACGTGCAGTGATTCCGAATGTGTTTATTGAACCATCCGGAATCACCGCATCTTATTCATAGACTGTGTTATTTATCTTGTGGCTGTCGGATGCCGCCCTGCATGCATAGTGGAGACGGGATTTCATAAAATCCCCTCCACTATGCTATAACATCTGGACGCTGTGGATTGGACGCTGCGGATGTATGCAGCATCCAATCCGCAGCAAATACTGAAGGATTCCGGACAGCGGAAACATAGCCTTAGTGTTCTGCTGTTCTGACACCTCAGAGGATCTGCCAATGCGCACCTGCAAACTATTCCAGACAAATCTGCACTCTGATAAGACGCTCCTTCCCTTCTGTGCTTTGAACTGTGTAGAAAAAGTAGTTTTTGACAACATATGAGTTTTTCATTCGATTTTCTCTTTTTAGGTCTTTAAAAAATTAAAAACGTGTGGCTAAAACAAAACTTAAGTGGAAAAAATGTAATACAATTCTTTGAAATAACTGAGTTTAAAATGCTCACTACCCCCCAGAGGAATTCTTTAAGAGGTGTAATTTCAAAAATGGGGTAACTGTAGCACCCCAAGACTTCGGGTACCAGGGTAGTGCTATGCCTGGAAACAAGAGGGATCTCTTTGGCAGGTAACCTCACACAAACAACACCTTCTGAATCAAGGCCAGGAGGGGAAGCTTAAAACCTAGTTTTAGGGCAGCTTCCCTGAATAAAGATCCTGGTCTGGAGGAGGAGCTAGTTTAGTCTGGAGCAGAGAGTGAAGGGAAAGGAGCACAGAGGAGAGAATAGGGTTCAAGGAGGCTGCGAGTGGGCCTCGTAGGAGCCAGAGCATAAAGACCGGGTGCCGGGAGCACGAGGTTGTGTAGAGCTGCAAGTCCCATAGCAGAACCAGAGGGCACAGAACTACACGTATATTGTCCAAATTAAGTCTGTGGTACAGCAGCATTCTGGAACCTGGAGTCACCGTGCAGAGACCCCAGAAGGAATGGCTCAAGATGCCTACCATACAGGTACCGGTCCCTGGACAGGGGAAAGAACCAGGACCTTGTTAGGACACTTCAGGCAGTAAGGGACCTATAGCGAGCGCAAAGTGGAAGGTTCCCAACCTGACTTGCCAAGGGGATCTCACTTGTTTCCGGGCTGCCTGGACACCTAATGTACCTGTTGCCGGTACCCTGGACTGAGGTCTGTGACTTCAGTAAACCATGTAAAGACTGCAACGCTGTGTCCTTTACTCATTCACCGGCATACAACATCATTGCCATACACCTTAGGAGCCCTGGGGACCGCGCTTCATCTGTGGGAAGCGTTACCATCATTGCTGCAACATCTCCCAGAGGACCCCTTTAAAGCAGCATCGGTCCCCACTGACCGAACACCACAGGTGGTGTGACAACAGACTTTATCACAATTCCCTTTAAATACCGTTCCCCTTTTACAGTGAGTCCCAGGGCCACGGACTGGTCTGCAGCCACCGTGACATCCCCTTTAATAGCGACCGGACCCGGTGCCAAGTACCCTGCTGCCCTAGTGTTCGACTCATAACCTGTGGGAGATTCTGCTGTTTTAGAACCTCAGCGGCTCTCCAAATGCGACATTGTGTCCACAATCTGTTCCAGACAATTTTGCACTACAAAAATCAAACAATGCACCCAAACAGTAGTTTTCCAACACATATTGGGTATTGATGTACTCAGTAGAAATTGCACAACAAAATGTAAGGTCCATTTTCTTCTGTTACCCTTGTGAAAATAAAAAAATTGGGGGCTAAAGCAACATTTTTGTGGGATAAATTAAAATTGGAATTTTTTTCATTCCACATTGTTTTAATTCCTGTGATGCACCTAAAGGGGTAAGTGTTTATAGTGGTGTTACTTTTAGTTATTCTCTGTCATATAGGCCTCTCAAGGTGGCTTCAAATGTGCTGCGGTCCCTAAAAAAAATAGATTTTGTAAAATTTGTTGTGAAATTTAAAATTTGCTCATAAACCTTCTAACAGAAAAAAAACTTTCAAAAATAATGCTGATGTAAAGTAAACATATGGAAATTGTTATTTTGCATGGTATAACTATTTGTTTTAAGGGAATAAAAATTTTAAGTTTGAAAATTGCTATGTTTTCACATTTTGTCAATTTTTTTTTATATTTTCATAAATAAACGCAAATCATTTCAACCAAAATTTACCACTAACATGTACAATATGTCACAAAACAAAATTCTCAGAATCCCTGGGATATGTTAAAGTGTTCCAGAGCTATTACCACATAAGTGACATTTTAAAAATGAGGCTGGGATATTAATGTACAAAGTGACTTCTATTCTTAAGGGGTTAAAGAAGAAGATACTTATATAGCTTTCATTTTTCAAAAGTGACCTCATGTTACCTGACATTTAAAAGGTGACTATGTCTTGTACGTCATTTGAAAGAATTAATACCATGAACGATTCACTTGGCCACACATTTCAGTCATCATGATCACGCATAAAATGTGATCCTTGTGAGCAAAAATAGATAGGCCATGTTATTTAAGCTGCTGTAATTGAAACTCCATGAGAGACCCGCTCCTTAATGATCCAGTGCATTGTCAATGTCTTCATTCAGAGATACCATGTACCCATAGATTTCACAATACTAAGCATCGAGATGGAGGACAAGTCATCCATTACTTTTACTGTGCTGAGCTGCAAGGTGCAAGAGGAAGATCTGGACAAGAGGGAAACCTGCACTTGGCAATGGGATGATTTAACAATAGAAAGAAGACCAGAAGAAAGGTGAGGAATGTGGATTATCTTTTGTGCTGGAAGATTTTGAAACACATTTCCAGAATTAGAGTAGCTTATATTATAATAACATTGGTTAATGTAAGAAAGCAAAAATGATACAGTTCACGATTGTAAAATTAGTATATGTAATGGGTCTTTTGGAGAACAGCACTTGTAATAAAAAAATTTTGTGAAAATGCGATGGTTTCTGTGACTAACATGTTTTGACAGAAAAATACAGTAAGTTAAATACGTTTGTGTATAGCTGTAATTTCTAATATATATTTGTAAGCCACTTTACAGTCATACATCTGGTGACCGTTTTTCTATCATCTGTCAGAATTTTGTTTAACCATCAACTCTTGCTGATGTATCGGTTAAAAAACATTTGTAACAGATAGAAAACTGAAGTAAAAAGGATGTCTCCTGCTTTTAATGGATTCCAGTGTCCTGCATTATGTATTAAAGTAGGACATGCTCTAAATATCAAGGATCAGAAACATGGATATGTTTTTGTACAAAAAGAAATACCAGGTTGTTCCAGGATTGCTTCGATGTCTTAAAGGGAAGGTACCGCGTTTGTAGATCATTAATAAATCATTGTAATGTAGCATAACATGCTGCTATAACCAAGTTTTAAATGCATGTGAAACAGATTACGTGTGTAATATGAGTTTAAAGAAGGCACTGGGGGCTGACATCTTGGTTTCACAGCAGTTCACGACTCTATCAGTGTCATTTTACGGCACCCCATGGACATAGGAGATAATAGACCGGTGCTGACCCTATCTCTAACATTGCAGCAGCATTAGCAGTGAGCTGGGCACGCCTCTGTGGGCTGCACAACTCACTGCTGTAGGTGTGACTGGCCGCCATTTTATAATAGCCCAGTGCTATCTGCTGAGCTCCACTTACTTTCTATCGCAGGAGAGAAGCACTCACTGGAACCGGAGGATGGGGAGTGCGGGTGATTTATCTCCATGCTCCTCTGTACTCCAGGCACTGCACTGCACGTCCTGGGCAGACATCCGCTGCCATACAATGTATCTCTCCCCTCCCTCCACAATGCCTGGCCATTCTCTGCAGACGTGGATTTCCTCCTTCTTATCTTACTGAGGGATGAGTCACAGACAGCTCTGCTCAGATAATGCTGCTCCATACATAAACACCACGTCTTCACTTTTCCTCCAGTCCACCATGCTGCTGAGCCCACTGTGTTCTGCTTTTTTGTAAACTCTGTAGCTGTGTTTCTGATGCAGTAACTGCTGGTGATAGCAGATCACAGGGCAGTCACACACAAAATGGTGCTGCCCTGTGATGCTGCTCTTCATTCTGCCCCAGGGATATTATACCACCCAAAAGGGGAGGGAAATGATGTCAGCAGTTACTGCCCCAATTTTCCAGCAAAGAGTAAAGCTGGTAAGTCTTACTATAGCTGCTTGAGGTCTAAAACGGAAAATGCTCCCCCTAGTGGTCAATATATATATTTGTAAGAAAATATATAATACTTTTCATATAGAAATGTTTGCAAACAGTGCAAACATTGCATTAATACATTTTATTTACTATTTTAAGCTTAATTTCACAAAAAAACAAACTACAAATAAACTGGTGGCACCTTCCCTTTAAGTAGTGATGAGCGCCGGCCGTAAAGCAGAGCGATGACGTCACCGCTGTGCTCTGCTTTACGGCCGGCCGGCGCTCACAGTCAGTGCGGGAAGCTGAAGGCGAGGGACGTGACAGACACCGGAATGTAAGTATGTACTGGTTTTTTTTTTTACCTTTACAATGGTAACCAGGGTAAACATCGGGTTACTAAGTGCGGCCCTGCGCTTAGTAACCCGATATTTACCCTGGTTACCAGTGAACACATCGCTGGATCGGCGTCACAGACGCCGATTCAGCGATGTCAGCGGGTGATCCAGCGACGAAATAAAGTTCTGGACTTTCAGCTCCGACCAGGTTTGTCACAGCAGGATCCAGATCGCTGCTGCGTGTCAAACACAACGATATCGCTATCCGGGACGCTGCAACGTCACGGATCGCTATCGTTATAAAGTTGCTCAGTGTGACGGTACCTTTAGAAAGCCTTTGTTGATCATGTCAAAGGTGGTTGAAAACAGATTTACACAAAGGTATCGGGCCTTATAGGAAGTAAAATAGTGAAGAATTGTGGACTTCAAAAGCGCTACTGATTCCAAAAAGATTTCGAAGACTAGATAAAATAGAATAGTAAGATATTGTCAATGTGATTCAAATTAAAGAAAAAAAAAGACTCCTTCCTCAGGACAACCACATGTGAAGTACAAAGTTACTAACGTGCATAAATGCATACAAAATTTAAATAAGGGCACTAAATACAAAGGGGTGGGGGGAAAGGATCACATTGTTATATGTTGGTGCAGACTAGGGTTGAGAGAAACGGATCGGACAAATTCAAAAATCGCTGACTTTCGGCAAAGTCGGGTTTCATGAAACCCGACCCGATCCTAGTGTGGGATCGACCATGAGGTCGGCGATCTTCACGCCAAAGTCACATTTCGTATGACTCTTTCAGCACCATTTTTCAGCCAATGAAGGAGGACGCAGAGTGTAGGTCTCGGTCCCCACCATCTTAGAGAAGGGCATGACAGTGATTGGCTTGCTTTCTGCGGCGTCACAGGGGCTATAAAGGGGCGTGCACGCCGACCGCCATCTTACTTCTGCCGATCTTAGCATAGGGAGAGGTTGCTGCAGCTTCATCAGAAGAAGGGATATAGTTAGGGAGGGAAGATTAACCCCGAAACTGCTTGTGCTGTAGAGATTTCCACTGTCCAACACCACCATTTGTTTGCAGGGACAGTGGAGGCTATATTTTTGTGCATCAGCTTTGTAGCTTATTAGGCTGCCTTATAAGGCTCCCAGATAGCTGAATTGCTGTTTGTACGCCGCTGTGCAAACCAACTGCTTTTTTAAAAGCAAATATCCTGTTGCTCTTTTCTGCACAGTTATCTTGTTTATTTGTCCACACTTTTGTGTGCAGCAGTCCTTTTTATTGCTGCCATACTTGTCCTGAGATCATTTTAAGGAGATTGAAATTGTACTACAGTCCTGTCACTGCATCGATTCAAAGTGACAGGAGACAGCATTTGTCCAGTATGGTTACGAACTACTTTTCCTCCTATATCGATGTTCTCCCTCAAAGGTCATTCCCCTTTGATTACTGGGCATCTAAAGCAGAATATGCATTACAGGAGCTTGCTTGCCCTGCTTCTAGTGTGCTATCAGAAAGAGTCTTCAGTGCTGCTGGTTCAATACTGACCGAAAAAAGGACACATCTGGCTACCCAGAATGTTGATGATCTAACCTTCATTTAAATGAACTAATCATGGATTTCAAATTATTTTGCCCCACCTTCTCCTGCTGACACGTAGCTTGCCTGAAAAATGTCTTGCTTTTGGCCTCCTCTTACTGACTTCTCCAATTCTGCCATTTGCAGCTGCTGAATGTCCACCATAGGCCATTTTTATACCTCCCTAAATGGGCTGACTTCCCCCACAAGGCCATGGTCACCACCTGGCGCAAGCACCCGTGCGAGTGCCATTTGCCTGGACAGGTGGGTGCGCCCACTCTTGGGCGACAGCACTGGCACAGGGTCCCTCATAGTACAATGAAGTGTCTCTGACAGTGGTGGTGCACAACCAACGTCAGACACACCGTCGTAATATGAGGGGCCCTGTGCCAGTTCCGCCACCCACGAGAGAGTGTTCCCCCCCCAGCTCCAACAGTGCTCTACCACTTGCAATACTTACCTCTCCCTGCTCCACCACTGTGTAGTCTGTGCTGTTAAATCCTTCAATGGCACTGCCAATACAAATTTGTTGAAATGATAGATGATAATTAAAATATACAGGGGCCCTGGCCTCCATTTAGACCAGTTAATATTTTGCGCCTACTATCACTGTCTGCTGCTCTGCAGAGGAGCCCAGCCCAGTACCTAGCTATGCCACCTGTTTAGACCTGTTACCAATTTTGAACTGCTTTTAGCCTACTTTTGTATTTGGGCCTACAAACCATGTCTGCCACTCATTACAGTTGTCCTCCACTGAACAAAGCTATGCCGCCTGCTTAGTCCTGTTACCAATTTTGATCTGCATTTAGCCATCTTTTTTTATTTTGGGCCTAGTAACTGTGTCTGCACCACTCATTACAGTTGTCATCCACTTAACAAAGCTATGCCACCTGTTTAGTCCTGTTACCAATTTTGAACTGCATTTAGCCTAATTTTTTATTGTGGGCCTACAAACTGTGTCTGCGCCACTCATTACAGTTGTCCTCCACTGAGCAAAGCAATGCCGCCTGTTTAGTCCTGTTACCAATTTTGAACTGCATTTAGCCTTCTTTTTTATTGTGGGCCTACAAACTGTGTCTGCGCCACTCATTACAGTTGTCCTCCACTGAGCAAAGCAATGCCGCCTGTTTAGTCCTGTTACCAATTTTGAACTGCATTTAGCATACTTTATTATTTGGGCCTATATCTGTGTTTCCTCCTCATCCTGCCCATTGCCCAGCCACTGCTAGATGAGTCTGCTGGTACATTGACCCAGACCACTACATTCCCCTTGCACTCTACACAGCCTGAATCTGACCCTGCTGAAAGTCAGGTTCCCCTTCCCGCATACTATACCACCTTACATGGGGACAAAGAGGAAGGTGCAGATGAAAGTGCAGGTTCCTTCATCAGCTGGGGGGGACATACTCGTTGGCGACGTCACTGGCACAGGGCCCCTCATAGTACACAAAAGTGTCTCTGGCAGTGGGAGGCGCCACCCGCCATCAAACACACCACCGTACTATGAGAGGCCCTGTGCTAAGGGCCAACGAGTGGGCCCCCCCTGCTTGCTCAGGATCACAGCACTTGCATTGAAATACTTACCTCTCCCTGCTCCACCGCCGTGACGTATTCCGCATTTCCTGGGCCCACGAAAATCTTGAGCCAGTCCTACCCCCCCCACAACTTTAGCCAAATGACCCCCTGTTTTCAATGCCTAACTATTATTATAAAGTAAATTAAGATTGACAAGCTTAAGAAATAAGAATTGGTGTTTTTGGCATTAAAATGGGCACTGTAGGTGTTTTCCTGTCCTCCACTCACTGCCGACTTTGATTCCCCATTAACTTGCATTGGGTTTCGTATTTTGGTTGGCCCCCGACTTTTGGAAATAATCGGCCGATTTCACCCGACCCGACTTTTGACAAAGTCAGGTTTCGCGAAACCCGACTCGATCCTAAAAAAGTAAAAGTCGCTCAACTCTAGTGCAGACTTATAACACAAGTATATTTTTTAAAAATCCCATTCGTCATTATCAGTGATTAAAAATCGGCACAAATAATTTCTAATATCTGTGTACTGTGTACCCAATAACGAATCCAATGCAAGTCAGCGGGAAAAGCCGAATATTTTTCTGAGGGACCCAACAAACAGGTCTGGGGAAAAAAGCTGAAATTGATGTGAAAGAGCTAAAACAAAATGGGAACAGCATGGAGAAGATGCCTGCATGCCTTTCTGACTCACATATGGTATCTGGGAATAATGTTGTTAGAGTATTATGCCGGTTTTACGGATTTTGAAAAAGACCTAACAAACCAAACCTAACATTTTTTTTAAAGGTAAAATGCTAAGAAACATTTTTTCCTTCAGAATTACATGTATATATTGCAAAATAAAAAAATAAATAAATTATACCTCCCCTTTAGCATATGTTCACATGGAGCGTTTTGGCTTTAGTTTTTCCTTTAACATTTGTGAGGGCTCTCACTCCTACATTTGGGAGGACCCTCCCTCATGTCCTATAGTTAGCCAGATAGAGGAACAGATATTCCCCATCCCTTTACAATGCCATTTCAAACATGCCCATTTGAATTTTGGGCTTTGCCTGCCACCAGCACCATGTCCACCGCAGTGTCATTATGTGGCCCTCGCTTACAATTTACAGAGTTCCAGCAGGTGCCGTGAAACCTGAGTTTGGTAAGTGCCCTCAGGTGGCCCAGTATCATACATTTGAGAGAGCTCTCCTATATTTGGGAGGTCCCTCCCTCATGCCAAATAGTTAGCAAGATAGTGGAATACATATTCTTCATCCCTTTACAATGCCAGCTAAAACATGCCCATTTGAATTTTCGGCTTTGACCACCACCACAACCACCATGTCCACCACCATGCCATTATGTGGCCCTCACTTTTAATTTTCATAGGGCCACCAGGTGCTGTGAAACCTGCATTTTGTAAGGTCCACAATTTATTTTTGCCACCGGATTCCAATGGAACCACTGTCATTGGCGGTGAAGCCGCTGTAAAGTGAATATAATATAGGAGTTGGGGAACTGTATGATCAATGTCAGATAATTAGATACTATCAGACACCAAAAGCATTAGAATTCAATTCTGAATACAGTGTATGCAAGTGAGCGCCTGCATTGTGGTCAGTCTGTCAGGCCTGAAATCCATGTCAGGAACATGTACAAGCCTCATTTAACTTGGAAGCAGCCTCCTCAGAGGAAAGAGACAGGAGTGCCATTGACCAATCTGCACAAGTCTACTTACTTCTGGAAACTACCCAACCAGGCAGAATGGATCTTTTGCATGGTTTTGAGCAACAATGGAGTAATTATGCACAAAAAAGAGAACTCTGAGTCAAAGCTACATGATTAAAAATCAAACAAACTTTTATTTAAACAATGTACACACGCTTAAAATGCATGAAAAATGAGTAGGAAGGTGAAAATGAAGGCCAAATTAGTGACAGTGACCCAGTTGTATAGCGATCCATAGTACTGCTATAAAAAGCACAATATTGTATAAAGAGTATGTAATGTTAAACATACAGAACTATCTATCCAAAATGAGGGTCTAATGACTACCAGCAGCAATAATATTGTATGTCTAGTACAGCATAGGTCTATGAAAAAAAGAGGTCTCCAACTTCCTCACGTAGTTACAGTAATAAGATATCTTGTACACGGGAAGGTGGATTCCATTAAGATCCAAGTAGATGAACATCTACAAGTTTAGATGGATGTCTACCGAAAATCCTCGGTTAATTCAATCCTGCATGCTGACTACTGCCATACATATGCCACGATTAGGGCCATCTCAGTAGGCCAATTTTTGAGAATGAGATGAATCTGCTCATCAGATCAGAAATTCCAGCAACAAGCAGATGATCTCAAAGAGAGGTTCCAAATGAGAGGATACAGCAACAGATGCATTAAACAGGGCTATAATAAAGCCAAAAAAAGTAGCCGAGAGGCATTTCTGCATCCCCCATGTAAAAATAAGAAACCACAAGGTCAAATAAGATTTATTTCCACCTACAAAGGAGAATGGTCTACAACGCCTCCAACGACACTGAAATGTTTTACAAACTGAACCATTATCCAAATTCCTGCCAAAATATCCCCTCATGACCTCTAGAAGAAGCCAAAATCTAGGTGACATACTGGTTTGTAGCTACTATGTCACCACCATCAAAAAACAATATAACTCTCGGGGCCCACCACAGGAATTTTTTCCCTGTGGCAATTGTGTCGCATAAAAAAACATTTTCCAAGCCTTTTCCTTCACCTCAGCGGATGGCACTCAAACGTTTCCAATAAAATAATATATATAATACTACCACACAGGTGATATACTATGTGATTCGTAGTTGCCCCAAAATTTACATTGGTTTAACATCACGGCAGATTAAAACATGCCCAAGGGAACACGTACGTAATATACTGGCCGTGGTAGCAGTTACTGATTTGTCCATGTTAAAAACCATACCAAGGCATTACAAACTACATCATCACTGGAATCCTAAGTCCTTTATGGTGAGAGGTATCCAGCACATCCAGTGTGGAATCAGAGGTGGGGACATAAAACACCTTTTTGTTCAAAAAGAGTGCAGGTGGATTACCATCTTGGGAACAATGTCACCCCATGGTCTGAACGAATCACAGAGATTTGCCTCTTTCCTTTAACTTTTTTGACTTTTGTTCTCCATTGTCTCTGTTGCATCTGATTATTTTATGGCTTTTTTAGCATAAAAGTAACAAATTAATAAGAATATTTTTTATTTCATTTGTTTCCTCCTTTCTCAGTGACTAATAGTCTTCAATACCGGTTGCTACAGCCAATATCCCCCCTACTGCTCCTATGATATGGCCATTTATTTATCCTTCATCGTCGCACAGCTTTGGATAATAGAATGTCAGGTGCAAATGCCACAACTGGAGGAAGTTTGACCTAACCTCCAGAGACTTCAATAACATTGTCTGTATAATCCTTTATCTGTAAAGAAACGTTTAATAAATTGTTTGTAAAAACTTTGAATTGCATATATAAACTGTTGTTTCATGAACATCTATTTACTTAGAGCTTATAGTGATATCTACTATATAAAGCTGAATGTGTGTGTGTGTGTATGTGTGTGTGTATGTCCGGGATTGGCATCTGCACCGTCGCAGCTACAGCCACAAAATTTTGCACAGTCACACGTCTGGACCCCGAGAGCGTCATAGGCTACGTTGTGAGGTGAAATTTTAACCCCGCGCGTTCCAATTCACCAAACAATTTTGCCCCTATCTACATAATGGGGAAAAAAGTGAAAGGAAAAGTGTTAGAAGCGTCGCAGCTACAGCAACAAAATGTTGCACAGTCACACATCTGGACCCTGAGAGCGTCATTGGCTACGTTGTGAGGTGAAATTTTAACCCCGCGCTTTCCAATTCACCAAACAATTCTGCCCCTATCTACATAATGGGGAAAAAAGTGAAAGGAAAAGTGTTGGAGGCGTCACAGCTACAGAAACAAAATTTTGCACACTCACACGTCTGGACCCTGAGAGCATCATAGGCTATGTTGTGAGGTGAAATTTTAACTCCGCGCTTTCCAATTCACCAAACTATTTTTCCCCTATCTACATAATGGGGAAAAGTGAAAGGAAAAGTGTTGGAGGCAAATTGACAGCTGCCAGATGTGAACAAGGGGGACTTAAAGAGTGAGAGCGATGGCGCCAAAGAGTATATACCGTACAGTTGCTAAGGTAGGACCCCGACATGGGATACTCACCACACGGGGATATGAACACACACACAAAATGCGCCACACACTACCACGTGCTTGAACACATATACCACCCTCAGCACACATTTCACCACACATACGCCAACCTCGCCACATAAAAGTCGAAACACAAAAGTCGCCGCTCAAAACTCACCACGCGCAAAACTCGCCACATGCAAAAAATAGGCTCACGCAAAACTCGCCACAAGTGCAAAACTCACCTCATGGAAAACTCGCCACACGCAAAACTTGCACATGCGGAAAAATTGCCATATGCACAAAATTTGCAACACATGCAAAAGTTGCCTCACACAAAACTTGCACATACTCAAAAGGCACCAGACATAAAACTCACCACGCGCAAAACTCGCCATGCGCAAAACTTGCTGCACACAACTTGCTACACTAACCTGTCACATGCAACTCGACACACAAAAAGTTGCTACTCGCATGTTGCCACACAAAACTCATCTCACAAAAGTCGCTACATGCATGTCGCCACACACAACTCAACACACACAACTTGACAAACGAAACGCGCCCTAAAACACACACAAGTCTGGTATTAGCCTTCAAAAATAAAATTCTGATTAATAAGCAGACAAACTACAAGAGCAACAAATGTACAGTATAGGAAATACAGCAGCTGTCAGTCACATGACCTGTCTATTATGTGTATGTGTGAGCTAATATATACTGCCAGGGGGAGGGCTTCCTGTTGGCTAGGGATTTATCAGGCTGCCAATTTATCTTACAAATACTGAGGTAAAAATACTGAGCAAATAACGTGTTAACGAGGTCTAATACAGGAGATCACACAGGTATATACTATATACAGGGGAGATGACACACAGATATATACTATATACAGGAGAGATGACACACAGGTATATACTATATAAAGGAGGAGATGACATACAGGTACATACTATATACAGGAGGAGATGACATACAGGTATATACTATATACAGGAGGAGATGACACACAGGTATATACTATATACAGGAGCAGATTACCTACAGCTATATACTATATACAGGAGGAGATGACATACAGGTATATGCTATATATAGAAGATGACATACAGGTATATACTATATACAGGAGGAGATGACACACAGATATATACTATATACAGGGGAGATGACACACAGGTATATACTATACACAGGAGGAGATGACATACAGGTATATACTATATATAGAAGGAGAAGACATACAGGTATATACTATATATAGGAGGAGATGACATACAGGTATATACTATATATAGGAGGAGATGACATACAGGTATATACTATATATAGGAGGAGATGACATACAGGTATATACTATATACAGGGGAGATGACACACAGCAGGTATATACTATATACAGGGGAGATGACATACAGGTATATACTATATACAGGAGGAGATGACATACAGGTATATACTAAATATAGAAGGAGATGACATACAGGTATATACTATATATAGGAGGAGATGACATACAGGTATATACTATATATAGGAGGAGATGACATACAGGTATATACTATATATAGGAGGAGATGACATACAGGTATATACTATACACAGGGGAGATGACACACAGCAGGTATATACTATATACAGGGGAGATGACATACAGGTATATACTATATACAGGAGATGACATACAGGTGTATACTATATATAAGGGAGATGACAAACATGTATATACTGAGGTGAAAATGAGAGGTGTGAGGTGAAAATGAAAAGGTGTGAGTGCAAAATGAGAGGAGTGAGGGAAAATAGTGTAGTGATCGGAAAATGACAGATGTGAGGTCGAAATGACAAGTGTTAGGCGGGAATGAGAGGAGTGAGGGAGAAAATGAGAGGTGTTAGGGAGAAAATGAGAGATGTGAGGGGTAAAATTAAAGATGTGATTGGGAAAATGAGAGGCGTAATGGGAAAATAAGAGAAGTGACGTGCTATAACTAACCACAGATATTTACTATGCCCAGGCAACGCCGGGCTCTTCAGCTAGTCTACTATATAAAGCTGAATGTGTGTGTGTGTATGTGTGTGTGTATGTCCGGGATTGGCATCTGCACCGTCGCAGCTACAGCCACAAAATTTTGCACAGTCACACGTCTGGACCCCGAGAGCGTCATAGGCTATATTGTGAGGCGAAATTTTAACCCCGCGCGTTCCAATTCACCAAACAATTTTGCCCCTATCTACATAATGGGGAAAAAAGTGAAAGGAAAAGTGTTGGAAGCGTCGCAGCTACAGCAACAAAATTTTGCACAGTCACACGTCTGGACCCTGAGAGCGTCATAGGCTACGTTGTGAGGTGAAATTTTAACCCCCGCACTTTCCAATTCACCAAACAATTTTGCCCCTATCTACATAATGGGGAAAAAAGTGAAAGGAAAAGTGTTGGAAGCGTTGCAGCTACAGCAACGAAATTTTGCACAGTCACACGTCTGGACCCTGAGAGCGTCATAGGCTACGTTGTGAGGTGAAATTTTAACCCCGCGCTTTCCAATTCACCAAGCAATTTTGCCCCTATCTACATAATGGGGAAAAAGTGAAATGAAAAGTGTTGGAGGCGTCACAGCTACAGCCACAAAATTTTGCACAGTCACACGTCTGGACCCTGAGAGCGTCATAGGCTATGTTGTGAGGTGAAATTTTAACTCCGCGCTTTCCAATTCACCAAACTATTTTTCCCCTATCTACATAATGGGGAAAAGTGAAAGGAAAAGTGTTGGAGGCAAATTGACAGCTGCCAGATGTGAACAAGGGGGACTTAAAGAATGAGAGCGATGGCGCCAAAGAGTATATACCGATCAGTTGCTAAGGTGGGGCCCCGACATGGGATACTCACCACACACGAGGATATGAACACACACACAAAATGTGCCACACACTACCACGTGCTTGAACACATATACCACCCTCAGCACACATTTCACCACACATACGCCAACCTCGCCACATAAAAGTCGAAACACAAAAGTCGCCGCTCAAAACTCACCTCGCGCAAAACTCGCCACATGCAAAAACTAGGCTCACGCAAAACTCGCCACAAGTGCAAAACTCACCTCATGGAAAACTCGCCACACGCAAAACTTGCACACGCGGAAAAATTGCCACATGCACAAAAGTTGCAACACATGCAAAAGTTGCCTCACACAAAACTTGCACATACTCAAAACACACCACACATAAAACTCGACGCGCAAAACACACTAACCTGTCACATGCAACTCGACACACAAAAAGTTGCTACACACATGTCGCCACACAAAACTCATCTCACAAAAGTCGCTACATGCATGTCGCCACACGCAACTCAACACACACAACTTGACAAACGAAACTCGCCCTAAAACACACACAAGTCTGGTATTATCCTTCAAAAATAAAAATATGATTAATAAGCAGACAAACTACAAGAGCAACAAATTTTCCATATAGGAAATACGACAGCTGTCAGTCACATGACCTGTCTATTATGTGTATGTGTGAGCTAATATATATACTGTCGGGGGGAGGGCTTCCTGTTGGCTGGGGATTTATCAGGCTGCTTATAGCAACCAAACACAGCTCAGCTTCTACTTTGCTACAGTTAATTAATCTGAGCTCTGATTGGTTAATATAGGCAGGACATTCTCAGTATAACAAAGCTTGTGTGAGGTAATAGCATGTTGTTAGGTGTGTTGGTGGAAAGGCTGATGTCAGTCACATTACCTCTATGTGAGAGGATATAGAAACTGCCAGTTACAGACTATTTTTACCACAAAAATGCCTCATAAGAAAAGGAATTCCATGGCACGAATGTCAGCTGATGCGAAAAGAAAAGCTGCATTACGAGCCAATTAAAAATGTGAAGACCGAGAAACAAGGCACACATGAGAACAAGAACTGCTTCCTCAAGAGCCAATGAACTTTCTGAGGAGAGGGAAGCGAGGCTTGCAGACAAGAGAACAAGAACTGCTTCCTCAAGAGCCAATGAATTTTCTGAGGAAAGGGAAGCGAGGCTTGCAGACATGAAAACAAGAGCTGCTTCCTCAAGAGCCAATGAACTTTCTGAGGAGAGGGAAGCGAGGCTTGCAGACAAGAGAACAAGAACTGCTTCCTCAAGGGTCAATGAACTTTCTGAGGAGAGGGAAGCGAGGCTTGCAGACAAGAGAACAAGAACTGCTTCCTCAAGAGCCAATGAGTCATCTCAGCAGAGAGAAGGCCGACTTGCCGCTAAGAGAATTGCTATTTCTTCCACCAGGGCACAGGAAATGGTTGGAGATTTGAAACATGCTGCTTTTTGTTACCTGTCAGACATAAACTATCAGGATAATCCTAAAGTTCAGATAGGAAAAATGGATGTGGTCTGCATGTACTGCAGTGCCCTGAAATGGAAAGATGAACCGCCAGGTTTATGCTATGCAAATGGCAAGATAAAACTTCCACCTCTCCTGTTACCACCAGATCCCCTAAAGTCTCTGATGATGGGTACCAGTAAAATATCAAAGGATTTCTGCCGACATTCAAAGTTCAAGGACAGGTTTACCACTCAATTGGCTCACTGCTTCCATTACAAGGAGAAGAACCTCAATTTCTTCAACTCTTCTTCATGGGAAATGCAGAAGCAGAGGCTCAGCGGAGATGCTCTTTAATTCCTAACACTCGCCTTGATATTGTCACTATTTTGCAGCAGTTCCTTCACACCAACAATCCATATGTTCAACTTTTCAAGACTGCACTTGAATGCATGCCAAATGACGATTACAAAGTTGTAATTCGAGCTGACAAAACACCACAAGGTGAACATCAGCGACGTTTCAATGCTCCCACATTTGATGATGTAGCAATTTTGATTGTAGGCAATGATTTTCAAAGCCGTGACATTGTGCTTCAGAAAAGGAACAATAGTTTGCAACGAGTAGCAGAAACTCACAGGTCCTATGATGCACTGCAATATCCAATCATCTTTTGGCAGGGACAGGATGGCTATCACTTTGGAATACCTCAGACAGATCCTACAACAGGCAACCCTTCAGGAAAAAAAGTGTCTGCCATGGACTTCTATGCATATAGGATCATGACAAGATTTGCAGAGGAAAATCACATCTTGAAATGCAAACACCTCTTCCACCAATTTATTGTTGACATGTATGCAAAGATTGAGAGTGAACGTCTTTTATATATCCGACTAAATCAAAAGAAGCTCAGGGCAGAGGAATATATTCACCTTAGAGATGCTGTTGCAAATGATGCTGATCCAAAAGAGTTGGGGAAAATGGTTATTCTTCCATCAACTGTCACTGGAAGCCCACGACACATGCATGAATACACACAGGATGCAATGACTTATGTGAGAAAGTATGGCCGTCGAGATCTTTTCATCACCTTTACTTGCAATCCTGCCTGGGAGGAAATTGGAGGGCACCTGTTGCCGGGCCAAAAATCAGTGAATCGCCATGACCTTATTACTCGGGTTTTCAAACAGAAACTTTCAAAAATGACTAATCTCATCACAAAATCACATATTTATGGTGAGACGCAATGCTGGATGTATTCAGTTGAATGGCAAAAAAGAGGCCTTCCTCACGCCCACATCTTGATCTGGCTGAAACAAAAAATACAGCCTACCGAAATTGACAATATCATCAGTGCCGAATTGCTAGACCTTCGGATTGACCCATTGCTGTTTGACACCATCACAAAAAACATGATCCATAGTCCGTGTGGGAGTCTCAACAAAAATTCTCCCTGT
Source organism: Ranitomeya imitator (assembly GCF_032444005.1). Taxonomy (NCBI): domain Eukaryota; kingdom Metazoa; phylum Chordata; class Amphibia; order Anura; family Dendrobatidae; genus Ranitomeya; species Ranitomeya imitator. Next base: position 215,042,919 of record NC_091287.1, on the reverse strand, counting down.
ATGATTGATGGCAGGTGTTCAAAGCATTACCCACGATCCCTGGTTCAAGAAACCCAAACAGGACAAGATGGATATCCAGTCTACCGAAGAAGAAAGCCAGGGGATGGTGGTTTCACAGCAAAGGTCAAAATGCGTGTTGGATCATCACTCCAAGAGATAGAAATTGACAACAGGTGGGTAGTGCCTTACAACCCTTTGCTCTCAAAAATCTTCCAGGCCCACATAAATGTCGAATCTTGCCACTCGGTGAAATCTATCAAGTATATCTGCAAATATGTCCACAAAGGAAGTGATCAAGCAGTTTTTGAACTCCAGTAAAATGGACCTATTATTGATGAAGTGGAGGCATTCCAGATGGGCAGGTACATAAGCAGCAATGAAGCTGTTTGGAGAATACTAGGCTTCTCCATTCATGAGCGCTACCCACCAGTTGTGCATCTGAGTGTGCACTTGGAAAATGGACAGAGAATTTATTTTAACCCAGCAAACTTGCAGCAGCAGCTCCTAACACCACCTAAGACCACCCTCTTGGCATTTTTTGAGCTGTGTCAACAAGACCCTTTTGCAAAAACAATTCTCTACTGTGATTTACCAAAGTACTACACTTGGAATGCCTCCAGAAAAACACTGGAACAGAGGAAACGGGGCCTTCATATTGAAGGCTATCCAGGGGTGAAAGCAACTGATACGCTTGGTCGCGTCTACACTGTTCATCCGTCAAATGCAGAGTGCTTCTACCTGCGCATGTTACTTCATGTTGTCAAAGGCCCTACATCATTTTCTGACTTGAAGACCGTCGGAGGCCATGTGTGTGAAACATTCAGGGAAGCTTGCCAAAGAAAAGGACTTCTGGAAAACGATGGACACTGGGACATGACCCTCAGTGAAGCTGCAGCCACACAAACCCCAAAGCGACTAAGACACCTCTTTGCTATTATTCTAACAACATGTAGCATTTCAAATCCTCTTGAGATTTGGACAAAGTTCAAAACTGATCTCAGTGAGGACATCCTCATGCAGATTAGAAGGGAAAATCCTCAGCAACTCATCAACTTCACTGAGGAAATGTTCAATGAAACTTTAATGCTCCTTGAAGACCAGTGCATAGCAATGTCAGGAAAAGCCTTACAGTTGCTTGGTTTGCCTGCTCCAATAAGAAATCCTGAAGGCATCCAAATGTGTAGGGAGATTTTCATAGAAACAAACTATAATATTGATGAACTGACAGCATGTGTGTCTCAGAACGAGCCAATATTGGTACCAGATCAAAGGGACGCCTATAACTATATTTTAAGTTTCAGTGAAACCAACAAAGGTGGGATTGTCTTCCTCGATGCTCCAGGTGGAACAGGAAAGACATTTGTAATCAACTTGCTCCTGGCAAAATTTCGACAACAAAAAAAGATTGCACTTGCAGTGGCATCTTCTGGAATTGCAGCTACGCTTTTAAACGGTGGCAGGACAGCACATTCGACATTCAAACTACCACTTAACCTGTCTCATAGTGACAGCCCCGTGTGTAATATTGCCAAGGGATCAGGACTGGCCAAATTGCTTCAAAAATGCAGTGCTATCATTTGGGATGAATGCACCATGTCACACAAAAGGGCTCTGGAAGCAGTGGACAGACTTCTGCAAGACCTGCGTAGCAACAAATATATCATGGGAGGAGTAGTTGTTGTTTTGGCAGGTGACTTCCGCCAAACACTACCTGTTATTCCAAGATCAACCCCTGCAGACGAACTCAATGCCTGTCTGAAAGCATTGTACCTTTGGAGAAAAGTAAAGAAAATGTCACTGAACACAAACATGAGGGTCTACATGACAGGCGATGTTTCTGCTGGACTGTTTTCGAGCCAGCTGTTGACTATTGGAGATGGCAAGGCACCAGTAAACTCAACCACTGGACAGATCACCTTCTCAAGCAACTTTTGTTGCATTGTGACTTCCATTAAGGAGTTGAAAGCAAAGGTTTTTCCAAACATTCAACTCCACTTCAAAAATTCTGGCTGGCTGTGTGAAAGGGCTATTCTAGCTCCCAAAAATGACAGCGTCAACAAGATCAATCTTCAAATTCTAAATCTCCTTCCAGGTGTGTGCACAACCTACAAGTCAGTGGATACAGTAATAGACCCTGCTCAAGCATTATTTTATCCAACTGAGTTCCTCAATTCCTTGGAGCCACAAGGACTTCCTCCTCACAACCTCTTTCTAAAACCTGGAGCACCTATTCTGTTATTGAGAAATTTGGATCCACCAAAGCTGTGTAATGGAACAAGACTCTTGATTAAGAACCTGTTTCCACATGTAATTGAGGCAACCATTTTGACAGGATGTGCCACAGGAGAAGATGTTTTCATTCCAACAATTTCTCTCATTCCATCTGATTTGCCGTTTGATTTTAAACGCCTCCAGTTTCCTGTTCGACTGGCATTTGCTATGTCCATCAACAAGGCTCAGGGACAGTCCTTGAAAGTAGTTGGAATCGATTTACAGTCTCCATGCTTTTCTCATGGTCAACTTTATGTGGCCTGTTCAAGAGTTGGAACAGCCAAAAATCTGTTTGTCTTTGCACCTGAAGGAAAAACTAAGAATGTTGTTTATCAAAAGGCTCTCGAATAGGTTGTAGAAGATTACTTCATATTACTTGGCCAATTTAGTTAAATCTGTGTGGAATATCTCTGGTGCTGAAATATATGTTGTAAAATGCTTATATTATCTTAGTTTTTGCCTTTTAATAATTACATTTCTATCTATTTGTTTTGTGGTTTTTGTGTGCAGAATAAATTTTTGTTAACACATTCTATTTTGCTTACAGCAGTTATTAACCCGGGCGAAGCCGAGTAGTACAGCTAGTCTACTATATAAAGCTGAATGTGTGTGTGTGTGTGTGTGTGTGTGTGTGTGTGTGTGTGTGTGTATGTCCGGGATTGGCATCTGCACCGTCGCAGCTACAGCCACAAAATTTTGCACAGTCACACGTCTGGACCCCGAGAGCATCATAGGCTACGTTGTGAGGTGAAATTTTAACCCCGCGCGTTCCAATTCACCAAACAATTTTGCCCCTATCTACATAATGGGGAAAAAAGTGAAAGGAAAAGTGTTGGAAGCGTCACAGCTACAGCAACAAAATTTTGCACAGTCACACGTCTGGACCCTGAGAGCGTCATAGGCTACGTTGTGAGGTGAAATTTTAACCCCGCGCTTTCCAATTCACCAAACAATTTTGCCCCTATCTACATAATGGGGAAAAAAGTGAAAGGAAAAGTGTTGGAGGCGTCGCAGCTACAGAAACAAAATTTTGCACAGCCACACGTCTGGACCCTGAGAGCGTCATAGGCTACGTTGTGAGGTGAAATTTTAACCCCGCGCTTTCCAATTCACCAAACAATTTTGCCCCTATCTACATAATGGGGAAAAAAGTGAAAGGAAAAGTGTTGGAGGCGTCACAGCTACAGAAACAAAATTTTGCACAGTCACACGTCTGGACCCTGAGAGCGTCATAGGCTATGTTGTGAGGTGAAATTTTAACTCCGCGCTTTCCAATTCACCAAACTATTTTTCCCCTATCTACATACTGGGGAAAAGTGAAAGGAAAAGTGTTGGAGGCAAATTGACAGCTGCCAGATGTGAACAAGGGGGACTTAAAGAGTGAGAGCAATGGCGCCAAAGAGTATATACCGTACAGTTGCTAAGGTAGGACCCCGACATGGGATACTCACCACACGGGGATATGAACACACACACAAAATGCGCCACACACTACCACGTGCTTGAACACATATACCACCCTCAGCACACATTTCACCACACATACGCCAACCTCGCCACATAAAAGTCGAAACAAAAGTCACCGCTCAAAACTCACCAGGTGCAAAACTCGCCACATGCAAAAAATAGGCTCACGCAAAACTCGCCACAAGTGCAAAACTCACCTCATGGAAAACTCGCCACACGCAAAACTTGCACATGCGGAAAAATTGCCATATGCACAAAATTTGCAACACATGCAAAAGTTGCCTCACACAAAACTTGCACATACTCAAAAGGCACCAGACATAAAACTCACCACGCGCAAAACTCGCCATGCGCAAAACTTGCTGCACACAACTTGCTACACTAACCTGTCACATGCAACTCGACACACAAAAAGTTGCTACACGCATGTTGCCACACAAAACTCATCTCACAAAAGTCGCTACATGCATGTCGCCACACACAACTCAACACACACAACTTGACAAACGAAACTCGCCCTAAAACACACATAAGTCTGGTATTAGCCTTCAAAAATAAAATTCTGATTATTAAGCAGACAAACTACAAGAGCAACAAATGTACAGTATAGGAAATACAGCAGCTGTCAGTCACATGACCTGTCTATTATGTGTATGTGTGAGCTAATATATACTGCCAGGGGGAGGGCTTCCTGTTGGCTAGGGATTTATCAGGCTGCCAATTTATCTTACAAATACTGAGGTAAAAATACTGAGCAAATAACGTGTTAACGAGGTCTAATACAGGAGATCACACAGGTATATACTATATACAGGGGAGATGACACACAGATATATACTATATACAGGAGAGATGACACACAGGTATATACTATATAAAGGAAGAGATGACATACAGGTACATACTATATACAGGAGGAGATGACATACAGGTATATACTATATACAGGAGGAGATGACACACAGGTATATACTATATACAGGAGCAGATTACCTACAGGTATATACTATATACATGAGGAGATAACATACAGGTATATGCTATATATTGAAGATGACATATAGGTATATACTATATACAGGAGGAGATGACACTCAGATATATACTATATACAGGGGAGATGACACACAGGTATATACTATATACAGGAGGAGATGACATACAGGTATATACTATATATAGAAGGAGATGACATACAGGTATATACTATATATAGGAGGAGATGACATACAGGTATATACTATATATAGGAGATGACATACAGGTATATACTATATATAGGAGATGACATACAGGTATATACTATATACAGGGGAGATGACACACAGCAGGTATATACTATAAGCACAAAATATGAACGGCACTAGGTGTTATCGCAGCAGGCGGTGTAGCCGCAGCCTGAGGATTCCACTGCAAGACTCCTATAGAACGTATATAGTCTGCAATGTTCGGGTGGTGCTCAGCATAAAAAGCAGTGAACAACATGCATGTCGCCACACACAACTCAACACACACAACTTGACAAACGAAACTCGCCCTAAAACACACACAAGTCTGGTATTAGCCTTCAAAAATAAAATTCTGATTAATAAGCAGACAAACTACAAGAGCAACAAATGTACAGTATAGGAAATACAGCAGCTGTCAGTCACATGACCTGTCTATTATGTGTATGTGTGAGCTAATATATACTGCCAGGGGGAGGGCTTCCTGTTGGCTAGGGATTTATCAGGCTGCCAATTTATCTTACAAATACTGAGGTAAAAATACTGAGCAAATAACGTGTTAACGAGGTCTAATACAGGAGATCACACAGGTATATACTATATACAGGGGAGATGACACACAGATATATACTATATACAGGAGAGATGACACACAGGTATATACTATATAAAGGAAGAGATGACATACAGGTACATACTATATACAGGAGGAGATGACATACAGGTATATACAATATACAGGAGGAGATGACACACAGGTATATACTATATACAGGAGCAGATTACCTACAGGTATATACTATATACATGAGGATATAACATACAGGTATATGCTATATATTGAAGATGACATATAGGTATATACTATATACAGGAGGAGATGACACTCAGATATATACTATATACAGGGGAGATGACACACAGGTATATACTATATACAGGAGGAGATGACATACAGGTATATACTATATATAGAAGGAGATGACATACAGGTATATACTATATATAGGAGGAGATGACATACAGGTATATACTATATATAGGAGATGACATACAGGTATATACTATATATAGGAGGAGATGACATACAGGTATATACTATATACAGGGGAGATGACACACAGCAGGTATATACTATATACAGGGGAGATGACACAGGTATATACTATATACAGGAGATGACATACAGGTGTATACTATATATAAGGGACATGACAAACATGTGTATACTGAGGTGAAAATGAGAGGTGTGAGGTGAAAATGAAAAGGTGTGAGTGCAAAATGAGAGGAGTGAGGGAAAATAGTGTAGTGATCGGAAAATGACAGATGTGAGGTCGAAATGACAAGTGTTAGGCGGGAATGAGAGGAGTGAGGGAGAAAATGAGAGGTGTTAGGGAGAAAATGAGAGATGTGAGGGGGAAAATTAAAGATGTGATTGGGAAAATGAGAGGCGTAATGGGAAAATAAGAGAAGTGACGTGCTATAACTAACCACATATATTTACTATGCCCAGGCAACGCCGGGCTCTTCAGCTAGTATTTATACATAATTTTTAATACTCGGCCTGCTATTGTGAATGGATAAACTTAACAACATATACAGATTGCATTTGATCTTCTGTTATGCAAACTTGTAATGGTAAACAGCGCCATTTACCCAGCGACTCCGGTCGCATCACACATGTGCCTATGTGGACAGGACTTCTTGCTGCATCCAGGCTACCCTACCAATATTGGAATTTATAAACACAGGATTAACGTTTCTCCCTGCACCATATCTCTTATATTTGTTCTGATGAAGGTCCGGATGTGGACCGAAAATTGCTTTATACTACGTGGGCTGTGCTTTATACTACATGGGCTGTGCAATATACTACGTGGCTGGGCAATATACTACGTGGCTGGGCAATATACTACGTGGCTGGGCAATATACTACATACTACGTGACTGGGCAATATTCTACATACTACGTGACTGGGCAATATACTACCTCACTGGGCAATATACTATGAGGCTGGCCAATATACTACGTCACTGGGCAATATACTATGTAGCTGGGCAATATACTACGTGACTGGGCAATATACTACGTGGACATGCATATTCTAGAATACCCGATGCGTTAGAATCGGGCCTGTTGTGAATTCTGTGGCAGAGCTCCCTCCTGTGGTCACAAGTGGTACTTCGGCTGATTCTCTCTATGAGCTTCCGTTGGTGGAGGAGAGTGGTACTGCGGCTTCTGAGTTTCCTTCCTCAGGTGATGTGGTGAAGTCGTTAGGTGCTGCTCTATTTAACTCCACCTAGTGCTTTGATCCTGGCCTCCAGTCAATGTTCTAGTATTGGACTTGCTTCCTCCTGGATCGTTCCTGTGGCCTGCTGCTCTGCATAGCTAAGTTGCTCTTGTGTTTTTTTTGTTTGCTGTTTTTTCTGTCCAGCTTGTTTATTTGGTTTTTCTTGCTTGCTGGAAGCTCTGGGACGCAGAGGGTGTACGTCCGTGCCGTTAGTCGGTACGGAGGGTCTTTTTGCCCCCTTTGCGTGGTTGTTTGTAGGGTTTTGTGTTGACCGCAAAGTTACCTTTCCTATCCTCGCTCTGTTCAGAAAGTCGGGCCTCACTTTGCTAAATCTATTTCATCTCTACGTTTGTCTTTTCATCTTAACTCACAGTCATTATATGTGGGGGGCTGCCTTTTCCTTTGGGGTATTTCTCTGAGGCAAGGTAGGCTTATTTTCTATCTTCAGGCTAGCTAGTTTCTCAGGCTGTGCCGAGTTGCATAGGGAGCGTTAGGCGCAATCCACGGCTGCCTCTAGTGTGGTTGGAGAGGATTAGGGATTGCGGTCAGCAGAGTTCCCACGTCGACTGTTTAATTTATCTGTGACTGAGCACGCCGCTATGCGGAGTTACGTGAAGGAGTCCTTGGAGAAGGGGCATATTCGCCCGTCATCGTCGCCATTAGGAGCAGGGTTCTTTTTTGTGGCCAAGAAGGATGGTTCGCTGAGACCTTGTATAGATTACCGCCTTCCAAATAAGATCACGGTTTCATTTCAGTACCCCTTGCCGCTGTTATCTGATTTGTTTGCTCGGATTAAGGGGGCTAGTTGGTTCACCAAGATAGATCTTCGTGGTGCGTATAATCTTGTGCGTATTAAGCGAGGCGATGAATGGAAAACTGCATTTAATATGCCCGAGTGCCATTTTGAGTATCTAGTAATGCCATTCGGACTTGCCAATGCTCCATCAGTGTTTCAGTCCTTTATGCATGACATCTTCCGAGAGTACCTGGATAAATTCCTGATTGTATACTTGGATGATATTTTGATCTTCTCGGATGATTGGGAGTCTCATGTGAAGCAGGTCAGAACGGTGTTTCAGGTCCTGCATGCTAATTCTTTGTTTGTGAAGGGATCTAAGTGTCTCTTTGGTGTTCAGAAGGTTTCATTTTTGGGGTTCATTTTTTCCCCTTTTACTATCGAGATGGACCCTGTTAAGGTCCAAGCCATCCATGATTGGACTCAGCCGACATCTCTGAAAAGTCTGCAAAAGTTCCTGGGCTTTGCTAATTTTTATCGTCGCTTCATCTGCAATTTTTCTAGTATTGCTAAACCATTGACCGATTTGACCAAGAAGGGTGCTGATGTGGTCAATTGGTCTTCTGCTGCTGTGGAAGCTTTTCAAGAGTTGAAGCGTCGGTTTTCTTCTGCCCCTGTGTTGTGTCAATCAGATGTTTTGCTTCCATTCCAGGTCGAGGTTGATGCTTCTGAGATTGGAGCAGGGGCTGTTTTGTCGCAGAGAAGTTCTGATTGCTCGGTGATGAAACCATGCGCCTTCTTTTCCAGGAAGTTTTTGCCTGCTGAGCGAAATTATGACGTTGGCAATCAAGATTTGCTGGCCATGAAGTGGACATTCGAGGAGTGGTTTCATTGGCTTGAAGGAGCTAAGCATCGTGTGGTGGTCTTGACTGATCATAAGAACTTGACTTATCTCAAGTCTGCCAAGTGGTTGAATCCTAGACAGGCTCGTTGGTCGCTGTTTTTTGCCCGTTTTGACTTTGTGGTTTCGTACCTTCCGGGCTCTAAAAATGTGAAGGCGGATGCCCTGTCTAGGAGTTTTGTGCCCGACTCTCCGGGTTTATCTGAGCCGGCGGGTATTCTCAAAGAGGGAGTAATTGTGTCTGCCATCTCCCCTGATTTGCGGCGGCTGCTGCAAAAATTTCAGGCTAATAAACCTGATCGTTGCCCAGCGGAGAAACTGTTTGTCCCTGATAGGTGGACGAATAAAGTTATCTCTGAGGTTCATTGTTCGGTGTTGGCTGGTCATCCTGGAATCTTTGGTACCAGAGAGTTAGTGGCTAGATCCTTTTGGTGGCCATCTCTGTCGCGGGATGTGCGTTCTTTTGTGCAGTCCTGTGGGATTTGTGCTCGGGCTAAGCCCTGCTGTTCTCGTGCCAGTGGGTTGCTTTTGCCCTTGCCGGTCCCGAAGAGGCCTTGGACACATATCTCTATGGATTTTATTTCAGATCTTCCCATCTCTCAAAAAATGTCAGTCATTTGGGTGGTTTGTGATCGCTTCTCTAAGATGGTCCATTTGGTACCCTTGTCCAAATTACCTTCCTCCTCTGATTTGGTGCCATTGTTCTTCCAGCATGTGGTTCGTTTACATGGCATTCCAGAGAATATTGTTTCTGACAGAGGTTCCCAGTTTGTTTCGAGGTTTTGGCGAGCCTTTTGTGCAAGGATGGGCATTGACTTGTCTTTTTCCTCGGCTTTCCATCCTCAGACTAATGGCCAGACCGAACGAACCAATCAGACCTTGGAAACATATCTGAGATGCTTTGTTTCTGCTGATCAGGATGACTGGGTGTCCTTTTTGCCTTTGGCTGAGTTCGCCCTTAATAATCGGGCCAGCTCGGCTACCTTGGTTTCGCCGTTTTTCTGCAACTCTGAGTTCCATCCTCGTTTCTCTTCAGGGCAGGTTGAGTCTTCGGACTGTCCTGGTGTGGATACGGTGGTGGACAGGTTGCAGCAGATTTGGACTCATGTAGTGGATAATTTGACCTTGTCCCAGGAGAAGGCTCAACGTTTCGCTAATCGCAGACGCTGTGTGGGTCCCCGACTTCGTGTTGGGGATTTGGTTTGGTTGTCTTCTCGTCATATTCCTATGAAGGTTTCCTCTCCTAAGTTTAAACCTCGTTTCATTGGTCCGTATAGGATTTCTGAGGTTCTTAATCCTGTGTCTTTTCGTTTGACCCTTCCAGATTCTTTTTCCATCCATAACGTATTCCATAGGTCATTGTTGCGGAGATACGTGGCACCTATGGTTCCATCTGTTGATCCTCCTGCCCCGGTTTTGGTGGAGGGGGAGTTGGAGTATATTGTGGAGAAGATTTTGGATTCTCGTGTTTCAAGACAGAAACTCCAGTATCTGGTTAAGTGGAAGGGTTATGCTCAGGAAGATAATTCCTGGGTCTTTGCCTCTAATGTCCATGCTCCCGATCTTGTTCGTGCCTTTCATATGGCTCATCCTGGTCGTCCTGGGGGCTCTGGTGAGAGTTCGGTGACCCCTCCTCAAGGGGGGGTACTGTTGTGAATTCTGTGGCAGAGCTCCCTCCTGTGGTCACAAGTGGTACTTTGGCTGATTCTCTCTATGAGCTTCCGTTGGTGGAGGAGAGTGGTACTGCGGCTTCTGAGTTTCCTTCCTCAGGTGATGTGGTGAAGTCGTTAGGTGCTGCTCTATTTAACTCCACCTAGTGCTTTGATCCTGGCCTCCAGTCAATGTTCTAGTATTGGACTTGCTTCCTCCTGGATCGTTCCTGTGGCCTGCTGCTCTGCATAGCTAAGTTGCTCTTGTGTTTTTTTTGTTTGCTGTTTTTTCTGTCCAGCTTGTTTATTTGGTTTTTCTTGCTTGCTGGAAGCTCTGGGACGCAGAGGGTGTACCTCCGTGCCGTTAGTCGGTACAGAGGGTCTTTTTGCCCCCTTTGCGTGGTTGTTTGTAGGGTTTTGTGTTGACCGCAAAGTTACCTTTCCTATCCTCGCTCTGTTCAGAAAGTCGGGCCTCACTTTGCTAAATCTATTTCATCTCTACGTTTGTCTTTTCATCTTAACTCACAGTCATTATATGTGGGGGGCTGCCTTTTCCTTTGGGGTATTTCTCTGAGGCAAGGTAGGCTTATTTTCTATCTTCAGGCTAGCTAGTTTCTCAGGCTGTGCCGAGTTGCATAGGGAGCGTTAGGCGCAATCCACGGCTGCCTCTAGTGTGGTTGGAGAGGATTAGGGATTGCGGTCAGCAGAGTTCCCACGTCTCAGAGCTCGTTCTATGTTTTTGGGTTATTGTCAGATCACTGTATGTGCTCTGACTTCTATGTCCATTGTGGTACTGAATTACCAGCCATAACAGTACTGGAGGCCAAAAGTACTAATGATTCCCAATAGAGGGAAAAAAGAAGTTCTGAGACCATTTTTTTTTCTCTGCACTGTGTTTTGCCTTTTTTTTCCCCTAGACATTTGGGTGGTTCAGGACACAGGTGTAGCGATGGACATTAAAGGTCTGTCTTCATGTGTGGATCAGCTCACGGCAAGAGTACAAAATATTCAAGACTTTGTGGTTCAGAATTCTATGTTAGAACCAAGAATTCCTATTCCTGATTTGTTTTTTGGAGATAGAACTAAATTTCTGAGTTTCAAAAATAATTGTAAACTATTTCTGGCTTTGAAACCTCGCTCCTCTGGTGACCCAGTTCAACAAGTTAGGATCATTATTTCTTTTTTACGTGGCGACCCTCAGGACTGGGCATTTTCTCTTGCGCCAGGAGATCCTGCATTAAGTAATATTGATGCGTTTTTCCTGGCGCTCGGATTGTTGTACGATGAACCTAATTCAGTGGATCAGGCAGAGAAAAATTTGCTGGCTCTGTGTCAGGGTCAGGATGAGATAGAGGTATATTGTCAGAAATTTAGAAAGTGGTCCGTACTCACTCAATGGAATGAAGGTGCGCTCGCAGCTATTTTCAGAAAGGTTCTCTCTGAAGCCCTTAAGGATGTCATGGTGGGATTTCCTATGCCTGCTGGTCTGAATGAGTCTATGTCTTTGGCCATTCAGATCGGTCGACGCTTGCGTGAGCGTAAATCTGTGCACCATTTGGCGGTATTATCTGAGCATAAACCTGAGCCTATGCAGTGCGATAGGACTTTGACCAGAGTTGAACGGCAAGAACACAGACGTCAGAATGGGCTGTGTTTCTACTGTGGTGATTCCACTCATGCTATCTCTGATTGTCCTAAGCGCACTAAGCGGTTCGCTAGGTCTGCCACCATTGGTACGGTACAGTCAAAATTTGTTTTGTCCGTTACTTTGATCTGCTCTTTGTCATCTTATTCTGTCATGGCATTTGTGGATTCAGGCGCTGCCCTGAATTTGATGGACTTGGAGTATGCTAGGCGTTGTGGGTTTTTCTTGGAGCCCTTGCAGTGTCCTATTCCATTGAGAGGAATTGATGCTACGCCTTTGGCCAAGAATAAGCCTCAATACTGGACCCAGCTGACCATGTGCATGGCTCCTGCACATCAGGAGGTTATTCGCGTTCTGGTGTTGCATAATCTGCATGATGTGGTCGTGTTGGGGTTGCCATGGCTACAAGTCCATAATCCAGTATTAGATTGGAAATCCATGTCTGTGTCCAGCTGGGGTTGTCAGGGGGTACATGGTGATGTCCCATTTCTGTCTATTTCGTCATCCACCCCTTCTGAGGTTCCAGAGTTCTTGTCTGATTACCGGGATGTATTTGATGAGCCCAAGTCCGATACCCTACCTCCGCATAGGGATTGTGATTGTGCTATCGATTTGATTCCTGGTAGTAAATTCCCAAAAGGTCGACTGTTTAATTTATCTGTGCCTGAGCACGCCGCTATGCGGAGTTACGTGAAGGAGTCCTTGGAGAAGGGGCATATTCGCCCGTCATCGTCGCCATTAGGAGCAGGGTTCTTTTTTGTGGCCAAGAAGGATGGTTCGCTGAGACCTTGTATAGATTACCGCCTTCCAAATAAGATCACGGTTTAATTTCAGTACCCCTTGCCGCTGTTATCTGATTTGTTTGCTCGGATTAAGGGGGCTAGTTGGTTCACCAAGATAGATCTTCGTGGTGCGTATAATCTTGTGCGTATTAAGCGAGGCGATGAATGGAAAACTGCATTTAATATGCCCGAGGGCCATTTTGAGTATCTAGTAATGCCATTCGGACTTGCCAATGCTCCATCAGTGTTTCAGTCCTTTATGCATGACATCTTCCGAGAGTACCTGGATAAATTCCTGATTGTATACTTGGATGATATTTTGATCTTCTCGGATGATTGGGAGTCTCATGTGAAGCAGGTCAGAACGGTGTTTCAGGTCCTGCGTGCTAATTCTTTGTTTGTGAAGGGATCTAAGTGTCTCTTTGGTGTTCAGAAGGTTTCATTTTTGGGGTTCATTTTTTCCCCTTCTACTATCGAGATGGACCCTGTTAAGGTCCAAGCCATCCATGATTGGACTCAGCCGACATCTCTGAAAAGTCTGCAAAAGTTCCTGGGCTTTGCTAATTTTTATCGTCGCTTCATCTGCAATTTTTCTAGTATTGCTAAACCATTGACCGATTTGACCAAGAAGGGTGCTGATGTGGTCAATTGGTCTTCTGCTGCTGTGGAAGCTTTTCAAGAGTTGAAGCGTCGGTTTTCTTCTGCCCCTGTGTTGTGTCAATCAGATGTTTTGCTTCCATTCCAGGTCGAGGTTGATGCTTCTGAGATTGGAGCAGGGGCTGTTTTGTCGCAGAGAAGTTCTGATTGCTCGGTGATGAAACCATGCGCCTTCTTTTCCAGGAAGTTTTCGCCTGCTGAGCGAAATTATGATGTTGGCAATCGAGAGTTGCTGGCCATGAAGTGGGCATTCGAGGAGTGGCGTCATTGGCTTGAAGGAGCTAAGCATCGTGTGGTGGTCTTGACTGATCATAAGAACTTGACTTATCTCAAGTCTGCCAAGCGGTTGAATCCTAGACAGGCTCGTTGGTCGCTGTTTTTTGCCCGTTTTGACTTTGTGGTTTCGTACCTTCCGGGCTCTAAAAATGTGAAGGCGGATGCTCTGTCTAGGAGTTTTGTGCCCGACTCTCTGGGTTTATCTGAGCCGGCGGGTATTCTCAAAGAGGGAGTAATTGTGTCTGCCATCTCCCCTGATTTGCGGCGGCTGCTGCAAAAATTTCAGGCTAATAAACCTGATCGTTGCCCAGCAGAGAAACTGTTTGTCCCTGATAGGTGGACGAATAAAGTTATCTCTGAGGTTCATTGTTCGGTGTTGGCTGGTCATCCTGGAATCTTTGGTACCAGAGAGTTAGTGGCTAGATCCTTTTGGTGGCCATCTCTGTCGCGGGATGTGCGTTCTTTTGTGCAGTCCTGTGGGATTTGTGCTCGGGCTAAGCCCTGCTGTTCTCGTGCCAGTGGGTTGCTTTTGCCCTTGCCGGTCCCGAAGAGGCCTTGGACACATATCTCTATGGATTTTATTTCAGATCTTCCCATCTCTCAAAAAATGTCAGTCATTTGGGTGGTTTGTGATCGCTTCTCTAAGATGGTCCATTTGGTACCCTTGTCCAAATTACCTTCCTCCTCTGATTTGGTGCCATTGTTCTTCCAGCATGTGGTTCGTTTACATGGCATTCCAGAGAATATCGTTTCTGACAGAGGTTCCCAGTTTGTTTCGAGGTTTTGGCGAGCCTTTTGTGCAAGGATGGGCATTGACTTGTCTTTTTCCTCGGCTTTCCATCCTCAGACTAATGGCCAGACCGAACGAACCAATCAGACCTTGGAAACATATCTGAGATGCTTTGTTTCTGCTGATCAGGATGACTGGGTGTCCTTTTTGCCTTTGGCTGAGTTCGCCCTTAATAATCGGGCCAGCTCGGCTACCTTGGTTTCGCCGTTTTTCTGCAACTCTGGGTTCCATCCTCGTTTCTCTTCAGGGCAGGTTGAGTCTTCAGACTGTCCTGGTGTGGATACGGTGGTGGACAGGTTGCAGCAGATTTGGACTCATGTAGTGGACAATTTGACCTTGTCCCAGGAGAAGGCTCAACGTTTCGCTAATCGCAGACGCTGTGTGGGTCCCCGACTACGTGTTGGGGATTTGGTTTGGTTGTCTTCTCGTCATATTCCTATGAAGGTTTCCTCTCCTAAGTTTAAACCTCGTTTCATTGGTCCGTATAGGATTTCTGAGGTTCTTAATCCTGTGTCTTTTCGTTTGACCCTTCCAGATTCTTTTTCCATCCATAACGTATTCCATAGGTCATTGTTGCGGAGATACGTGGCACCTATGGTTCCATCTGTTGATCCTCCTGCCCCGGTTTTGGTGGAGGGGGAGTTGGAGTATATTGTGGAGAAGGTTTTGGATTCTCGTGTTTCAAGACGGAAACTCCAGTATCTGGTTAAGTGGAAGGGTTATGCTCAGGAAGATAATTCCTGGGTCTTTGCCTCTGATGTCCATGCTCCCGATCTTGTTCGTGCCTTTCATATGGCTCATCCTGGTCGTCCTGGGGGCTCTGGTGAGAGTTCGGTGACCCCTCCTCAAGGGGGGGTACTGTTGTGAATTCTGTGGCAGAGCTCCCTCCTGTGGTCACAAGTGGTACTTCGGCTGATTCTCTCTATGAGCTTCCGTTGGTGGAGGAGAGTGGTACTGCGGCTTCTGAGTTTCCTTCCTCAGGTGATGTGGTGAAGTCGTTAGGTGCTGCTCTATTTAACTCCACCTAGTGCTTTGATCCTGGCCTCCAGTCAATGTTCTAGTATTGGACTTGCTTCCTCCTGGATCGTTCCTGTGGCCTGCTGCTCTGCATAGCTAAGTTGCTCTTGTGTTTTTTTTGTTTGCTGTTTTTTCTGTCCAGCTTGTTTATTTGGTTTTTCTTGCTTGCTGGAAGCTCTGGGACGCAGAGGGTGTACCTCCGTGCCGTTAGTCGGTACAGAGGGTCTTTTTGCCCTCTTTGCGTGGTTGTTTGTAGGGTTTTGTGTTGACCGCAAAGTTACCTTTCCTATCCTCGCTCTGT
This sequence comes from Ranitomeya imitator, assembly GCF_032444005.1. Classification (NCBI taxonomy): domain Eukaryota; kingdom Metazoa; phylum Chordata; class Amphibia; order Anura; family Dendrobatidae; genus Ranitomeya; species Ranitomeya imitator. The sequence goes on along the minus strand of NC_091287.1, from coordinate 215,026,910 downwards.
TCAGAAAGTCGGGCCTCACTTTGCTAAATCTATTTCATCTCTACGTTTGTCTTTTCATCTTAACTCACAGTCATTATATGTGGGGGGCTGCCTTTTCCTTTGGGGTATTTCTCTGAGGCAAGGTAGGCTTATTTTCTATCTTCAGGCTAGCTAGTTTCTCAGGCTGTGCCGAGTTGCATAGGGAGCGTTAGGCGCAATCCACGGCTGCCTCTAGTGTGGTTGGAGAGGATTAGGGATTGCGGTCAGCAGAGTTCCCACGTCTCAGAGCTCGTTCTATGTTTTTGGGTTATTGTCAGATCACTGTATGTGCTCTGACTTCTATGTCCATTGTGGTACTGAATTACCAGCCATAACACGGGCCACCATCTAGTCTAGTATAAATGGCACCCTCCCCAATAGGGAGCTGCCTGAGAAACCCCTATAGTTTGATAGTGGTAGTATGTGTACAACGGTATGTTGCCCGGTGCCCCGTCCTTAGTCTAATATAGTTATTTCCTTATTCTGTATCATCCCTGTCGTCTTTTGTAGTTTATTCATGGCCCTGATGGTGCTCCGGTGGTACCTAAACCCTGAAGCCGCCTCGGTTCTATCTAAACCGTTTCCTGTGATCTGTGTGTCTGAAACATAACCTATCTATAAAGTCCACTTTGTCCGTCAGTCTCCAAATTCTTCATGTTGGTGACTCTGCTCCCATGTCCCCATCCAGTGAACTCAACCTTTTGGATTGGCAGCTGCGGTACCGAGGACTGTCTAAGGGTGTTACCTGGCGGTTTCCTGCTGCTCAAGCCTGATTCGAAAATCAGGAGCTCCAGTGAACATGAGGTTGCCACTTAGCTATGTCCCTACTAGGCAAGCACGGACCGTGGCACAGCGAGTCCATGAACCATGTGCGCCATTTTTATTCTTATTATTATTATACATTTTTATAGTGCCATTTGTTCCATGGCGCTTTACATGTGAATACGAGGCAAATATAGACAAATACATTAAACATGAGCAGATAACAAGGCACACGGGTACATAAGGAGGGAGGACCCTGCCCGCGAGGGCTCACAGTCTGCAGGGGATGGGTGATGAAACACTAGGAGAGGGTGGCACACAGTGCGTAACCTGTGAGGTCAGCAGTAGTTTGCATGCACTTTATTCTTCTGCACTTACATTATGTATCCAATGAAAACCTTTAATGTGTTACTTTGTGTATTTCTCCCAATTTTATTTAATTTTTTTTATTAACTATTACTAATTGTTATTCATTAATAAAGATCAGATCAATTTGTACATCGATGTCTCAGCATTAAAATTGCAACAGCAAAATGAAAAGTTGTGGAATAATGGAAATAACTGGATTGATAAGCATGTTACGCACTGCACCCTGTGAGAACTCTCCGATGCAAGCTCTGGGTGCATGACCACAAGTATGCGTTTTGCATACATGCGATCACGTGCCGAATAGATGTGCGAAGTCTTGTGCAAATGTATTGAGAGAGATACAACAGGTCTAGTTGGAATATGGCGGGAAGTATGCAAATCCCATACTTGCAGTCTCATGACTGCGAGCTCATAGCGATGGAGAATCCTTAAAGGGACTCTGTCACCTGAATTTGGCGGGACTGGTTTTGGGTCATATGGGCGGAGTTTTTGGGTGTTTGATTCACCTTTTCCTTACCCGCTGGCTGCATGCTGGCTGCAATATTGGATTGAAGTTCATTCTCTGTCCTCCATAGTACACGCCTGCGCAAAGCAATCTTGCCTTGTGCAGGCGTGTACTATGGAGGACAGAAAATGAACTTCAATCCAATATTGCAGCCAGCATGCAGCCAGCGGGTAAGGAAAGGGTGAATCAAACACCCAAAAACTCTGCCCATATGACCCAAAACCAGTCCCGCCAAATTCAGGTGACAGGTTCCCTTTAAAGTACATAGTGCCTGTAATGTGAGGATTCACAAGTCTACAATCACATGGAGTGACTGCAGACTTTGTAGCTTAAAGCCGGACACCTTTAATGATAAGTAAACGGTAAAAAAATGGAAACCCAATTTTCAAACAATCAATTTATTCATGATCACACTCAAATAAACACAGACTTACACACCTTGGCATGCTATCACATAGGTTAACAATGGTTGTCTAAGGAATCTTCTGCCACACTGAAAGCACATTGGTACACAAATCTTCAATATCGGTTGCTGGCAGCTTTCTTTACAATTGCTGTCCAATGACATGTTAGATGTATTCAAAGGGAGACAATTCCAAAGAAGCTGCAGATCCTGGTCATACTTGTAGGCCACAAAGGCTGATCACAGAAGCACAAAAAAGAATAGTGAAGTTTGTTAACCCTACAGATGCTTCACATTAATTTTTGGAATGTGGAATAAAAAAATGAATAATTAACTTTTTGTCACATAAATTTTACTTTAGACCCAAATTTTTTGTTATTCTTTCCAGGGTAACAGGAAAAAATGGACCACAAAATTTGTTGTGCAATTTCTTCTGAGCATGCCGATATCACGTGTGGGGGGAAACCACTGTTTAGACACAAGGCAGGGCTTGGAAGGGAAGGAGCGCCATTTGACTTTTTGAATGTAAAGTTTGCTGGAATACTTAGCAGGCGCCATGTTGCGTTTGGAGAGCACTTGATGTGCCTAAAAAGTAGAAACCGCCCACAAGTGACACCCATTTTGGAAACTAGAACCTTCAGGGAATGTATCTAGATGTGTTGTGATCATCTTAAACCCTCAGGTGCTTCACAAAAGTTTATAACGTTGAGCCGTGAAAAGGAAAAAAAAAATCACTATTTCCTCAGAAAAATGTTTTTTACCCTAACTTTTGCATTTTCATAAGCGTAAGGCTGCCGTCACACGATCAGTATTTGGTCAGCATTTTACATCAGTATTTGTAATCCAAAACCAGGAGTGGGTGATAAATGCAGAAGTGGTGCATATGTTTCTGTTATACGTTTCCTCTATTTGTTCCACTCCTGGTTTTGGGAGTGGAACTTTTTTGTATGTAAAATTTGCTGGAATAATTAGCAGACGCTATGTCTCATTCGGAGAGCCCTTGATGTGCCTAAACAATGGAAACCCCCTAGCGACACCATTTTGGAAACTAGACCCATCTGGGAACTTATCCAGATGTGTGGGGAGCAACTTGAACTGCTAGGTGCTTTACAGAAGTTTATAAATATTGAGCCTTGCAAATAAAAAAAATGTTCCCACAAAAATATTATTTTGCCCCAATTTGTTTTATTTTCACAAGGATAGCAGGAGATAAATCTGTTTGTTGTTGTGCAATTTCTCCTGAGTACGCAGGTACCCCATACGTGGGGGTAAACTACTGATCAGGCTCACGGCAGGGTTCAAAAAAAGAAGTAGTGACATTTTAAAATGCAGACCCCTGATGTGCCTAAACAGTGGAAAAACCCCACAAGTGACACCAATGCATCTAGATGTGTGGTGAGCACTTTGAACCCCCAGCTGCTTCACAGAAGGTTATAATGTAGCGCAGTGAAATAAAAAAAATCTAATTTTTCCCCCCAAAATTTTATTTTAGCCCCATTTTTTTTACGATAGCAGATGAAAATGGACCCGAAAATTCATTGTGCAAATCTTCCTGAGTACACCGATACCCCATATGTGAATGAAAACTACCGTATATACTTGAGTATAAGCCGACCCCCCTAATTTTGCCACAAAAAACTGGGAAAACTTAATGACTCGAGTATAAGCCTAGGGTGGAAAATGCAGCAGCTACTGGTAAATTTAAAAAATAAAAATAGATACCAATAAAAGTAAAATTAACTGAGACATCAGTAGGTTAAGTGTTTTTGAATATCCATATTGAATCAGGAGCCCCATATAATGCTCCATACAGTTTATGATGGGCTCCATAAGATGCTCCATATTAAGATATGCCCCATATAATGCTATAGAGGAACACAGGAGCAAAAACAGGTATATATATATATTCCTAAAAAGGAAGATAACTGCTATATAATAGTACACCCTTTTGATTGATATCACTGCTATACCCAGCCACCACCTGTGTCAGAGAAGTATAGTGGAACCACTACAAGAACAAAAAAAGAAGCATGCACCGAATGATCCATATTCGGTGCATGCTTCTTTTCTTCTCTTCTTTTCTTCCCATATAATGCTGCACGAATGTTGATTATGACCCCATAAGATGCTCCATACAGACATTTGCCCCGTATAATGCTCCACAAATGTGGATTATGGCCCCATAAGATGCTCCATACAGATAATTGCCCCATATAATGCTGCACATGACCCCATAAGATGCTCCATACCGATATTTGCCCCCATATCATGCTGCACATGGCCACATAAGATGCTCCATACAGACATTTGCCCCAATATAATGCTGCACATGGCCGCATAAGATGCTCCATACAGATATTTGCCCCCATAAAATGCTGCACATGGCCCCATACAGATGCCCAATACAGATATTTGCCCCCATATTATGCTGCACATGTCCACATAAGATGCCCCATACAGATAACTGCCCCATATAATGCTGCACATGGCCCCATAAGATGCTCCATACAGATAATTGCCCCATATAATGCTGCACATGGCCCCATAAGATGCTCCATACAGACATTTGCCCCCATATAATGCTGCACATGGCCGCAAAAGATGCCCCATACAGATATTTGCCCCCATATTATGCTGCACATGGCCACATAAGATGCCCCATGCTGATATTTGCCCCTAGATCATGCTGCACATGGCCCCATACAGATGCCCCATACAGATATTTGCCCCCATATCATGCTGCACAAGGCCACATAAGGTGCTCCATACAGACATTTGCCCCCATATAATGCTGCACATGGCCGCATAAGATGCTCCATACAGATATTTGCCCCGTATAATGCTCCACAAATGTTGATTATGACCCCATAAGATGCCCCATACAGATATTTGCCCCATATCATGCTGCACATGGCCCCATACAGATGCCCCTTACATATATTTGCCCCCATATCATGCTGCACATGGCCACATAAGATGCCCCATACAGATATTTGCCCCATATAATGCTGCACATGGCCCCATACAGATGCCCCATACAGATATTTGCCCCCATATCATGCTGCATATGGCCATATAAGATGCCCCATACAGATATTTGCCCCCATATCATGCTGCATATGGCCACATAAGATGCCCCATACAGATATTTGCCCCATATAATGCTGCACATGGCCACATAAGATTCTCCATACAGATATTTGCCCCATACGCTGTTGCTGCGATTAAAAAAATAAAAAAATTACATACTCACCTCTCAGGGCACTAATCACATCACCGCGCCCTCTGACCTGAGCGTCACTGCGCCCTCTGACCTGAGCGTCACTACGGAAGACACAGCGGCGCCAATGGTGGAACGAGGAGCAGGTGAGTATCGCGCACTGCCCTGTCATACTTACATGTTCCTGGCGCCGTCGCTGCAGGTCTGTTCCCCGGTGCTGCATTTTCTTCCTGTAGTGAGCGTTCACCGTTAACGCTCATTACAGTAATGAATATTCGGCTCCACCTCTATGGGAGGTGGAGCCGCATATTCATTACTGTAGTGGGCGGTACCATGTGACCGCTCACTACAGGAAGAAGCTGCAGCGCTGGAAGAAGCAGGGACGTGCAGGGACCGCGCCAGGAGTAGGTGAGTATGATTAGACAGCCCCCACTCCCCCTCCACTGGTGACCCCTGGGTATGACTCGAGTATAAGCCGAGAGGGGGACTTTCAGCCCAAAAAAGTGGGCTGAAAATCTCGGCTTATACTCGAGTATATACGGTACTTTTGAGGCACAGTGCAAAGCTCAGAAGTGAAGAAGTACAGATTCTAGTTCATATTTTGCAGGACTGGTTTGATGGTGCCATGTCACAATGGCAGAGCCCCTGAGGTGCCAGAACAGCATAACCCCCCATAATACACCACATTTTACAAACTATACCTCTCATTTAATTAATCTAGGGGTGCGGTGACCATATTGACGCCACAGGTGGGTCACAGAATTTTATACCATTGGGCAATGAAGAAAAAAAAATTACATTTTTACCACCAAAAACCGGGGTTTCCATCTAAATCTACGAGTGACATAATTCAGGTGAAACCCACAAGGGAGGCACTGACTTTAATGAGGCAGTAGAGCTACTCTGGGCTCCATCTGGCCTCTGTTCAGCAGTGTCCTTTTTTTATTTTTTTTTATTTTTAGAGGTACACAAAAGTGTGGCTGATGGCACTTTTATGCATGCCTAAAGAGATAGTCACTGCGGGATCATAGTCCAGACGGCATCCACGGTGCCTCCATATGCCTCAATTTTAGAGAATCTTCCTCAAGTGGTTCAGTCTGAATCACGTATTTCAGAGATTTACATGGAAACACCGGTGTAAGTTCTCAGCGCAGAGCACAGGATAAATGTGAGCTGAGCCTTCGGCTGGAGTCACACACAACGTATAAAAAAATGGTGGTGTGAGATCAGTAACCCATCATTTAACCCCTTAAAAACATCAGTTACTTACTCAAATGTGTAAAAATCTGCTGTTTGCCCACTTTGATGCCAATTCTGATGCCAAGAACCCATTTGGGCCAGGCTGGTGGGACCTGGTTTTGATGTGGGGCTCCCTGTTCTATATGTTTGCAGTGTGATATCAGTGGCCCAAAGTCATTTAACCATTTCATTAACGACCTTCAGTGCCCACTTTGATGCCCATTTTTGTGCCAGTTTTATAATTTTTGTAGCCGTTTTTAAGTGTATTCACATCAGGGCATGTCGTTGCATTGTATGTTATTATTATGATGCTTATTTTTTGTTGTTAAACCTATAAAAACATAAAAGAAAAAATTGCTGAACAAGAAACTAATGAATAAGAAACCGACTTCAGCTCCGAATAAGAAACTGGACAAATAAGAAACCAACTTCAGCATCATCCCCTTCTGCCTGTGACTCAGCGTGTGACAGCAGGGCAGCTGATGAGATGCTAAGTGTGAGACACTTTTCAGAAGATAGAGCAGCAGGAGAACGAGGAGGAAAGGTAAGTATTGTGTGTGTGTGTGTCTGCTGCACTATACTGTGTATGAAGGGACTGCACTATACTGTAATGGGTGCTGCACTATACTGTGTGAGGGGACTGCATTATACTGTAGTGTGTGTGTGTGTGTGTGTGTGTGTGTGTCTGCTGCATTATACTGCATGTAAGTGGACTGCACTATACTGTAGTGTTTGTGTGTTTGTGCTGCACTATACTGTGTGTGAGGGGACTGCATTATACCATAGAGTGTGTGCTGTACTATACTGTGTGTGAGGGGAGTGCACTATACTGTAGTGTGTGTGTCTGCTGCACTATAATGTGTGTGGGGGACTGTACTATACTGTGTGTGTCTACTGCACTATACTGTGTGTGTTGGGACTGCACTATACTGTATTGTGTGTGTGCTGCACTATACTAAGTGTGGGGGGACTGAACTATACTGTTTTGTGTGTGTCTGCTGCACTATACTGTGTGTGGGGACTGCATTATACTGTGTTGTGTGTATATGGGAACTGCACTACACTGTGTGGGGGGTTCTGCATTATACTGTGTGTGTGTGGGGGGGTCTGCATAATACTGTGTGTGGGGTGCTGCATGTTACTGTGTGTTGGAGGGCTGCACTATACTGTGTGTGGGGGGCTGAATTATACTGTGTGTGGGGGGCTGCATTATACTGTGTGTATATGGGGGCTGCACTATACTGTGTGTGGGGCTGCATTATACTGTGGGGGACTGCACTATACTATGTGTTGGGGCTGTATTATACTCTGAGGGGCTGCTTTATACTTGGGTTTGCATTTTAGTGTGTGTGTGCGTGTGTAACTGCATTATACTCTGAGGTGGCTGCATTATACTCTGATGGGGGCTGCATTATACTCTGAGGGAACTACATCATACTCTGTGAGGGGGCTGCATTATACTCTGGGGGGCTACATTACACTCTGAAGGGGCTGCAGTATACAGGGCTGCATTATACTCTGTGGGGGGGGGCTGCATTATCAAATGCCATGCAGAGTGCATTTTACTATATGTACTATGGTATATGGGACCTGCATTATACTTTATCGAGGACTATCTGTACCAATCATTCTTCCTCAGCTGGAGTAAGGGTAAGTGCACACGGTCAGTAAACAGTGCTACAGCATAGTGGATGGGATTTCAAGAAATCCCATGCCCGCTATGCGTGCACAGACACCCACGGAGACGGACATGTGGCGCGTCTCTCCAGACCGCAGCATGTCAATTTATCTTGCGGAGACGCGAGCTTCCGCAAGATAGATTTTAGCCGTACAATGTATTGGACGTAGTGAATTTGCATGGTTCAATGAACACATGCGGATTCACCTGCGTTCAATAGCAGACAGCGCTTTGGATGCAGCATACATATGTTGCGTCCAAAGTGCTGCCGATTATTGAACGTCTGCACATACACCAAGGAGGCCGGGAAACAAGCGTTGAACAACTTCAATATTGTCAATCGTGCTTGTTTAGTGGCCTGAAATCAGCGCAAGTAAATACAACCAAAATGTTTGTGTGTGATGGTGTAATATGTGAGCATTTGGGGCCCCACTTTAAACTTTTGCCCAGGGCCTCACTTTATTTAAAACCTGCCCTGGTCACAAACCAAAATGCTGTTTTGCTAAAGCTAGCTAACTTTTAGACAAAGCAAACAGACTAGACAGTCTTTAAATGTGACAAATTTATCAGTGTCTGGTGCATCTTATACCATTTGTTAAGTGGCTTTTTTTTGGTCCACAATGATATATTTTGGTGTATGGGACTGTAGTTTAGACCACAGCCCTTCATACAATTCTAGGTCACAGCCCTTTGATGCACATGCAAAAAAAAGTACACAGTTTAGAAATCAGCCCCAATGTGCAATAAGCATAATAATTTTAGCCTTGTACTTTATGCAGTTTTCTTACAATGTTACTAAATTGGCTTAATAGTTATTAAAATTATTTTTAAATAACAAGCTCATTAAGAGCTATATATAGTTTTGAGCTTAGTCACTGCATTGCAAAGTTAATTGAAGGAATAATTTGCATATTATGATCTAATGTAAAATTATGCGGTGCACAAATAGCTGTTTTGTTTTTGTAAAAATTTCATTTTTTTTTCTAGGAAAATCTTATCTGAATTTGATTCTGAAAATAAAGAAGGATACGAACAAAAACGACAAACTGTTTTTCTAGTTCAAAGATCCCCTCTGCAAAGTATCAGGGCCGGTATTCTTGGAGGTTATATGCAGGATTATAAATTGCCCTACCGAAGTCTCCTTCCTGTCCCTCTCTTTGTGCCAAGCAAACTGCACGTGCCAGATGCGCTGTCTCCAGAAGATCTCCGCTCCAAACAGAAGTTGACTCATACAAATGGACTGTATACTGACAAGCAAGATATTACCGCTCTTATTAACAGTTTGCCTAAGGTTACACAACCAATTACGCTAAGGGTTTCAAGTTTCATATCTCCTCCCCCCAGCTTATATAATACAGACACACATTAATAAGTACTTTGGATTGGGAAAATGCACTTTTAGTAAATATTGCATGAGAATATGAGAATACTACATGAACATTTCTATACTTGTTAATGTTTAATTACTTCCTACAACTTCCTTAAGGGGTTTTCTGGGCTCAACAACATTATGGCAGTCACATCATGTGGCTGTTAGGATTCTCAATTACTTCCAGCTTGATTGGGAGTTCACATGACTGGAAATATGTGATCTGTGCCACATGGTCTTCACTAGATCTGCAAAGAGAGGTGAATCCTGACTGTGTGCATACTGTAATTGTCAGACTTTGTCGATATTCAGCAAAAATTATGGTAAAAATGTGTGTTGAGCTTGAAAAAGATCTATCATAATGTCTGGTTACTGATAATGTATATGTTAGCCTTAAAGGGGGTGTCTGGGCAAAATAAAATTTTGTCTAAGGGACGGGATATATAAAGCATAAGCCAACACCCACCTAGATCTAGTACAGGCCACTGTGTACGAAGACAGGAAACGGTGACGTGACCGTCTCTGGCTGCGGGAGACATGAACTGCGTGCCCAAATCATCTGACTGCTGCAATCAATCACAGGCTGCAGCGGTGAAGGCGACTAGTGTAAAGTCGACTTCACCTCTTCCTGTATTCATATAGGTCACAGAACAGCCTGTGCTGAATCCAGGTGGGTGATGGTAATTAATCATGACCGCATTTGTTATGCTTTTATATTAGATTTTGTCTGGGCAACTCCTTAAATTACTTAATTTGGTGTTTTTATTAAATTTGATTATCATGAATCTGATAAAACTTATAGTCACTTTTTATTTGCAGTGAATAATCAATAGCTATTTAGTTATTACAAGCAATAATAGTTATTTCTAAGTCATTTTGCCACCTCTTTTGCGCACTATGATTGCTAAAGGGCAATGTTTTTTTGAAGGTTGATTAAGGAATTACAGGGTTATTGTCAACAGAAGTAAGTGAACGGTTATGTTAAAATGGTACAAATGAATGTTAGATATCAATTAAATTTGATGAAAGAAATATTTGAAATATCTAAAGAGTTAAAAAGTGAAGCAGCATCTTTGTAAAGAGATTACTTTTACTGCATGATCGTGGTGTTGTTTATGGACAGTTACAAGGCAATCAGATTAGTTCAGAGAAATATTTGTGTACTTGGCAGTCAGAATTATAGGATCACAGCCAAAACATGAGTAAAGGGATACAAATGTGTGAAAATATTAATACATCTAATATTACATAACACAGGATCAACTCAGGAACAGATTTAAATCAGTCCTAACTTTCTTTCTTGGTCAGAGCTCTGGGCACACACACATTTCATGTTGTGGTAAAAGTATACTGTTCCTTCTATGCTGAGCATCTGGACTATGTGATGATGTTAAAATGTTGGTCTCTGTTATGTCTGGCTTCAGTTTATGACTTACCCATGACAGATTTTAATAGACTCTAAATAATTTGGCCGGCGTTACACTAGAGAGTTTTACGGACGTATGAGAGGCGCAAAAACTACGCATTGCACACAGACCAATGTTTCTCCATGGGGCAGCTCCTATCTGCCGTATATTTCTCTGCCGTATTTTACGTGCGTAGAAAATCGCAGCATGCTGTGTTTGTCAGCGTATTGCACAAAAAATCCGCCAATGAAAGTCTATGGGGCGAGAAAAATATGGATTACACACAGACCATCAGTGTGACTTGCGAAAAATACGCAGCGGTGTTCTATAGAAAAGCCGGTAATTCAGCGCGGTGTACAGTAAAATCACAGGTTAGTATAGAATAGATAGAATAAATGTCTACACATAGTATAGGTGTGTATATTGTAGCGTGGCTAAAGGATGTCTAATCGATGGGAGATATGTCCCTTATAGATGGCTTGCTACTGTGATGTAACCATAGCTGCCTATATGTGTTTCAGGACCTGTGGTGATGTCACAACCACATGTCTGGTCATGTGATGGGTTCTGGGTGTGGTTAGACATATAAAAGAAAGCCTAATGCTTAACACAGGTAGATATGTGTGGAGGTGAAACCCTCCTGAGTGTGTTACGGCTTCAGGACTGAGCCGGATGAACTGGACACTTGTTTTTTCTTTGCCTGAACCAAAGGCTATTTGCTTTCTGTTGTTTTGTCATATGGTTTATGGAGTAATAAACCCAGTGAACTTTAAAGGAACCTGCCTCCTGAGTGTCAGCCGTCGCAGCTGAGTGAGTGGAACCCCTACAATTGGTGGTAGACATGCGAGCAGCGTTCCCAGCGGAGAAGTGAGTTTATTTTTGAATGTCCTGGGTCAAGGCTGTTGCAAGCCAGCAAGCATTGCCGGAGAAAATGGAGGACTTGCTGAAACACTTGGTCCAGCAGGAGCAAAGGCAGCAAGAGACCAACAGGCTGTTGATGCAGCAGATACAACAGAGCCAGCAGGAGCAACGGCAGCAGTTACAACAGAGCCAGCAGCAGATGCAGCTTCTGGCAACCGCCATCCAGGGCAAGGCGAGCGCCCCAACCCCAGGTTTGGCTGATGACACCCACGTCCGAAAGACGGTAAGACGCGCATTGCAGAAAATGACTCCCGGGGATGATGTTGAGGCCTTCCTGACGGTGTTTGAGAGGGTCGCTGAGAGGGAAAAACTTCCGCCAGAGCAGTGGGCAGAGGTACTTGCGCCATACCTGACAGGAGTACCCCAGAAGGCGTACTATGATTTGACCTTGCAGGATGCCAAAGAGTATCACAAATTGAAAGCCGAGATTCTCGCACGTTTGGGGGTGACACTGACTGTCAGGGCACAGCGAGTTCACTCCTGGGGCTATCACCGGGACAAACCACCTCGTTCCCAAATGTTTGATCTGTTGCACCTGGTCCAGAAATGGCTGCAGCCAGAGTCATCTACGCCTGCTCAAATGGTAGAACGGGTGATGATGGATCGGTTTGTCCATTCCCTCCCGAGGCCTATACAGACTTGGGTTGCCCAGGGTGATCCCCAGAATGCCGACGAGCTGATCGGACTGGTTGAGAGATACCAAGGGTTGGAAGGCTCCTTCAGGAGGCAGCCCATGCCATACTGGGGGTCCCAGAAGGAAGCTGAGCCCCAAAAAGGGGTGGCGCGTCCAAGGTCACCAAGGGCGGGGGAGGTGGTGCCCAAGGTCCCTACGGGTGATATTGTTTGTTGGAGGTGCCACAAGCCAGGACATATAGCTGCCCGATGTTCCCAGACCACTGAGCAGATGGACTGTAGCATGGGACGCCGTTGTTCATACTATGCGTATCCAGCCTGCAGTGTGAACTCTCCGCCCAACGAGGGACCTCAAGCGTGTCCTGTAAAGGTGAACGGTCGAGCAGTAACGGCACTGTTAGACTCGGGGAGCCTAGTGACCCTGGTGAGGGCCACTTTTCCTCTCCACCTGCTCCCGGGAAAGAAGGTCGGAGTGCGGTGCATACATGGTGATGCAAAGGACTACCCTGTGGCCAGTGTGAACATTGAAACGACATGTGGCACGGAGTCCCACATAGTCGGCGTCGTTCAGGACTTGTTGCACCCTATAATTATTGGCCGGGATTTCTGTTTGTTTTGGGATTTGTGGGGGAAAGGTTCTGAGCTCCCTAGCAAGAGTAGGGAACCAGTGAACCCTGGAAGGGTGGTGCCACACCCAGAGTCAGACAGGTTTCATTTTTGTGTCCTGGCTGGAGATGAGGAGGAAGTGTCCCCTGCATCTGACATTCTGGAGTTAGAGGTATCCGGTGAACATTTTGGGACTGCCCAACATAGGGACCCCACTCTGAGGGAAGCCTTTAATAATGTCACAGTTATTGACGGGGTGGTACAGGAGCCGGGGGCAGACACAAGATTTCCCCATTTTCTAATGAGCAGGGAGTTGTTGTACCGGGTCACGAAAATAAGGGAGGAGTTGGTAGAGCAGTTGGTAGTGCCGGGTCCATATAGACGGAAGGTGTTGGACATGGCCCATTCACACATCTTGGGTGGACACCTAGGGGTGGAAAAAACGCAGGAACGGGTTGTGCAGAGGTTCTATTGGCCTGGGTGCCACCGGGAAATAGTGAACTATTGCAGGTCCTGCCCTACATGTCAGCTAACTGCTCCCACTCCTCATTTCCGAAACCCCCTTGTGTCACTGCCCATTATTGAGGTGCCATTCGAGAGAATTGCCATGGACTTGGTCGGTCCCTTAGTTAAATCAGCCCGGGGCCATCAGTATATATTAGTCATCCTGGACTATGCCACACGCTATCCTGAGGCAATTCCCTTGAGAAATTCATCTTCAAAGAGTATAGCTCGCGAGTTGGTCCATGTCTTTTCCCGGACAGGTCTGCCGAAGGAGATCCTGACTGACCAGGGGACACCTTTCATGAGCAAGGTGATGAGGGAACTATGCAAAGCCCTGAAAATCTCCCAGTTGAGGACCTCGGTGTACCATCCCCAGTCAGATGGCCTTGTTGAGAGATTTAACAAGACACTGAAGAGCATGCTGAGAAAAGCTATAGAAAAAGACGGTAGAGACTGGGATTGTCTCTTACCCTATTTGATGTTTTCCATTCGTGAAGTTCCACAGGCCTCCACAGGTTTCTCACCGTTTGAGCTTCTGTATGGCCGACATCCACGAGGACTCCTGGATATAGCCAAGGAAACCTGGGAAGCCGAAGTCACGCCCCACAGAAGCGTCATTGAGCATGTGGCCCTGATGCAACAGAGGATTGCAAAGGTGATGCCTATCGTGAAAGAACACCTTCTCCAAGCACAAGAAGCTCAGGCCAGGGTCTACAACCGGTCTGCAAGAGTGAGGCAATTCAATCCGGGAGACCGAGTTCTTGTGTTAGTTCCGACAGTGGAAAGCAAGTTCTTGGCCAAATGGCAAGGGCCATATGAGGTTGTCGAGAAACTTGGTGAAGTAAACTATAAAATTCACCAACCAGGAAGACGGAAACCATTCCAAGTATACCATGTCAACCTTATCAAGCCGTGGCAAGATAGAGAGCCGACAGTAACTCCATCGTTGTTAAGCAACCCAGAAGATGAGGTTGGAGCGGTTACTATAGCGGAGACGCTATCGGAGTCCCAGAAACAGCAATGCCGGGAGTTACTCCAGAAAAACAGGGACCTGTTTTCCGAGTTGCCTGGGTACACGAAGGTCATAGAGCATGAGGTCCTGACAGAGCCCCATGTGCGCGTGAACGTGAAGCCCTATAGAATTCCTGAGGCCCGTCGAGAAATAGTCTCCAAGGAAGTGGAGCGTATGTTGAAGCTTGGAGTCATTGAGGAATCCAAGAGCGGTTGGTCGAGCCCAATTGTCCTGGTCCCAAAACCTGATGGGGAGTGGAGATTTTGCAACGACTATAGGAAGTTGAATGAGGTCTCTAAGTTCGACGCATATCCCATGCCCCGCGTTGATGAGCTCATCGAAAGGCTTGGGCCCGCCAGGTACATAACCACCTTGGATTTGACGAAGGGGTATTGGCAGATCCCCATGGCACAGGAAGCCAAGGAGAAGACGACGTTTTCTACACCAGATGGGTGCTTCCAGTATGTCCGGATGCCATTTGGCCTACAGGGAGCTCCGGCCACCTTCCAAAGGGCTATGGATAGAGTCCTTGCACCCCACAAGGCATACGCTGCTGCGTACCTAGATGATATCGTCATCTTTAGCCCGGACTGGGAGAGTCATCTGGAGAAAGTCCAAGCGGTGTTTGATGCTATAAGAGAGGCCGGATTTACAATAAACCCCAAGAAGCTAAGTACCTTGGATACATAGTGGGTCATGGAGAAATAAAACCCCAAATCAGTAAAGTGGAGGCAATTCAAACATGGCCAAAACCAGTTTCCAAGAAGCAAGTTAAAGCCTTCCTGGGAATCATGGGATATTACAGGAGGTTCATCCCAAACTTCGCCACAATGGCGGCGCCTCTGACTGACCTGCTAAAAGGGACAAAATCAGTAATGGTTAAGTGGTCCGAAGAAACAGATTCAGCCTTCCAAGAAATGAAAGAGGCTTTATGTAAGCAACCCGTTCTGATGGCCCCAAACTTCAAGAAAGAGTTTATTCTTCAAACAGATGCCTCAGATGTTGGGGTGGGAGCAGTCCTTTCCCAAGAACTACATGGAGAGGAGCATCCTGTTCTCTATCTGAGTAGGAAGCTGTCCTCGTCTGAAAAGAACTACTCAGTCGTTGAAAAGGAGTGCTTGGCCATAAAATGGGCAGTCGACACATTACGGTACTATTTGCTGGGACGTAAATTTAGACTGATATCCGACCATGCCCCACTTAGATGGATGAGGGAAACGAAGGGTAGAAATGCTAGGGTCACCCGTTGGTTCTTAGCCCTGCAGGACTTCTGTTTCCATGTGGAACATAGGGCCGGAAAGCTGCACGGTAATGCTGATGCCCTGTCAAGAATCCCTTGTCTAGTGGGAGAAAGTGCCAAGCCCCACGGCTTTAGGCAGAGGGGGGAGGTATGTAGCGTGGCTAAAGGATGTCTAATCGATGGGAGATATGTCCCTTATAGATGGCTTGCTACTGTGATGTAACCATAGCTGCCTATATGTGTTTCAGGACCTGTGGTGATGTCACAACCACATGTCTGGTCATGTGATGGGTTCTGGGTGTGGTTAGACATATAAAAGAAAGCCTAATGCATAACACAGGTAGATATGTGTGGAGGTGAAACCCTCCTGAGTGTGTTACGGCTTCAGGACTGAGCCGGATGAACTGGACACTTGTTTTTTCTTTGCCTGAACCAAAGGCTATTTGCTTTCTGTTGTTTTGTCATATGGTTTATGGAGTAATAAACCCAGTGAACTTTAAAGGAACCTGCCTCCTGAGTGTCAGCCGTCGCAGCTGAGTGAGTGGAACCCCTACAATATATATATATATATATATATATATATATATATATATATATATATATATATATATATATTTCATACGGAGCATAAAAACCAGCAATTCAATTCAGTGGAGAAAATTATGAAAAAAAACAAAAGTTCTTTTTAACCCCTTAACGACTGCCGATACGCCTTTTATGGCCACAGTTAAGGGTACTTAATGGCCAGTGCCGCTTTTTAATGTTGCTGGGAAATAAGGTTATAGCACTCCCCGCCGTCGGAAAATAGCTGAGACCCCAGAGAACATGATTCTAGTCGGTTTTAACTGACTCCAGTGTTGTGATCACCGTTATTCATGGAATAAGGGCAACCGCAAAAAAAAAAAAAGAGTCTGATTTCCTATTTATTTTTCTCTCCTCTGATATGATCTAGCACATCAGAGGAGAAAGAAATGGGGTCCCCACACAGCCCCTCAGTACCTGCGATGTCCCCTGGTCCCCCCGGCTGTGTCCCCTGGTCCTTGGCATCTTCTTCCAGGAAAAAAATGGTGGGCGCATGCACAATGCACCAGCAGAGATCTGCAAGCCGGCACCCGGTAACAATAGGAGATTTCTCCTATTGGTTCATTTTGATCACTGTGATAGGGTCTCCGTGATCAGAATAAAATAAATAGTAAATAAAACCCCCTTTATAACCCCCTTAGTTAGATCAAAATAATAAAAATGTGTTTTATTTTTTTCCATTTTTCCAATAGGGTTAGGGTTATGGTTGGGGTTATAGCTATGGTTAGGGTAGGGCTAGGGTTAGGGTTATGGTTGGGTTTATAGTTGGGGTTATAGTTATGGTGAGGGTTGGGCTAGGGTTAAGGTTGGGGCTAGGGTTAGGGTTGGGCTAGAGTTAGGGTTGGGGCTAGGGTTAGGGTTGGGGACTAGGGTTGAGGTTAAGGCTGTGTTGGGGTTAGGGTTGTGTTGGGGTTAGGGTTGTGGTGGTGTTGGGGTTAGGATTTTGGTTGGAGTTATGGTTATGGTTCGGAATAGGGTTAGGGGTGTGTTGGGGTTAGGATTGGGGTTAGGGCTGTGTTACGGTTGGAGTAAGAATTGGGGGTTTCCACTGATTAGGTACATCAAGGGGTCTCCAAACGGGACATGGCGCCCGCCATTGATTCTAGCCAATTTTGCATTCAAAAAGTCAAATGGTGCTCCCTCCCTTCTGAGCCCTGCCATGCACTCAAACAGTGGCTTTCCCCACACATACGGGGTATCCGTGTACTCAGGGGAAATTGCACAACAAATTTCTCCTGATACCCTTGTGGAAATAAAAAAGTAAATTTTTTGTGAAAAAAGTAAAATGTTCATTTTTTCCTTCCACATTCCTTTAGTTCTCGTGAAGCACCTGAAGGGTTAAACTTCTTGAATGTGGTTTTCTGCACCTTAAGGGGTGCAGTTTTTAGAATGGTGTCACTTTTGGGTATTTTCTGTTATATTGATCCCCGAAACTCACTTCAAATGTGAAGTGGTCCCTAAAAAATATGGTTTTGTAAATTTTGTTGGAAAAATCAGAAATCGCTGGTCAAATTTTAACCTTTATAACGTACCAAACAAAAAAAAGTTTCCATAATTATGCTGATGTAAAGTAGATATGTGGGAAATGTTATTTATTAACTATTTTGTGAGACACGACTCTGATTTAACGGCACAAAAATTAAAAGTTTGAAAATTGCTAAATTTTCAAAATTTTTGCCAAATTTCTGTTTTTTTTTCAGATATAAACGCAAGTCATATCGAAGAAATTTTACCACTACATGAAGTACAATATGTCACAAAAAAACAGCCTCAGAATCAGTGGGATACCTTGAAGCGTTGCAGAGCTAAACCTCATAAAGTGACAGTGGTCAGAATTGTAAAAATTGGCTTGGTCATTAAGTACCACATTGAATCTGTCACTAAGGGGTTAATTGAGCCCTTGAACTAAAGTTATAGTGGACAAAACAAATATGATTTTTCTTTCCCAAAAGAAAACTTTTTTTTTTAAACAAAATGGTTACATGGATTTTGACTTCGTAAAGCCTTAATCACATGTCATTAATGTAGTGGATCAGTGTTTTGTATTTTTTTTAAGCCAAAATCAAGAGTGGAAAACCGAGAGAAAAGCTATAGTTGAAAGAGTCACATCTTTTGTCCATGGCTTGTGGCTACTATCACGTTGGCCTAAGTTACCTGGATGTGGCTGAGATATAAAATCAGGCACAACCCATGGACAGGAGTGGACAGTTACTGGTAGAAGACAGCCATGTTTATTCCAACTCGTACATCTCCTCAAGGGAAATTAGCCATCATGTGTATGAAAATATTTTAGGAAGTATGTATGTTACAGAGTTTTAAAAAAGGTTTTGTTTCTTAAAAGTTTAAATGGAATATTTGGTATGTGCTAATTCTTTTTTTAAGTTTGCTTTAACTTCTGAGGGATACTATATGTACATTTACCTAAAATGCAATGAAGATGTTAGGAAAACTCTAAGAAAAAGAATTTGTGTTATAAAACCAGTGGTGTCTTCATCAAATGTTTTGTCTGTTTTTCATTCATTTTACAACAAAGTACTGGGAAAACTACCGTAGTTAAAAGATTAAATCAGGTTTTACCTTAAAGGGGTTTTCCCACAAACAAAGTACATTTTAATTCCTGTAATAGATCTTGAAAGAAAATTAAGTTTCACAATTGGATGTTGGAAAACTCCTTTGAGGACTGTTCACATCATGCTTTTTTCCGATATTGGCGATATATGTTGGATTACCGATGTCTCCCACAGGAAGCTGCAACATTTCCCACTGTATAGGCAATCTTGCTTCATCTATTCGGTTATATCCCCTCTCTGTGCTTTGTGTGTAAACAATGATACATTGCTTAGAGCTGCAGTTCATTCACCAATACTATCGCAGGACAGTCAGTTTTGCAGGGAATTTGTCAGTAAGATCAACCCACCTAAGCTGTTTGGGAATGTAGGTCTTAGAAATTTGAATAAAGTAATTCTTTGATAACTGCGATCTGATGTCTTATTCCAGAGAAATCCACATTTTTCTCATATGTAAATGAGCAGTTAAGATCTATGGGCCGAACACTAATCTGCTTGAGAATCCGCCTCCAGAGTTTATCGAAATGGGGAGTTATCAGTGTGCATAATCACATACAACTCTGCAGTGAGATCAGAACTAATACTGTACAGCAGAGCTAACATACTACACTTAAAGGGAATCTGTTAGCAGATTCTTGCTACTTCATCTGAGAGCAGTATAATGTAGCAAATCTGAATCCAACAATGTATCACTTAGTTTACTGTGTGCAGCTATTATGACACAATCAGAGTTTATAAATGTAGTAAAGCAGCACAGCTGAGAGAGCGAACATTGAACCCACCAGGCTGGGTATGCACATTGTCTATTGACAGTATGCTGCTTATCACGGGAGGAGGTGGAGTCGGACTAATCATCAGGTGACAAAACCTTCAGGGTAAGTAAACAACAGCACACAGCCTGACATGGGATGCATGGTTGAAATGTGAGGTTAAATCCATGTCTCATGCTGTCCTCAGATTACATATCAAAAACCTGCTGACAGTGTAACTCGTAATTAACATTTTTTTTAACCCCAACAGGTAATGGCTGTGTGCTCTGCTCCACCCGCGATTGTTAGCCTGCTAAATGTCACTGTCAAACTCTGACAGCGGCATTTAACATGCATCAGCACTGGGGTGCCTCATTTCATGCACTTGTGGCCAGGCTTCAAGGGAGACCGTAATTTTTTGATAGATGCAGCGATGATGTGGCATCGCTATATATAGCACAATCAATCAGACAATTGTAGCTTCAAATCCCTTAAGAGGACTAAAGGGAACAGTGAACAGAAAAAAAAATAAAAAGTTCAAATCGCACCCCACTTTGTTCCCCATTAAAAATAGATATCAAAATAAATTTAAATTTAAAACATACACATAAGTGTATCACTGAGTTCAGAAAAGTCCGATCTATCAAAATATAAAAATATTAGCCAGATCGGTAAAACTGTAAACGGAAAAAATAAAAAAAGACAAAATTATGTTTTTTTGGTAGTTGTAAAAATACTGTAACAAGCTATCAAAACATCACATCTATCCTATAATGGCATCAATAAATAAATTGTCTTGTCCCATAAAAAATAAGCCATCATACAGCTCTATCGGCAGAAAAATAAAAACATTACGGGTCTCAGAAAATGGCGACACAAACCAACTTTTTTTTGCAAACCTCTGATTTTTTTTCACCATTAAACTATTAAAAAAAAACTTGACATGTTTGATATTGCCGTAGTCGTATCAATGAGCAAAATCATAAATTATCCACTAACCCCATGCCAACATGCGCCCTATATGCTGCAGGCGCTGTATTCTGCAAAGCTCCATATATATACACAGAGTGATGATCACGCGGGCTCACGCTGAGCACCCCCGCTATCAAATGAGCGTGTCAACTCTATATGATAGCTGATGTCCCACAACAATGTCCACAATTGGTGAAAGCAAAGTTCGTGGGTGTTAACCCCTCCGATGCCACTATCAATAGTGACAGTGACATTCTGGGGCATCGCAGAGGGAACTCCCTTTGTGCTCCCACTGGCACAACATGATTATAAACGCGTTGTGCCGATGGTCTCCATGGTGACCCTGGGCTGAAAGATGGCAGCGGGGTCACCAAAGGATGTTGGCCTGTAAGCTCCTGCTCAGCGCACGAGCTGACACTCCTCTTCCCTGCATGTGAGACACTAATCTATTGCTGTGCAATGCAGGAGCATTGCTGTTGTGAATTCTGTTGTCGAACTCCCTCCTGTGGTCGTTAATGGTACTTCGGCGAGTTCTGTCTATGGGCTCCCTCTGGTGGCTGTGAGTGAAGCTGCTGCTTCTGAGGTTCCTTACACAGGTGACGTGGTTTATCCTTTGGTTGGCTGTTCTATTTAACTCCTCTCAGATCGTTACTCCATGCCAGCTGTCAATGTTTTTGCATTGGTTCAGTTCGCTCCTGGATCTCTCTGGTGACCTGCCTTCTCCTGCAGAAGCTAAGTTCCTGATAGTCATTATTTGTTCACTGTTTTCTTGTCCAGCTGGTTTTCATGATTTTGTCTTGCTAGCTGGAAGCTCTGGGATGCAGAGTGGCCCCTCCGCACCGTGAGTCGGTGCGGAGGTCTTTTTTGCACACTCTGCGTGGTCTTTTGTAGGTTTTTGTGCTGATCGCAAAGTTACCTTTCCTATCCTCTGTCTATTTAGTAAGTCTGGCCTCCCTTTGCTGAAACCTGTTTCATTTCTGCGTTTGTGACTTTCATCTTTACTCACAGTCAATATATGTGAAGGGCTTCCTTTACCTTTGGGGAATTTCTCTGAGGCAAGGTAGGCTTTATTTTCTATCTCTAGGGCTAGATAGTTCTTAGGCTGTGACGAGGCGCCTAGGTCTGGTCAGGAGCGCTCCACGGCTATTTCTAGTGTGTGTGATAGGATTAGGGCTTGCGGCCAGCAGAGCTCCCACATCCCAGAGCTCGTCCTGTATGAGGTTTAACTATCAGGTCATTCCGGGTGCTCCTAACCACCAGGTCATAACAAGACAGCTGGCCCAAAGTATTAATGCTTCTCAATAGAGGGATAAGAGAACTTCTGAGACCATTTTTTTTTCTTTGCACTGTGTTTTGTCTTTCTTTTCCCCTAGACCTTTGGGTGGTTCAGGACACAGGTGTAGATATGGACATTCAAGGTATGTCCTCTTGTATGGATCATCTCTCTGCAAGGGTACAAAACATTCAAGATTTTGTGGTTCAGAATCCTATGTTTGAGCCTAAAATTCCTATTCCTGACTTGTTTTCTGGGGATAGATCTAGGTTCTTGAATTTCAAAAATAATTGTAAACTGTTTCTAGCTTTGAAACCCCGCTCCTCTGGTGACCCCGTTCAACAGGTAAAAATCATTATTTCTTTGTTGCGTGGTGACCCTCAAGACTGGGCATTTTCCCTTGCGCCAGGAGATCCGGCATTGCGTGATGTTGATGCGTTTTTTCTGGCGCTTGGATTGCTTTATGATGAACCAAATTCAGTGGATCAGGCAGAGAAAATCTTGCTGGCTTTGTGTCAGGGTCAGGATGAAGCGGAGGTGTACTGTCAGAAGTTTAGAAAGTGGTCTGTGCTTACTCAGTGGAATGAATGTGCCCTGGCGGCAATTTTCAGAAAGGGTCTTTCTGAAGCCCTTAAGGATGTCATGGTGGGATTTCCCACGCCTGCTGGTCTGAATGAGTCTATGTCTTTGGCCATTCAGATCGATCGGCGCATGTGTGAGCGCAAAGCTGTGCACCAGCTGGCGGTATTCTCTGAGCATAGGCCTGAGCCTATGCAGTGTGATATGACTTTGACCAGAGCTGAACGGCAAGAACACAGACGTCGGAATGGACTGTGTTTTTACTGTGGTGAATCCACTCATGCTATCTCCGATTGTCCTAAGCGCACTAAGCGGTTCGCTAGGTCTGCCACCATTGGTACGGTACAGTCTAAATTTCTTTTGTCCGTTACTCTGATTTGCTCTCTGTTGTCCTATTCTGTAATGGCATTTGTGGATTCAGGCGCTGCCCTGAATTTGATGAACTTGGAGTTTGCCAGGCGCTGTGGTTTTTTCTTGGAGCCCTTGCCGTATCCTATTCCATTGAGAGGAATTGATGCTACACCTTTGGCCAAGAATAAGCCTCAGTACTGGACTCAATTGACCATGTGCATGGCTCCTGCACATCAGGAGGATATTCACTTTTTGGTGTTGCATAATCTGCATGATGTGGTCGTTTTGGGGTTGCCATGGCTACAGGTCCATAATCCAGTGTTGGATTGGAAATCTATGTCTGTGTCCAGCTGGGGTTGTCAGGGGGTACATGGTGATGTTCCATTGCTCTCAATTTCACCTTCCACTCCTTCTGAAGTCCCTGAGTTTTTATCAGATTACCGGGATGTATTTGAAGAGCCCAAATCTGGTGCCCTACCTCCTCATAGGGATTGCGCCTGTGCTATTAATTTGATTCCTGGTAGTAAGTTTCCTAAGGGCCGTCTGTTTAATTTATCTATGCCAGAGCACGCCGCTATGCGGAGTTATATAAAGGAATCCTTGGAGAAGGGTCATATTCGTCCGTCGTCGTCACCATTGGGAGCAGGGTTCTTTTTTGTGGCCAAGAAGGATGGTTCTTTGAGACCTTGTATTGATTACCGCCTTCTTAATAAGATCACAGTCAAATTTCAGTATCCTTTGCCGCTACTGTCTGATTTATTTGCTCGGATTAAGGGGGCTAGTTGGTTCACCAAGATAGATCTTCGTGGTGCGTATAATCTTGTGCGAATTAAACAGGGTGATGAATGGAAGACGGCATTTAATACTCCCGAGGGCCATTTTGAGTACCTGGTTATGCCATTCGGGCTTTCTAATGCTCCATCTGTGTTTCAGTCCTTTATGCATGACAT
Organism: Ranitomeya imitator; assembly: GCF_032444005.1. Classification (NCBI taxonomy): domain Eukaryota; kingdom Metazoa; phylum Chordata; class Amphibia; order Anura; family Dendrobatidae; genus Ranitomeya; species Ranitomeya imitator. The sequence goes on along the minus strand of NC_091287.1, from coordinate 215,003,002 downwards.
CTTCCGAGAGTACCTGGATAGATTCATGATTGTATATTTGGATGACATTTTGGTCTTTTCGGATGATTGGGAATCTCATGTGAAGCAGGTCAGAATGGTGTTCCAGGTCCTTCGTGCGAATTCCTTGTTTGTGAAGGGGTCAAAGTGTCTCTTTGGAGTTCAGAAGGTTTCATTTTTGGGTTTCATTTTTTCCCCTTCTACTATTGAGATGGACCCTGTTAAAGTTCAGGCCATTTACGATTGGACTCAGCCGACATCTGTGAAGAGCTTGCAGAAGTTCCTGGGCTTTGCTAGTTTTTATTGTCGCTTCATCGCTAACTTTTCCAGTGTTGCTAAGCCATTGACTGATTTGACCAAGAAAGGTGCTGATGTGGTCAATTGGTCCTCAGCGGCTGTAGAGGCTTTTCAGGAGTTGAAGCGTCGTTTTGCTTCTGCCCCTGTGTTGTGCCAGCCAGATGTTTCGCTCCCTTTTCAGGTGGAGGTTGATGCTTCTGAAATTGGAGCAGGGGCTGTTTTGTCGCAAAGAAGTTCTGATGGCTCGGTGATGAAACCCTGTGCCTTCTTTTCTAGAAAATTCTCGCCTGTTGAGCGCAATTATGATGTTGGCAATCGAGAGTTGTTGGCCATGAAGTGAGCATTCGAGGAGTGGCCACATTGGCTTGAAGGAGCTAAACATCACGTGGTGGTCTTGACGGATCACAAGAATTTGACTTATCTCGAGTCTGCCAAACGGTTGAATCCTAGACAGGCTCGATGGTCGCTCTTTTTCTCCCGTTTTGATTTTGTGGTTTCATACCTTCCGGGATCTAAGAATGTGAAGGCTGACGCCCTGTCAAGGAGTTTTGTGCCTGACTCTCCGGGTGTTCCGGAGCCGGCTGGTATTCTTAAAGAAGGGGTAATTTTGTCTGCCATTTCCCCTGATTTGCGGCGTGTACTGCAAAAGTTTCAGGCTGATAGACCTGACCGTTGTCCTACGGAGAAACTATTTGTCCCTGATATATGGACTAGTAGAGTTATCTCGGAGATTCATTGTTCAGTATTGGCTGGTCATCCTGGAATCTTTGGTACCAGAGATTTGGTGGCTAGATCCTTTTGGTGGCCTTCTTTGTCACGGGATGTGCGTTCTTTTGTGCAGTCCTGTGGGATTTGTGCTCGGGCTAAGCCCTGCTGTTCTCGTGCCAGTGGGTTGCGTTTGCCCTTGCCGATCCCGAAGAGGCCCTGGACGCATATTTCCATGGATTTTATTTCTGATCTCCCTGTTTCTCAAAAGATGTCGGTCATTTGGGTGGTTTGTGATCGCTTCTCTGAGATGGTCCATTTGGTACCCTTATCTAAACTGCCTTCCTCCTCTGATTTGGTGCCATTGTTTTTCCAGCATGTGGTTCGTTCGTTTGCATGGCATTCCAGAGAACATCGTCTCGGACAGAGGTTCCCAGTTTGTTTCGAGGTTTTGGCGGTCCTTTTGCGCTAAGATGGGCATTGATTTGTCGTTTTCTTCGGCTTTCCATCCTCAGACTAATGGCCAAACCGAACGAACTAATCAGACTCTGGAGACAGATCTGAGATGCTTTGTTTCTGCTGATCAGGATGATTGGGTGTTTTTCTTGCCTTTGGCTGAGTTCGCCCTTAATAATTGGGCCAGCTCGGCTACTTTTGTTTCTCCTTTTTTCTGTAATTCTGGTTTCCATCCTCGTTTCTCTTCAGGGCAGGTTGAGCCTTCGGACTGTCCTGGTGTGGATGCGGTGGTGGACAGGTTGCAGCAGATTTGGACTCATGTGGTGGACAATTTGACATTGTCCCAGGAGAAGGCTCAACGTTTCGCTAACCGCCGGCGTTGTGTTGGTCCCCGACTTCGTGTTGGGGATTTGGTTTGGTTGTCATCTCGTCACGTTCCTATGAAGGTTTCCTCTCCTAAGTTTAAGCCTCGTTTCATTGGACCTTATAAGATTTCTGAAGTTCTTAATCCTGTGTCATTTAGTTTGGACCTTCCAGCTTCTTTTGCCATCCATAATGTGTTCCATAGGTCGTTGTTGCGGAGATACGTGGCGCCTATGGTTCCCTCCGTTGATCCTCCTGCCCCGGTGTTGGTCGAGGGGGAGTTGGAGTATGTAGTGAAGATTTTGGATTCTCGTGTTTCAAAACGGAAACTCCAGTATCTGGTCAAGTGGAAGGGTTATGGTCAGGAAGATAATTCCTGGGTTTTTTCCTCTGATGTTCATGCTGCCGATCTTGTTCGTGCCTTTCATTTGGCTCATCCTGATCGGCCTGGGGGCTCTGGTGAGGGTTCGGTGACCCCTCCTAAAGGGGGGGGGGTACTGTTGTGAATTCTGTTGTCGAACTCCCTCCTGTGGTCGTGAATGGTACTTTGGCGAGTTCTGTCTATGGGCTCCCTCTGGTGGCTGTGAGTGAAGCTGCTGCTTCTGAGGTTCCTTACACAGGTGACGTGGTTTATCCTTTGGTTGGCTGTTCTATTTAACTCCTCTCAGATCGTTACTCCATGCCAGCTGTCAATGTTTTTGCATTGGTTCAGTTCGCTCCTGGATTTCTCTGGTGACCTGCCTTCTCCTGCAGAAGCTAAGTTCCTGATGGTCATTATTTGTTCACTGTTTTCTTGTCCAGCTGGTTTTCATGATTTTGTCTTGCTAGCTGGAAGCTCTGGGATGCAAAGTGGCCCCTCCGCACCGTGAGTCGGTGCGGAGGTCTTTTTTGCACACTCTGCGTGGTCTTTTGTAGGTTTTTGTGCTGATCGCAAAGTTACCTTTCCTATCCTCTGTCTATTTAGTAAGTCTGGCCTCCCTTTGCTGAAACCTGTTTCATTTCTGCGTTTGTGACTTTCATCTTTACTCACAGTCAATATATGTGAGGGGCTTCCTTTACCTTTGGGGAATTTCTCTGAGGCAAGGTAGGCTTTATTTTCTATCTCTAGGGCTAGATAGTTCTTAGGCTGTGACGAGGCGCCTAGGTCTGGTCAGGGGTGCTCCACGGCTATTTCTAGTGTGTGTGATAGGATTAGGGCTTGCGGTCAGCAGAGCTCCCACATCCCAGAACTCGTCCTGTATGAGGTTTAACTATCAGGTCATTCCGGGTGCTCCTAACCACCAGGTCATAACACATTGCACAGTATTAGATCATCAATCAGGCAGTGGAAAGTTGATGTCCCATTCTGGGACAATGTAAAAAAGTATAAAAAGAAAGGTAATAAAAATTGTAAGAACATTTTTTTTAAAAAACTCGCAAAATAAAGAAAAAAGGAAAAAATATTAATCCAATAAATACATTTATGTAAAAATAAACAAAAGAGTACACATATTTGGCATCAGTAAATAAGGAACAGAGAGCAACGGACGCGATCAAACCAAAGGCCAAAGATAATAAAAAATAGAAAAAACTTTATTAAATATATAAATAGCAGGAAAGAACAGTGGTTACACTACAGGACTAATGTACAATCTAAAGAAAGAAGAAAAACGCGGGACATGAACTGGTGACGGCGAAGCTAATCATAAATAATATATATACCGTAATGAACCAGTATTGTAGTGGTTACCCCATATAGTAGTAATTATGGTAATTATAACACAATTTGCCATAGGCATATAATCATGGTATTATAATAATAACACATGAAACCTAACCTGGCCATGTAGGGAGCAGGGGAACTACATGGTAGAAATGTCAAATAGGTGCTCAATAAATAAAGAAACACAAAGACTTAATGCGGTCACCTACCAATGTAGCTATACCAAGGCAGATGGGGAAGCCGTACACACAGTCCACGTGGGGCGACGTGGACTGTGTGTACGGCTTCCCCATCTGCCTTGGTATAGCTACATTGGTAGGTGACCGCATTAAGTCTTTGTGTTTCTTTATTTATTGAGCACCTATTTGACATTTCTACCATGTAGTTCCCCTGCTCCCTACATGGCCAGGTTAGGTTTCATGTGTTATTATTATAATACCATGATTATATGCCTATGGCAAATTGTGTTATAATTACCATAATTACTACTATATGGGGTAACCACTACAATACTGGTTCATTACGGTATATATATTATTTATGATTAGCTTCGCCGTCACCAGTTCATGTCCCGCGTTTTTCTTCTTTCTTTAGATTGTACATTAGTCCTGTAGTGTAACCACTGTTATTTCCTGCTATTTATATATTTAATAAAGTTTTTTCTATTTTTTATTATCTTTGGCCTTTGGTTTGATCGCGTCCGTTGCTCTCTGTTCCTTATTTATTGATTGTTGCGATTGGCCGACGATATGTCCTATCTATCTGCAGCTACTATTATCATTGATCTATAATTGCATATAACTACACTCTTGTGTGAAATGCTGCTTATTTGTTCATTGAGTTTTTTCTTTAATATTTGGCATCAGGAACGACCTACCCTGTAAAACTGTTGCACTAGTTAACCCCTTCAGTGAACACCGTTAAAAAAAGAAATAAAAAATGAGGCAAAACACTCTTATTTTAGCTTTATCATCATACAGCTGAACAAAAAGTGAAATAAAACGCGATCAAAAAGACGAATGTAAATAAAAATAGAATCTCTGAAGCGTCATCTTGTCCTGCATAAAAAAAGTCATCATACAGCTACATCACCAGAAAATTAAAAAAGTTATAGCTCTCAGAATAAAGTGATGCAAAAATATTTCTTTTATCTATAAAAAAAATTTTTATTGCTTAAAAGCACCAAAACATAAAAAAACTATATACCGTATTTTTTTTTTTTTAAACTATAAGATGCACTATTTTCCTCCAAAAATGGGGAGGAAAATGGATGGTGCATTTTACAGTCAAGATGTACCTGCTGTGGCTGTGGATGAAGGGTGGGGGAGCGGCAGACGAGTGGGGGGCATGAGCCAGCTGTTACGGCTAACCCTTGTGCCCGCTGTTAAAAAGAAATGAATATTCACTGATCCCCACACCCATTATCTCTCCCACCTCTATGCACTAAATCCAGTGGCGAGATGTGGGAGAGACTATGGGTGTGTGGAGCAGCAAATATTAATCTTCTTTAATAGCAGGCACACTGTTAGCTGTAGCCGTTGGCTTCCTGCTGCGAATGGGCGATCTTGTGTGCACACATGATCGCCCAGCCGCTGCCGGAAGCTGCCAGCTGCGGCTAACACTGAGCCTGCTATTAAAGAAGATGACTATTCACTGCTCCACATGGCCATTGTCCTGGGCATGAGGAGCAGTGAGTATTCCAGCAGTTGTTCTTGGCTTCTAAGCAGCGCATGACGTCACTGCCATGCACTGCTTATAAGCATAAATCAGTTGTTGGCATGAGAACATGATGCTGCGAGGGAGTACAGGGAAGGTAAGTAAAATGGTTATTTTTTTTATGTTTGTCTGATGGGGGCCATGCATACCAGGATGGGGATGGAGACCATGCATACCATGATAGGGATGAATGGGTCATGCATACCAGAAAAGGGATGAGGGGGACATGCATACCAGGATGGGAATGAGGAGGCCATGCATGCCAGGATAGGGATGAGGGGACCATGTATATCAGAATGAGGAAGAGGGGACCATGTACAGTACAGACCAAAAGTTTGGACACACCTTCTCATTTAAAGATTTTTCTGTATTTTCATGACTATGAAAATTGTACATTCACACTGAAGGCATCAAAACTATGAATTAACACATGTGGAATTATATACTTAACAAAAAAGTGTGAAACAACTGAAAATATGTCTTATATTCTAGGTTCTTCAAAGTAGCCACCTTTTGCTTTGATGACTGCTTTGCACACTCTTGGCATTCTCTTGATGAGCTTCAAGAGGTAGTCACTGGAAATGGTCTTCCAACAATCTTGAAGGAGTTCCCAGAGATGCTCAGCACTTGTTGGTCCTTTTGTCTTCACTCTGCGGTCCAGCTCGCCCCAAACCATCATCTGGCCAGGTCATCTGGCGTAGCACCCCATCACTCTCCTTCTTGGTCAAATAGCCCTTACACAGCCTGGAGGTGTGTTTGGGGTGATTGTCCTGTTGAAAAATAAATGATGGTCCAATTAAACGCACAAAGACACGGTGGTTGGAACCAAAGATCTCAAATTTGTACTCATCAGACCAAAGCACAAATTTCCACTGGTCTATTGTCCATTCCTTGTGTTCTTTAGCCCAAACAAGTCTCTTCTGCTTGTTGCCTGTCCTTAGCAGTGGTTTCCTAGCAGCTATTTTACCATGAAGGCCTGCTGCACAAAGTCTCCTCTTAACAGTTGTTGTAGAGATGTGTCTGCTGCTAGAACTGTGTGTGGCATTGACCTGGTCTCTAATCTGAGCTGCTGTTAACTTGCGATTTCTGAGGCTGGTGACTCGGATAAACTTATCCTCAGAAGCAGAGGTGACTCTTGGTCTTCCTTTCCTGGGGCGGTCCTCATTTGAGCCAGTTTCTTTGTAGCGCTTGATGGTTTTTGCAACTGGACTTGGGGACACTTTCAAAGTTCTCCCAATTTTTCGGACTGACTGACCTTCATTTCTTAAAGTAATGATGGCCACTCCTTTTTCTTTACTTAGCTGCTTTTTATCTTGCCATAAAACAAATTCTAACAGTCTATTCAGTAGGACTATCAGCTGTGTATCCACCAGACTTCTGCACAACACAACTGATGGTCCCAACACCAATTTTCTCCACCAGAGAGGGAAAGCTAGTGACTGAGGGCAGATATTAATAGCCTGGAGAGGGTCCATGGTTATTGCCCCCCCTGGCTAAAAACATCTGCCCCTAGCCCCCCAGAAAAGGCACATCTGTAAGATGCGCCTATTCCGGCACTTAGCCTTAATCTTACCATTGCTCTGTGGCTGTGGCATATGGGGTAATAACTGGTTAATGTCACCTTGCTATTGTAAGCTGACATTAATCCTGGTTAATAATGGAGAGGTGTCAATAAGACCATAATATCATACCATACCATAATAACCATTATTAGTATGAAAGGGTTATTACAGCAGGGTATGAAAATGTATGACAGCATGGGAAAATGTTTAGAAACTTTCCCACCCTAATAAGTTCATGTCCGGTCAGGCAGGGAGGCTGCGCAGGCAGCTTTTCATTCATTCCTCTGTGGTTTACAGCCCTGCCGGTCGCTTAAGCACCGCTCCGGGTTGTAAACTATTTAACCCCATGAGATGGATTGCAGCGTGGGACTTGACTGTACAGCGGACAGGTATGGAATATTGTTGCTTTTTTATTTTGGATTTTTTTACAGAAGAACAAGGGCTTCGCTTGGATTGAGAGTGCAATAAAGATGTTAAACCTGTGTTTCATTATTTCATTAAAAGACTTTATTCTTTGTGTGTGTGTGTGTGTGTGTGTGTGTGTGTGTATTTTTACCCTTTCATACTATTGGATTAATAATGGAGAGGTGTCTTATTGACACCTCTCCATTATTAACCAGGCTTAATGTCACCTTACAATAGCCAGGTGACACTAATCCCTTATTACCCTATATGCCACCACGACAGGGCAATGGGAGGAGAGAGACTAAGTGCCGGAATAGGTGCATTTTACAGATGCGCCTTTTCTGGGGTGCCTGGGGCAGATGTTTTTAACCAGGGGGGGCAATAACCATGGTCCCTCTCTGGGCTATTAATATGCTCTCAGTCACTGGCTTTCTCTCTCTGGCGAAAAAATTTGCGCGGGAGCCCACGCCAGTTTTTCTGTGAATTAATCCTCTAATTGAACACCTACAGCTCCAAAATTTTACACACTTTACTAACATTATTAGCCAGGGACATATATAAATCTAACCGATATGCAATAGTTTACTGTATGTAAACCATGTCTCATATCCTGTCGGGTTCGGTAATGATTTTACAGAACCCGACAATTTAATTATCGGCTATTCTGCTACCTAACTCTCTATGAAATATAAAATACACCTATTCTATGTGTAGACATTTATTTTATCTATTCTATTTTAATCTGTCAGTGTGATTTTACATTACACTGCACTAAATTGCCGGCTTTTCTAAAGGACACCGGTGCGTATTTCTCGCAAGTCACACTGATCGTCCGTGTGGTGTGCGAGTTTTTCTCGCACCCATAAACTTTCATTGGCGAGTCTCGGCTGTATTATATGATTTCTCTTGCACGTATAATACGGCCGAAAAAACAACGGATGATAGGAGCTGCCCCATAGATTAACATTGGTATTGGTATATATTTTTCATATATACACTGCTCAAAAAAAATAATGGGAACACTTAAACAACAGAATATAACTCCAAGTAAATCAAACTTTTGCGAAATCAAGCTGTCCTCTTAGGAAGCAACACTGTTTGACAATCAACTTCACATGCTGTTGTGCAAATGAAATAGACAACAGATGGAAATTATTGGCAATTATCAAGACACACTCAATAAAGGAGTGGTTTTGCAGGTGGGGACGTCACTTAGTCTGCGCTGACTCCCCACCTGACACGGTGAACTGACAGCGTGGGAAAATATTCATAAACTTTCCCACACTAATCAGTTCATGTCCGCTCAGGCGGGGAGGCTGCGCAGACAGCTTTTCATTCATTTCATTCTTCTTCAGAGAGGAAGAAGACTACAACTCTAGTTCTAGTGACAAGGCTCGTTAAAGGGTCGACATTGACTGTTAGTATTGCTACTTCCAATAGGTGGCACTAGAGTTCTAGTCTTCTTCCTCTCTGAAGAGACAATTTGCATATTTCCCAGAGGAACATTGCGGCTTTAAGTCTCCTCACCTTGACATGCTTATCATGTCACTCTCCACAAGGAGAAACGATACTTCTTGGATCCCGGTCAGACGCCTCTCAATCAGCCAAACCAGATCTCCACTTTGCACTGACGAGGGGCAGTACCCCGAAACACAGTCTGCAAATTGAGATTCTTGTTTGGCTATTATCCTAAGTCATGTGACAAGGCTCGTTAAAGGGTCGACATTGACTGTTAGGATTGCTACTTCCAATAGGTGGCACTAGAGTTCTAGTCTTCTTCCCCTCTGAAGAGACAATTTGCAACTTTTTTTCATAAAATTTTTACTTCAGATCCAATTTGTTTTATTTTACCAAGGGTAACAGGAGAAATTGGACCACAAAAGTCGTTGTACAATTTGTCCTTACTACGCTGATACCCCATATGTTGGGGTAAACCATTGTTTTGGCACATGGCAGAGCTCAAAATGGAAGGATCGCCATTTGACTTTTCAATGTAAAATTTGCTGGAATTGAGATCGGACACCATGTCGCGTTTGGAGAGCCTCTGATGTGCCTAAACAGTGGAAACCCCCCACAAGTGACACCATTTGGAAAGTAGACCCCCTAAGGAACTAATCTAGATGTGTGGTGAGCACTTTGAACCTCCAAGTGCTTCACAGAAGTTTATAATGTACAGCCGTAAAAAAAAATCATATTTTTTTTCACAAAAAATGATCTTTTCTCCCCAAATTTTTTATTTTCCCAAGGGTAAAAGGACAAATTGGACCCAAAACATTGCTGTGCAATTTGTCCTGAGTACGCTGAAACCCCATGTGTGGGGGTAAACCACTGTTTGGGCGCATGGCAGAGCTCGGAAGGGAAGGAGCGCCGTTTGACTTTTCAATGCAACATTGGCTGGAATTGAGATCGGACACCATGTCGCGTTTGGAGAGCCCCTGATGTGCCTAAACAGTGGAACCCCCCTCAAGTGACACTATTTTGGAAAGTAGATCCCCTAAGGAACTAATCTAGATGTGTGGTGAGCACTTTTAACCCCCAATTGTTTCACTTAAGTTTAGAATGTAGTGCCGTGAAAATTAAAAATTAATTTTGTCTTTCCACAAAATGATCTTTTAGCCCACAAATTTTTATTTTCCCAAGGGTAATAGGACAGATAGCACCCCAAAAGTTGTTGTCCAATTTGTCCTGAGTACGCTGATACCCCATATGTGGGGGGAACCACTGTTTGAGCGCACGGCCGAGCTCGGAAGGGAAGGAGCGCCGCTTGGAATGCACACTTAGATGGATTGGTCTGCAGGCGTCACATTGCATTTGCAGAGCCCCTGATGTACCTAAACAGTAGAAACCCCCCACCAAGTGACCCCATATTGGAAACTAGACCCCCCAAGGAACTTATCTAGATGTGTTGTGAGAACTTTGAACGCCCAAGTGTTTCACTACAGTTTATAACGCAGAACCGTGAAAATAAAAAATCCTTTTTTTTTCCACAAAAATTATTTTTTAGCCCCCAGGAAACCCCCAATTCTAACTGAAACCCTAACCCAAACACACCCCTAACCCTAATCCCAAGCATAACCCTAACCACACCCCTAACCCTAATCCCAACCGTAAATGTAATCCAAGCCCTAACTTTAGCCCTAGCCTTAGTCCCAACCCTAGCCCCAGACCTAACCCTAACCCTAGCCCTAAAACTAGCCCTAAACCTAATGGGAAAATGGAAATAAATACATTTTTTAAAGTTTTATTATTTTTCGCTAACTAAGGGGGTGATGAAGATGGGTTTGATTTAGTTTTATGGCGTTTTTTGGGCGGATTTTTATGATTGGCAGCCGTCACACACTAAAAGACGCTTTTTTGCATTGCTTTATTCTGAGAGCTATAACTTTTTTATTTTTCTGCTGATGATGCTTTTTGGTGGCTTTTTTTTGTGGGACAAGATGACGTTTTCAGCGGTACCATGTATATTTATATCCGTCTTTTTGATCGCGTGTTATTCCACTTTTTGTTCGCCGGTATGAAAATAAAGCATTGTTTTTTGCCTCATTTTTTATTTACTTTTTTTTGCTGTGTTCACTGAAGGGGTTAACTAGTGGGATAGTTTTATAGAGCGGGTCATTACAGATGCGGCGATACCAAATATATGTACTTTTACTGTTTTTTTTATTATTTATATACATAAATAAATGGATTTATTGGGAAATATTTTTTTTTCCTTATTTGGGGATTTTTATTTTTTTATATATATATATATATATATAAAAAAAAAAAAAGGAAAACAGCATAACAAAAATGAAAAAAAGGTGGACTTTATTGCCTGAACGGCGTGACAACATTTCGGATATAGTATCCTTTCTCAAGCAGTGCATACATAGAAATGTCAGGTTTTTATACAGACCACAGATAAATCTCATTACAAATATCGTTACATCAATTTGTCAAAAATACAGTATTATCAAAGTGCAAAGTGACAAGAAAAAGTGCATACGTGCAATGATCACAAGATCCCTTTAAAACATCACATTAATCAGTATTTGCTGTACAGCGATCTCTCATATAAAACAAAAGTACATTAAGTACCTAATCGCCATAATTACACTAGCCAGGTGTCTCCATATGAAGCGCAATCCAAAAAAAAGGGCACTCACACATGTTTTTGCTTGCAGACGCCATATCCACGGCGTTCCCAGACTCAAACTGCGCATGTCCATGACGATATTACCCATGGATCATAGCGCCACTCTTTGCGCCTGCGCAGACCGCATCTGAGGTGCCGGACGCCATCTTGCTTAAGGTACCACTAATCTCCAGTCGCCGTTATACATATACACATATGTCACAGCAATGGCAGAATTAAAGCAGAGCATAACCTGCATATAGCATATATTAAGATGCATCTTATCATCCCACATAAAGGATCCATAAACATCGCTAAATAACGGCACACATGCCAAACCATGAGGGCATCATTAAAGAGCAATATATGCAATATATAATTGTATATATATATGATTGTAAATACATCATTGTAAATACACACCTGTACTTTGCATCTCCCCCACCTCATTGTAGATTGTAAGCTCTCACGAGCAGGGTTGTCTTATTTTTGCTTTAATTATTGTATTGTTAACGTTGTTACTTATGACTTTTGTGTTTGAAACTGTTAAACTGTAAAGCGCTGCGGAATATGTTGGCGCTATATAAATAAAGATTATTATTATAATATCCATTCTTATGACTGGACAATAAGTAAGATCAAAATTTGGACAGTAGTAAAAATAACCAAGGTCAAGGCATAAGCCTAATAATGTGCTACGAGACACCGGGAACACCCCACTCATAAAGAAGGGTCTCCTGTGTCAAGAGCGCAGACCAGAGCGAAAAAGGAGGAAATTAAACCCCCTTTCCACTCAGCCCACAACAAGTAGCACAAAAAGACCAATGGTAAAGCAACTCTAAATGTCCATATTTCGAATTGTAAATGAACCAAAACACATCAAGTGAAGTTCAATACAGAGATTTTATTACGTCCCCCAGTTTTACAGTCTGGATGATAGTGTGTAATTTCAAAACACTGTTTTGCATATGCTATTGTTATGTTACAAAAAAACAAGCAAAATGTGAAAAAAATATAAAAGAAAAAATAAAAAGAAAAAAATATTTTTATTGGCATTGTCGCTTCATATGGCGGTACACCTGAAAAAAAGAAAAAAGAAAAAAAGAATGAATCCGGAGAAAAAGGATCTTCATATACATATAAAAAAAACACACTCAAACATATGGGGAAAAGAACCCACAATGTATCTTACAGAAGCTGATTACATTTAAAATCTACATTCAAACCATGAGGTTTAAGGGTATTTAGTTTCGTTATCCATTCCAGTTCCCTCCTCTTTAATAATCTTAAACTATCCCCTCCCCTCCTCTGAACAGGTATAGTGTCAATTATACGAAATCGTAATTGTTTTTCAGTGTGATTTTTTTCTGAGAAATGTTTGGAGACTGGAAGGTCCATACATTTTTTTCGTATAGTATGCCGGTGTTGATTGATTCTTGTTTTAAAATCACAACTAGTCTCACCCACATACCATAAATGACACGGACATTCAAGTAAGAGACAAGGAAAGCAGCCTCTCCGAGTCTGTCCTGTAAGTATCAACTGGTTACTTTTTTTAAAAGATCCTACGTCAGACCTAACCAGAGTCGAAGCTATAGTACGGCTCCTTTTATATGAGAACAATGGTGGCCGTGAGAATTCAGATACTTGTGGCAAACACCTATGCAACATCCCCCAGTGTTTAGTTATAATGTTCGCAATAATGCCACTCCCCTCACAATAGGATGATACAAAGGGAATACGATTTAAAACTTTGGCCCTTCGTTTTTTATGAAAAAGATCCTCTCTGTTTACATCATCTACTCTACCTTTTTGGGTTTCCAACAAACTTTGGGGATAACCCCTATCCAAAAATTTTTTCATAACATTTTGAAAGGAATTTTCTCGGGAATAAGCATCACTCTCAATTCTCTTAATACGCAAGAGTTGACTATAAGGTATCGATTCTTTCATTTTTTTCGGATGTTGGCTGTCAAAGGAAAGCAAATCATTTCTATCAGTTGGTTTAATGTATAATTGAGTGGTCAATTTATTTGCCTCACATCTTACATTAACATCCAGAAATTGAATATCGGTTTAGAGTATACGAGGGTAAATTTAATTGTCTCATCAATTGTATTGAGATACCTATGAAAATCATGAAGCAACTCTTCTGTTCCAGTCCAAATGAGGAAGACATCATCTATGTATCTCCACCACGCGGCAACAAGGCCGAAGTGGTGGGACACATAGACGAAGTCTTCCTCAAGGACACTCATTACTATATTTGCATACGCGGGCATGCAAATAAATTTAAACGTCCTAATATGTCTAAATTTGTTATCTACGCATAAAATTGTTATCTACGCATTTTTCGTCAGATGCTAGGGAATTCATAGTGGAGTTATTGAAACTGGTACTTACAAAGAATTATTTTTTGTTTGGGGATTCTTTTTATTTGCAATTACCCGGGACCGCCATGGGCGCCAACATGGCGCCCGCGTATGCAAATATAGTAATGAGTGTCCTTGAGGAAGACTTCGTCTATGTGTCCCACCACTTCGGTCTTGTTGCCGCGTTATACATTAAACCAACTGATAGAAATGATTTGTCACAAAAAACTGGGAAAACTTATTGACTCGAGTATAAGCCTAGGGTAGGAAATGCAGCAGCTACTGGTAAATTTCAAAAATAAAAATAGATGCTCCATACCGTTCATTATTGCCCCATAGATGCTCCATATACAACTGTGCTATATACAATGCTCTATACCATTCATTATGACCCCATAGATGCTCCATAGAAATCTGTGCCCTATATCTATTGCTCTGCACCGTTGATTATGACCCCATAGATGCTCCATAGAAAACTGTGCCCTATATCTATTGCTCTGCACCGTTGATTATGGCCCCATAGATGCTCCATAGAAAGCTGTGCCATATATATATATTGCTCTGCACCGTTCATTATGGCCCCATAGATTCTCCTTATAAAGCTGTGCCATATATAATGCTCTGCACTGTTCATTATGGCCCCATAGATGCTCCTTATAAAGCTGTGCCATATATAATGCTCTGCACTGTTCATTATGGCCCCATAGATGCTCCTTATAAAGCTGTGCCATATATATTGCTCTGCACTGTTCATTATGGCCCCATAGATTCTCCTTATAAAGCTGTGCCATATATATATTGCTCTGCACTGTTCATTATGGCCCCATAGATTCTCCTTATAAAGCTGTGCCATATATGCTCTGCACTGTTCATTATGGCCCCATAGATGCTCCTTATCACGCTGTGCGGTGCCATATAGATTGCTCTGCACCGTTGATTATGGCCCCATAGATGCTGCATATATAATGCTGCTGGTGCTGCAATAAAAAAAAAAAATCACATACTCACCTCTCTTCGCTCAGGACGCCAGCGCTTTCAATAATTACCTGCTCATCGTGCGGCTCCGTCTCCAGCACTGACGCTCAGCAGAGGGTGCGCACTGACTACGTCACAGCGCCCTCTAACCTGAGTGTCACTGCCAGAGGACGCTGCAGACGGAGCCGCACCGGAGCGAGGAGAGGTAAATATCGCGCAGCGCTGCGCTCCCCTTACCTGCTGCGGCGCGGTCCCTGCAGTCCCTGGCTTCCCCGGCGCTGCAGCTTCTTCCTGTAATTGAGCGGTCACAGTTACCGATCATTTACAGCAATGAATATGCGGCTCCTCCCCTATGGAGGCGGAGCCGCCTATTCATTTCTGTAATGAGCGGTGCCATGTGACCGCTCAGTACAGGAAGAATCTGCAGCGCCGGGGAAGCCAGGGACTGCAGGGACTGCGCCGCAGCAGGTAAGTATGATTACACAGCCCCCGCTGTCCCTCACCTGCCGACCCCCGGGTATATGACTTGAGTATAAGCCGAGAGGGGGACTTTCAGCCCCAAAAAATGGGCTGAAAATCTCGGCTTATACTCGAGTATATACGGTATATATTTTTTTACTTTGTAACATTGTCCCAGGGTGAGACATCACTATATTAGTTCAGATCGCGGATCTGACACTTTGCATAGCACTGAGTGCCACTTCACTTCAGGACCCGGAAGGAGCCCCGCGGCCATCTTGGATCCGGGGATTGCTTCTAGGACACCGGAACAACGCGATCGCTTCGTGTTGTTCCAGTGGGAGAGTGCAGGGTGCCCCCGCCCCTGCGCAATGCCCCGCTATGTCGCTGTCACTACTGACAGCGGCATCAGAGGGGTTAAATGCCCACGATCAGCGCCAGCGCCGATCGTGGGCATTGCTGCGGGGTGTCAGCTGTCATACACAGCTGACACCTGCACGCGATCGTCGCGTCACTCAGCGTGAGGCCGCGCGATTGTGCCGCCGTACTAGTACTGCGGTTTGCGGGAACTCGGTTCCCACAGAGCAGTACTAGTACGGCGCATGTCAGGAAGGGGTTAAATCACCGAGATATCTTACACAAAATACTTAATAAGTAACATTTCCCACATGTCTACTTTACATCAGCACAATTTTTGAACCATTTTTTTTTTGTTAGGGAGTTACAAGGGAAAGTTGGCCAGCGATTTCTCATTTTTACACAGTTTTTTTTTTTTAGGGCCAACATCACATTTGAAGTCACTTTGAGGTGTCTATATGAGAGAAAATACCAAAAATTGACACCATTCTAAAAACTGCACACCTCAAAGTTCTCAAAACCACATTTAACCCCTTCCCGACCTTTGACGCCACGTAGGCGTCATGAAAGTCGGTGCCATTCCGACCCATGACGCCTATGCGGCGTCATGGAAAGATCGCGTCCCTGCAGATCGGGTGAAAGGGTTAACTCCCATTTCACCCGATCTGCAGGGACAGGGGGAGTGGTAGTTTAGCCCAGGGGGGTGGCTTCACCCCCTCGTGGCTACGATCGCTCTGATTGGCTGTTGAAAGTGAAACTGCCAATCAGAGCGATTTGTAATATTTCACCCATTATAACGGGTGAAATATTACAATCCAGCCATGGCCGATGCTGAAATATCATCGGCCATGGCTGGAAATACTAGTGTGCCCCCACCCCACCCCTCCGATCGCCCCCCCAGCCCTCCGATCTGGCCGGTACACTGCTCCGGCTCCCCTCCGTCCAGTGCTCCGCTCCCCCCCGTGCTCTTGTCCACTCCCCCCGTGCTCCAATCACCCCCCCGTGCTCCAATCACCCCCCCTGCACTCCGATCCACCCCCCCGGTGCTCCGTTCCACCCCCCCGTGCTCCATTCCAGCCCCCCCGTGCTCCGTTCCACGCCCCCCGTGCTCCGTTCCACCCCTCCCGCACTCCGATTCCCCCCCCCCCGTGCTCCGATCCCCCCCCCCCGGTGGTCCCCCCCCACCCCATCATACTTACCGATCCAGCCGGGGTCCCGTCCGTCTTCTCCCTGGGCGCCGCCATCTTCCAAAATGGCGGGCGCACTGCGCATGCGCCCGCCATTTTGGAAGATGGCGGCGCCCAGGGAGAAGACGGACGGGACCCCGGCCGGCCGGCAGATTCGTTCCAAAGTGCATTTTGATCACTGAGATATAATCTATCTCAGTGATCAAAATAAAAAAAATAATAAATGACCCCCCCCCCCCTTTGTCACCCCCATAGGTAGGGACAATAAAAAAATAAAGAAATTTTTTTTTTTCCACTAATGTTAGAATAGGGTTAGGGTTAGGGTTAGGGGTAGGGTTAGGGGTAGGGTTAGGGTTAGGGGTAGGGTTAGGGTTAGGGCTAGGGGTAGGGTTAGGGTTAGGGCTAGGGGTAGGGGTAGGGTTAGGGTTAGGGTTAGGGCTAGGGGTAGGGGTAGGGTTAGGGTTAGGGCTAGGGTTAGGGTTTCGGTATGTGCACACGTATTCTGGTCCTCTGCGGATTTTTCCGCTGCGGATTTGATAAATCCGCAGTGCTAAACCGCTGCGGATTTATGGCGGATTTACCGCGGTTTTTCTGCGCATTTCACTGCGGTTTTACAACTGCGATTTTCTATTTGAGCAGTTGTAAAACCGCTGCGGAATCCGCACAAAGAAGTGACATGCTGCGGAATGTTAACTGCTGCGTTTCCGTGCAGTTTTTCCGCAGCATGGGCACAGCGATTTTTGTTTCCCGTAGGTTTACATTGAACTGTAAACTCATGGGAAACTGCTGTGGATCTGCAGCGTTTTCCGCAGCGTGTGCACATACCTTTAGAATTAGGCTATGTGCACACGGTGCGGATTTGGCTGCGGATTCGCAGCAGTGTTCCATCAGGTTTACAGTACCATGTAAACATATGGAAAACAAATCCGCTGTGCCCATGGTGCAGAAAATACCACGCGGAAACGCTGCGTTGTATTTTCCGCAGCATGTCAATTCTTTGTGCGGATTCCGCAGCGTTTTACACCTGTTCCTCAATAGGAATCCGCAGGTGAAATCCGCACAAAAAACACTGGAAATCCGCGGAAAATCCGCAGGTAAAACGCAGTGCCTTTTACCCGCGGATTTTTCAAAAATGGTGCGAAAATATCTCACACGAATCCGCAACGTGGGCACATAGCCTTAGGGTTAGGGTTGGAATTAGGGTTGTGGTTATGGTTAGGGGTGTGTTGGGGTTAGGGTTGTGGTTAGGGGTGTGTTGCGGTTAGGGTTGTGTTTAGGGTTATGGCTACAGTTGGGATTAGGGTTAGGGGTGTGTTGGGGTTAGTGTTGGAGGTAGAATTGAGGGGTTACCACTGTTTAGGCACATCAGGGGTCTCCAAACGCAACATGGCGCCACCATTGATTCCAGCCAATCTCGTATTCAAAAAGTCAAATGGTGCTCCCTCACTTCCGAGCCCTGACGTGTGCCCAAACAGTGGTTTACCCCCACATATGGGGTACCAGCATACTCAGGACAAACTGCGCAACAATTACTGGGGTCCAATTTCTCCTGTTACCCTTGTGAATCAAAAAAAATGCTTGCTAAAACATAATTTTTGAGGAAAGAAAAATGATTTTTTATTTTCACGGCTCTGCGTTGTAAACGTCTGTGAAGCACTTGGGGGTTCAAAGTGCTCACCACATATCTAGATAAGTTCCTTGGGGGGTCTAATTTCTAAAATGGGGTCACTTGTGGGGGTTTCTACTGTTTAGGCACACCAGGGGCTCTGCAAACGCAACGTGACACCCGCAGACCATTCCATCAAAGTCTGCATTTCAAAAGTCACTACTTCCCTTCTGAGCCCCGACGTGTGCCCAAACAGTGGTTTACCCCCACTCATGGGGTATCAGCGTACTCAGGAGAAACTGGACAACAACTTTTGGGGTCCAATTTCTCCTGTAACCCTTGGGAAAATAAAAAATTCTGGGCTAAATAATTATTTTTGAGGAAAGAAAACGTATTTATTATTTTCACGGCTCTGCATTATAAACTTCTATGAAGCACTTGGGGGTTCAAAGTGCTCACCACACATCTAGATAAGTTCCTTTCGGAGTCTAGTTTCCAAAATGGGGTCACTTGTGGGGGGTTTCTACTGTTTAGGCACATCAGGGGCTCTGCAAACGCAACGTGACGCCGGCAGAGCATTCCATCAAAGTCTGCATTTCAAAACGTCACTACTTCAATTCCAAGCCCCGGCATGTGCCCAAACAGTAGTTTACCCCCACATATGGGGTATCACCATACTCAGGAGAAACTGGACAACAAATATTGGGGTCAAATTTCTCCTGTTACCCTTGGGAAAATTAAAAAATTCTGGGCTAAATAATTATTTTTGAGGAAAGAAAACGTATTTATTATTTTCACGGCTCTGCATTATAAACTTCTATGAAGCACTTGGGGGTTCAAAGTGCTCACCACACATCTAGATAAGTTCCTTTGGGGGTCTAGTTTCCAAAATGGGGTCACTTGTGGGGGGTTTCTACTGTTAAGCCACATCAGGGGCTCTGCAAACGCAACGTGACGCCCACAGAGCATTCCATCAAAGTCTGCATTTCAAAACGTCACTACTTCACTTCCGAGCCCCGGCATGTGCCCAAACAGTGATTTACCCCCACATATGGGGTATCAGCGTACTCAGGAGAAACTGGACAACAACTTTTGGGGTCAAATTTCTCCTGTTACCCTTGGGAAAATAAAAAATTGCAGGCTAAAAGATCATTTTTGAGAAAATAATTTTTTTTTTTTTTTCATGGCTCTGCGTTATAAACTTCTGTGAAGCACTTGGGGGTTCAAAGTCCTCACCACACATCTAGATTAGTTCCTTTGGGGGTCTAGTTTCCAAAATGGTGTCATTTCTGGGGGATCTCCAATGTTTAGGCACACAGGGGCTCTCCAAACGTGACATGGTGTCCGCTAATGATTGGAGCTAATTTTCCATTTAAAAAGCCAAATGGCGTGCCATCCCTTCCGAGCCCTGCCGTGCGCCCAAACAGTGGTTTACCCCCACATATTGGGTATCTGCGTACTCAGGACAAACAGGACAACAATATTTGGGGTCCAATTTCTCCTATTATCCTTGGCAAAATAGGAAATTCCAGGCTAAAAAATCATTTTTGAGGAAAGAAAAATTATTTTTTATTTTCATGGCTCTGCGTTATAAACTTCTGTGAAGCACCTGGGGGTTTAAAGTGCTCAATATGCATCTAGATAAGTTCCTTGGGGGTCTAGTTTCCAAAATGGGGTCATTTGTGGGGGAGCTCCAATGTTTAGGCACACAGGGGCTCTCCAAACGCGACATGGTGTCCGCTAACAATTGGAGCTAATTTTCCATTCAAAAAGTCAAATGGCGCGCCTTCCCTTCCGAGCCCTGCCGAGTGCCCAAACAGTGGTTTACCCCCACATATGAGGTATCGACGTACTCGGGAGAAATTGCCCAACAAATTTTATGATCCATTTTACCCTACTGCCCATGTGAAAATGAAAAAATTGAGGCGAAAAGAATTTTTTTGTGAAAAAAAAGTACTTTTTCATTTTTACAGATCAATTTGTGAAGCACCTGAGGGTTTAAAGTGCTCACTAGGCATCTAAATAAGTTCCTTGGGGGGTCTAGTTTCCAAAATGGGGTCACTTGTGGGGGAGCGCCAATGTTTAGGCACACAGGAGCTCTCCAAACGCGACATGGTGTCCGCTAACGATGGAAATAATTTTTCATTCAAAAAGTCAAATGGCGCTCCTTCCCTTCCAAGCCCTGCCGTGCGCCCAAACAGTGGTTTACCCCCACATATGAGGTATCAGCGTACTCAGGACAAATTGGACAACAACTTTCGTGGTTCAGTTTCTCCTTTTACCATTGGGAAAATAAAAAAATTGTTGCTAAAAGATAATTTTTGTGACTAAAAAGTTAAATGTTCATTTTTTCCTTCCATGTTGCTTCTGCTGCTGTGAAGCACCTGAAGGGTTAATAAACTTCTTGAATGTGGTTTTGAGTACCTTGAGGGGTGCAGTTTTTACAATGGTGTCACTTTTGGGTATTTTCAGCCATATAGACCCCTCAAACTGACTTCAAATGTGAGGTGGTCCCTAAAAAAAATGGTTTTGTAAATTTCGTTGTAAAAATGACAAATCGCTGGTCAAATTTTAACCCTTATAACTTCCTAACAAAAAAAAATTTTGTTTCCAAAATTGTGCTGATGTAAAGTAAACATGTGGGAAATGTTATTTATTAACTATTTTGTGTCACATATCTCTCTGGTTTAACAGAATAAAAATTCAAAATGTGAAAATTGCGAAATTTTCAAAATTTTCGCCAAATTTCCGTTTTTATCACAAATAAACGCAGAATTTATTGACCTAAATTTAACACTAATATGAAGCCCAATATGTCACGAAAAAACAATCTCAGAACCGCTAGGATCCGTTGAAGCGTTCCTGAGTTATTACCTCATAAAGGGACACTGGTCAGAATTGCAAAAAACGGCAAGGTCTTTAAGGTCAAAATAGGCTGGGTCATGAAGGGGTTAAGAAGTTTATTAACCCTTCAGGTGCTTCACAGGAATTTTTGGAATGTTTAAAAAAAATGAACATTTAACTTATTTTCACAAAAAAATTAATTCCGATCCAATTTGTTTTATTTTACCAGGGGTAACAGAAAAATTTGGACCCCAAAAGTTGTTGCACAATTTGTCCTGAGTAAGCTGATACCCCATATGTGGGGGTAAACCACTGTTTGGGTGCATGGCAGAGCTCGGAAGGGAAGGAGCGCCATTTGACTTTTCAATGCAAAATTGGCTAGAATTCAGATAGGATGCCATGTCGAGTTTGGAGAGCCCTTAATGTGGCTAAACAGTGGAAACCCTCCACAGGAGATACCATTTTGGAAAATAGACTCACTAAGGAACTTTTCTAGGTGTGTGGTGAGCACTTGGAACCCCAAGTGCTTCACAGAAGTTTATAATGTAGAGACGTAAAAATAAAAAATCATATTTTTTCACAAAAATGATCTTTTCGCCCTAATTTTTTATTTTCCCAAGGGTAACAGGAGAAATTGGACCCCAAAAGTTGTTGTGCAATTTGTCCGGAGTACGCTGATACCCTATATGTGGGGGTAAACCGCTGTTTGGGCACATGGCAGAGCTTGGAAGGGAAAGAGCACTGTTTTAGTTTTTCAACGCAGAATTTGCTGAAATTCAGATCATACACCATGTCGCATTTGGAGAGCTGTTATGATCCGGTGACCTAGGAGCTGCATGAGAACTTTCACTGGAGAAGGTGTCCACTATACTGACTGCAATCCTGAACTTAACACCGCAACTAGAAGTAGCCGTGGAGTGTACCTAACACACCTAGACACCTTGTCACAGTCGGAGGACTAAATACCCCTAAAGATGGAAATTGGAATACTATCTTGCCTCAGAGAAAATCCCCAAAGGATAGACAGCCCCCCACAAATATTGGCGGTGAGTCGGAGAGGAAAAAACATACACAGGTAGAAAAACAGGATTTAGCACAGGAGGCCACTCTAGCTAGATAGGACAGGATAGGACAGAGTTCTGAGTGGTCAGTATTAAAACCCTTCAAAACATACACAGCAGAATATACAAAAAACTTCCTACATCTACTAAAAGATGTAGGAGCGTAAATCTGCAACTCCAGTGAATCCTACAATCAGAGCAGGAATAAAACTGAAACAAGCACACAGCAGTGTGCCACAGATACAAAAACCAAACACTTATCTTTGCTGAATTTGGCAGCAAGCAGGAGAAGCCAGAAAGTGATCCAACACTTCACAAGGAACATTGACAACTGGCAAGGGCTAAAGGATCCTGCACACCTAAATATCCCAGTCAGAATTGTAATCATCCGATACACTTGGCCAGGACTGAGAGTCAGAGACAACTGCATTCCCACCTACAACCACTGGAGGGAACCCAAGAGCAGAATTCACAACAGAGAGCCCCTAATTGCCTAAACAGTGGAAACCCCCACAAGTGACCCCATTTTGGAAACTAGACCACCTAAGGAACTTATCTAGATGTGTGGTGTGCACTTTGAACCCCCAATTGTTTCACTAAAGTTTATAATGTAGAGCCGTGAAAATTAAAAAAATCTTTTTTTTCCCACAAAAATGACCTTTTCGCCCCAATTTTGTATTTTCCCAAGGTTATCTGGAGAAATTGTACCCCAAAAGTTGTTGTCCAATTTGTCCTGAGTAGGCCGATACCTCATATTTGGGAGAAAACTACTGTTTGGGCACACATCGGGGCTCAGAAGGAAAGAGCAAAAAATAATGAGAGACGTGGCAACACTCACCGATCCTGTGAAGCAGACTTTTCCTTTTATTCAAGCAATTGTGAAACTGTCTTCACGGCACGGGGGAGACAAAAACCAAGAGAGGTGAGCGGGGAGAGGACAACAGCCGTTTCACGCCAACACCGGCGCTTCTACGGGTCCACGCTGGAAGGGAACAACGCCAGGTGAGATAAGTGCAAAAACACCGCCCCCTCTGACGTGTATCCCATCCAGCGCAGGCAGAATACAGGTGCACACCAAAAGAACAATTAAAAACATGGATATTAAAATCAGCAGCGGACCATGAGCATAACAATATTGTACATGTACACCTGGAGTAACGAAATCCACATGAAAAATAAGCATTAAATACGCACAATCATATCGTACAAAACATGAGACCGTACAAACTACACCCATATAACATTACAAAGGTGTAATCTAAAACTGGTATTACATCCAATTCTTATAAAATCACCGATCTATACTTATACAGACATCATAACACTGAGAGAAAAATGAACATCAGAGGCAAGGAAAGGCGTTCCCAGACTGATTCAGCACATCAGAGAATGCCATGAAGGAAACTCTGATGTGTTAACATTTGCAGGAATTGAAAAAGTTTTTTTACCAAAACAAGGAGGAGATCTACAAAAATTGTTGTTACAACGAGAAGCTAGATGGATCATGAGAACGAAGGCGACAGGACCGGCTGGTCTTAATGAAAAAATTGATATGTCCGTGTTTCTATAATTTCTGCTTTCGATATACCGCCAGAATAGTACTATTCTTATTGTGATCAATCTGCAATTTATAATGGGTACCCTCCTTGCATCATTTTTCTCTCAGTGTTATGATGTCTGTATAAGTATAGATCGGTGATTTTATAAGAATTGGATGTAATACCAGTTTTAGATTACACCCTTGTAATGTTATATGGGTGTAGTTTGTACGGTCTCATGTTTTGTACGATATGATTGTGCGTATTTAATGCTTATTTTTCATGTGGATTTCGTTACTCCAGGTGTACATGTACAATATTGTTATGCTCATGGTCCTCTGCTGATTTTAATATCCATGTTTTTAATTGTTCTTTTGGTGTGCACCTGTTTTCTGCCTGCGCTGGATGGGATACACATCAGAGGGGGCGGTGTTTTTGCACTTATCTCACCTGGCGTTGTTCCCTTCCAGCGTGGACCCGTAGAAGTGCCGATGTTGGCGTGAAACGGCTGTCGTCCTCTCCCCGCTCACGTCTCTTGGTTTTTGTCTCCCCCATGCCGTGAAGACGGTTTCACAATTGCTTGAATAAAAGGAAAAGTCTGCTTCACAGGATCGGTGAGTGTTGCCACGTCTCTCCTTATTTTTTGCTACTACATGTTTGCTTTGCTTCAGACGTGAGCACCTCCCTGAAACGTCAGGCTCGGCGGCTCCACTAGTGACTCCACATTTCATCTCGTTATCGGGCTGTGCTGCTTCCTATTTTGTCTTTGCATACTCAGAAGGAAAGAAGTGGCGTTTTGGAATGCAGACCTTGATGGAATGTTCTGCGGGCGTCACGTTGCGTTTGCAGAGTCCCTGATGTACCTAAACAGTAGAACCCCCCCCACAAGTAACCCCATATTGGAAACTAGACCTTCTAGGAACTTATCTAGATGTGTTGTGAGAACTTTGAACACCCAAGTGTTTCACTAAAGTTTATAACGCAGAGCCGTGAAAATAACAAATCTTTTTTTTTTTTCACAAAAATTTTTAGCTCCCAGTTTTGTATTTTCCCAAGAGTAACAGGAGAAATTGGACCCCAAAAGTTGTTGTCAAATTTGTCCTGAGTATGCTGATACCCCATATGTAGGGGTAAACTTCTGTTTGGGTGCACGGCAGAGCTCGGAAGGGAAGGAGCACCGTATCACTTTTTCAACGCAGAATTGGATCGGCTTAAGATCGGACGTCATTTTGCGTTTGCAGAGCCCCTGATGTGCCTAAACAGTAGAAACCCCCCAATTCTAACTCCAACCCTAAATCCAACACACCCCTAATCCCAACCCTAACCACACCCCTAACCCAAACTCACCCCTAGCCCCAACAAACCCCTATCCCTAAACCCAACCCTAACCATAACCCTAACCACACCCCTAACCCTAATCCCAACCCACCCCTAATCACAACCCTAACCACACCCCTAACCCTGACACACCCTTAACCCAACCGTAAACATAATCCAAACCCTAACCCTTAATCATTAGTCCCAACCCTAACCCTAACTTTAGCCCCAACTCTAACTTCAGCCACAACCCCAACCCTAACTTTAGCCCTAAACCTAGCATATGCCTTTCCCCCAATTGCTCTGATTCTTAATAGCCCCGTTCTGGCCGAAGAGGCCTTGGTTTTCCTGGATGATGAGAATGTCCATCTCCGACCCATGGGTACCTATGTAGTAGAATTGCTGCATTGCTATGAGCGCCGACCACAGGGTGGCGTTCACAGAAATCCGGCATCAACAACCCATCGATGGCCCTCGATAACGTGAGGGGGGTCAGCGATGCGCTCGCCCAATGGTGAGCGCTAGTTAAATGCCACTGTCAGCGGCATTTAACTAGTTAATAGCGGCGGGTGGAATCGCGATGCAGGCTCACCGCCGAAGCCCGCAACAAAGCGGGGGTTCTGACCTCGGACATACTATCCCGTCAGAGGTCAGAAAGGGGTTAATTCTAAGGTGTTAAAAAACTTCTTGAATGTGGTTTTGAACACCTTGAGGGGTGCAGTTTTTAGAATGGTGTCACTTTGGGGTATTTTCTGTCATATATACCCTTCAAAGTCACTTCAAATGTGATGTGGTCCCTAAAAGAAAAATAGTTTTGTAAACTTTGTTGGAAAAATGAAAAATCACTGGTCAGTTTTTAAGCCTTATAACTTAATAAAAGAAAAACTATATTTCAAAAATTGTGCTGATGTGAAGTAGACATGTGGGAAATGTTATTTATTAACTATTTTGTGTGACATAACTCTCTGATTTAAGGGCAAAAAAATAAAAAATTCGAAAATTACTACATTTTCCAAATTTTAGCTAAATTTCTGATATTTTAGCAAATTGATGAAAGTCATACCGAACAAATGTTACCACTATCATGAAGTAAAATATGTCACGATAGTATTGGTGGGATCCGTTGAAGCGTTCCAGAGGTATTACCACATAAAGTGACACTGGTCAGAATTGTAAAATTTGTTCTGATCAAGAAGGTGAAAACAGGCTGGGGTGTGAATATATATATTATATTGGTTTTCACATGCGAGACACGGACGTTTATCTCACAAGTGGAAAAGAACCCTTAAGAGGAGACTTTGTGCAGCAGGCCTTCATGGTAAAATAGCTGCTAGGAAACCACTGCTAACTTCACTTCCACTTCAGATCAAATTTGTTTTATTTTACCAAGGGTAACAGGAGAAATTGGACCCAAAAAGTTGTTGTACAATTTGTGCTGAGTATGCCGATACCCCATATGTGGAGGAAAATCACTGTTTGGGCGCATGGAAGAGCTCGGAAGGGAAGGAGCGTCGTTTGACTTTTCAATGCAAAATTGGCTGGAATTGAGATCGGACACCATGTCGTGTTTGGAGAGCCCCTGATGTGCCTAAATAGTGGGGTCCCCCCACATGTGACACCATTTTGAAAAGTAGACCTCCTAAGGAACTTATCTAGATGTGTGGTGAGGACTTTGAACTCCCAAGTGCTTCACATAATTATATAATGTAGAGATGTAAGAAAAAAAATCATTTTCTTTCACAAAAATGATATTTTCGCCCCCAATTTTTTATTTTCCCAAGGGTAACAGGAGAAATTGGACCCGAAAAGTTGTTGTGCAAATTGTCCTGAGCATGCTGATAGCCCATATAAGGGGGGGACCACCATTTGGGCACACATCGGGGCTCGGAAGGGAAGTAGTGACGTTTTGGAATGCAGACTTTGATGGAATGGTCTGCGGACATCATGTTGCATTTGCAGAGCCACTGATGTGCCTAAACAGTAGAAATCCCCACACAAGTGACATCATTTTGAAAACTAGACCCCCAAGGAACTTATCTAGATGTGTTGTGAGAACTTTAAACCCCCAAGTGTTTCAGTAAAGTATATAATGCTGAGCCGTGAAAATAAAAAAAAAAATTCCCACAAAATTATTTTTTAGCCCCCAAATTTTTATTTTCACAAGGGTAACAGGAGAAATTGGACCACAAAAGTTGTTGTCCAGTTTGTCCTGATTACGCTGATATCCCATATCTGGGGGAAAACCACTGTTTGAGCGCACGGCAGAGCTCGGAAGGGAAGGAGCACCGTTTGACCTTTTCAACGCAGAATTGGCTGGAATTGAGATTGGACGTCATGTCGCATTTGGAGAGTCCCAGATGTGCCTAAACAGTGGAAACCCCCCAAATCTAACTCCAACCCTAACCCCAACACACACAACGCTAATCCCAACCCTAACTATAATCCTAACCACACCCCTAACACACCCCTAACCCCAATCACAACCCTAAGCCCAACAAACCCCCTAACCCCAACACACGTTTACTTATGTCTGTCTTTTTGATCGCGTGTTATTCCACTGTTTGTTCGGTGGTATGATAATAAAGCATTTTTTTTTTTGCCTTTTTTTTTATGGGGTTCACTAGTGGGACAGTTTTATAGGTTGGGTCGTGACGGACGCTGCGATACTAAATATATACTTTTATTGTTTTTTTTTTCATTTACATAAAGAAATGTATTTATTGGATCAATATTTATTTTTTTTTTTTCGGAATTTTTTACAAAATATTTTTGCACAGTATAACATTTTTTTTCTACTTTTTTACATTGTCCCAGGGTGGGACATCACGGTATAAAGTCAGATCACTGATCTGACACTTTGCACAGCACTGTGTCAGATCAGCGATCTGACAGGCAGTAAAGGAGGCTTCTCAGATCCTGCTCTCAGCAGGCACTGAGAACCCATCTCCCTGAAGGACCCTGTGGCCATCTTGGATCCGGCGGTCTGCAGGCAAGGAGAACCTCAGATCACATCACGTTGTTCTGAGGGAAGCACGCAGGGAGCCCCCTCCCTGCGCGATGCTTCTCTATGCCACCGGAGCGCTGCCATCTTGTTTGATCGCAGTCTTTTTTACCTCAGCCAGGTAAGGAGAAACATTTTTTTTTGTAAAGCAACAGCAAGGGAGTGCATTATACTACTATGGGGGGGCATTATACTATTAGGTGCATTATACTACTATGGGGTTGCATTACATTATGAGGTGCAGTATACTACTATGGAGTGCATTATACCACTATGAGGGTGCATTATACTACTATGGAGTGCATTATACCACTATGGGGGCACATTATACTTTGAGGTGCATTATAGCAATATGGGGGTGCATTATACTACTATGAGGTGTATTATACCACTATGGAGGTGCATTATGCTACTATTGGGCTGCATTAAACTATGGAGGTGCATTATACTACTATTGGGTTGCATTGTACTACTATATATGACTATGGGATGCATTATACTATTATGGATGGCTATGGGCCAATATGGAGAGACATGGGGCAGTATATAGAGACATGAGGCAAAATGAGAAGACACGTGGGGTCCAGAATGTAGGATATTATTACAAGTGGAGAGAGAAAAGCCTTATTAAAAATTATAAATAACCAGGATGTCCTTGTTCGCCAAGTGGACAAGGGGGGCATAACTGTACTGCTTAATGCGTGTCTATATAGGAAATTGATATTGGAAGATTTGGAGAATACAGTTACATATATGGAATTTAGGAGTAACCCTACACAGGAATTTAATCAACTACTGTATAAATTAATACAAGAGGGTTTATACACGGGGGCCATAAACAAAAAATTAGCAGAATATTTATATGTTGAGCACCCTGTAGTTCCCATTAACCATGCTCTCCCGAAGGTTCATAAGAACATTTTTCCACCCCCACTCAGACCTATAGTTGTGGGTATAGGAGCCTTGGGGGAGAGAATTGGGTCCTGTTAAGGAACTGCATCACAGAACTAGGATAGAAGGGGAAAACTGACCCTGCACTGAGACTAGGCTGATACCCTATGATGGAGTGGACGAGCCATTTCTTGTGAATAGACCCACCGACAATCCTAGGTTAATCTCAGCGAAGACCTATAGATATTGGGAAGGAGGTCCCTGAAAGATGTAAGGACTGGGTATAAAAACAGGTCACCTCCTAAGAGAAAACACAGAGACAGCTGCAGAAACCAACAGAAAACAGAAACTAAAAGATAGCAGAACCAGAGATCCCAGAACTGCATAATATCAAACACAGAAAGCTATCAAAGCACCTAGCCAGAACTCTAGCGGATTAACACTGTTGTCCAGCAAGGAATGGGAGGCAGGTGCTGGGTAATAAAGGGTGATACAATCACCTGACCTAAGGCAACCCAGCACCAGGGGAAAAAGACCAGCAGCCAGAAAACCACAACAAGATGGCGGATGGTCAAAAACAAAACAGATTCTAACAGTACCTCCCCTTTTACGAGGATACTCCGAATCCTCTTGGCCGAGCCTTATTCGGAAATCTCCTGTGAAAAGCCTTAATCAGCCTTGAGGCAGAGACGTCCTCAGCTTTCACCCAGGAATTATCCTCAGGACCGAAACCCTTCCAGGACACGAGATACTGCAACCTTACTCTGTGCCACCTGGAATCTAGAATGCGTGAAATTTCACACTCGCCATCCTCATCAACTGGGGGAACAGTCGTCATCACCTCCTTATCTGGTGTGTCAACTTTCTTCAGTAAAGATACATGAAAAACTAAATAAATTCTCCACGACGAGGGGATGTCTAATCTCACCGCTGCCGAATTGATAAACTGAACCACTTTGAAGGGTCCTACAAACGTAGGCCCAAGTTTTAGAAGGGATCTTCAAACGCAGATTCCTAGAGGATAACCAGACCATGTCCCCAACTGCAAACAACGCCTCCCTTCTTTTCTTGTCAAAATATTTCTTTGACCTCCTATTTGCCTCCTTCAAATTATGGCGTGCTTGATCCAAACCCTGTCCAAATTTCCAGAAAAGCGCTCCTCCTCAGGCACCGCTGCCCCAATCTTTGAAAATGGACCGAAAGATGGATGCCTCCCTGTAAAAAAAAGGAGAACATCCAGCCGAGGAAGACGTATGATTGTTAAGAGCAAACTCAGCTAGTGGTAGATATTCCGACCACATCTCCTGATTGTCTGCTACAAAACATCTCAAAAACTGCTTGACGTCCTGTTCTTCCTTTCGGTCTGTCCATTGGACTCCGGATGATAACCTGACGAAAAAGACAAATGAACCTTTAATAGGTCACAAAATGCACATCAAAAGAGAGCCACAAATTGTGGTCCTCTATCAGAAACAATGTCCATTGGAACCCCATGGAGCCTGACAATCTCTTTCACAAATGCCTTAGCTAGAGTCTTGGCGCAAGGTAATTTATTGAACGGGACCAGATGACACATCTTACTAAACTGGTCCACAACAACCCAAATGACAGAAAAACCCTCAGAGACCGGTAGATCGGTGATAAAATCCATAGCAAGATGTGACCACGGCAAACCAGGAACCTCCAAAGGGCACAGCAACCCTGCAGCCGGGGTGTTGTGAATTCTGTGGCAGAGCTCCCTCCTGTGGTCACAAGTGGTACTTCGGCTGGTTCTCGCTGTGAGCTTCCGTTGGTGGAGGAAAGTGGTACTGCGGCTTCTGAGTTTCCTTCCTCAGGTGATGTGGTGAAGTCGTTAGGTGCTGCTCTATTTAACTCCACCTAGTGCTTTGATCCTGGCCTCCAGTCAATGTTCTAGTATTGGACCTGTTTCCTCCTGGATCGTTCCTGTGGCCTGCTGCTCTGCATAGCTAAGTTCCTCTTTGCTATTTGTTTGCTGTTTTTTTCTGTCCAGCTTGTCAATTTGTTTTTTTCTGCTTGCTGGAAGCTCTGGGACGCAGAGGGTGTACCTCCGTGCCGTTAGTTCGGTACGGAGGGTCTTTTTGCCCCCTTTGCATGGTTTTTGTAGGTTTTTGTGTTGACCGCAAAGTTACCTTTCCTATCCTCGCTCTGTTCAGAAAGTTGGGCCTCACTTTGCTAAATCTATTTCATCTCTACGTTTGTCTTTTCATCTTAACTCACAGTCATTATATGTGGGGGCTGCCTTTTCCTTTGGGGTATTTCTCTGAGGCAAGGTAGGCTTATTTTCTATCTTCAGGCTAGCTAGTTTCTCAGGCCGTGCCGAGTTGCATAGGAGCGTTAGGCGCAATCCACGGCTGCCTTTAGTGTTGTTGGAGAGGATTAGGGATTGCGGTCAACAGAGTTCCCACGTCTCAGAGCTCGTTCTTGTTTTTTGGGTTATTGCCAGGTCACTGTATGTGCGTTGACCTCTATGTCTATTGTGGTACTGAATTACCTTTCATAACAGTACTGGAGGCCAAAAGTACTAATGATTCCCAATAGAGGGAAAAAAGAAGTTCTGAGACCATTTTTTTTTCTTTGCACTGTGTTTTGCCTTTTTTTTCCCCTAGACATTTGGGTGGTTCAGGACACAGGTGTAGCAATGGACATTAAAGGTCTGTCTTCATGTGTGGATCAGCTCACGCAAGAGTACAAAGTATTCAAGACTTTGTGGTTCAGAATTCTATGTTAGAACCGAGAATTCCTATTCCTGATTTGTTTTTTGGAGATAGAACTAAATTTCTGAGTTTCAAAAATAATTGTAAACTATTTCTGGCTTTGAAACCTCGCTCCTCTGGTGACCCAGTTCAACAAGTTAGGATCGTTATTTCTTTTTTGCGTGGCGACCCTCAGGACTGGGCATTTTCTCTTGCGTCAGGAGATCCTGCATTAAGTAATATCGATGCATTTTTCCTGGCGCTCGGATTGCTGTACGATGAGCCTAATTCTGTGGATCAGGCAGAGAAGAATTTGCTGGCTCTGTGTCAGGGTCAGGATGAAATAGAGGTATATTGTCAGAAATTTAGAAAGTGGTCCGTACTCACTCAGTGGAATGAAGGTGCGCTCGCAGCTATTTTCAGAAAAGGTCTCTCTGAAGCCCTTAAGGATGTCATGGTGGGATTTCCTATGCCTGCTGGTCTGAATGAGTCTATGTCTTTGGCCATTCAGATCGGTCGACGCTTGCGCGAGCGTAAATCTGTGCACCATTTGGCGGTATTACCTGAGCTTAAACCTGAGCCTATGCAGTGCGATAGGACTTTGACCAGAGTTGAACGGCAAGAACACAGACGTCTGAATGGGCTTTGTTTCTACTGTGGTGATTCCACTCATGCTATCTCTGATTGTCCTAAGCGCACTAAGCGGTTCGCTAGGTCTGCCACCATTGGTACGGTACAGTCAAAATTTCTTCTGTCTGTTACCTTGATCTGCTCTTTGTCATCGTATTCTGTCATGGCATTTGTGGACTCAGGCGCTGCTCTGAATTTGATGGACTTGGAGTATGCTAGGCGTTGTGGGTTTTTCTTGGAGCCCTTGCAGTGTCCTATTCCATTGAGAGGAATTGATGCTACGCCTTTGGCCAAGAATAAGCCTCAGTACTGGACCCAGCTGACCATGTGCATGGCTCCTGCACATCAGGAGGTTATTCGCTTTCTGGTGTTGCATAATCTGCATGATGTGGTCGTGTTGGGGTTGCCATGGTTACAAGTCCATAATCCAGTATTAGATTGGAAATCCATGTCTGTGTCCAGCTGGGGTTGTCAGGGGGTACATGGTGATGTCCCATTTCTGACTATTTCGTCATCCACCCCTTCTGAGGTTCCTGAGTTCTTGTCTGATTACCGGGATGTATTTGATGAGCCCAAGTCCGATACCCTACCTCCGCATAGGGATTGTGATTGTGCTATCGATTTGATTCCTGGTAGTAAAATCCCAAAAGGTCGACTGTTTAATTTATCTGTGCCTGAGCACGCTGCTATGCGGAGTTATGTGAAGGAGTCTTTGGAGAAGGGGCATATTCGCCCGTCATCGTCGCCATTAGGAGCAGGGTTCTTTTTTGTAGCCAAGAAGGATGGTTCACTGAGACCTTGTATAGATTACCGCCTTCTAAATAAGATCACGGTTAAATTTCAGTACCCCTTGCCATTGTTATCTGATTTGTTTGCTCGGATTAAGGGGGCTAGTTGGTTCACCAAGATAGATGTTCGTGGTGCGTATAATCTTGTGCGTATTAAGCGAGGCGATGAGTGGAAAACTGCATTTAATATGCCCGAGGGCCATTTTGAGTATCTAGTAATGCCATTCGGACTTGCCAATGCTCCATCAGTGTTTCAGTCCTTTATGCATGACATCTTCCGAGAGTACCTGGATAAATTCCTGATTGTGTACTTAGATGACATTTTGATCTTCTCGGATGATTGGGAGTCTCATGTGAAGCAGGTCAGAACGGTGTTTCAGGTCCTGCGTGCTAATTCTTTGTTTGTGAAGGGATCAAAGTGTCTCTTTGGTGTTCAGAAGGTTTCATTTTTGGGGTTCATCTTTTCCCCTTCTACTATCGAGATGGACCCTGTTAAGGTCCAAGCCATCCATAATTGGACTCAGCCGACATCTCTGAAAAGTCTGCAAAAGTTCCTGGGCTTTGCTAATTTTTATCGTCGCTTCATCTGCAATTTTTCTAGTATTGCTAAACCATTGACCGATTTGACCAAGAAAGGTGCTGATTTGGTCAATTGGTCTTCTGCTGCGGTGGAAGCTTTTCAAGAGTTGAAGCGTCGTTTTTCTTCTGCCCCTGTGTTGTGTCAACCAGATGTTTCGCTTCCATTCCAGGTCGAGGTTGATGCTTCTGAGATTGGAGCAGGGGCTGTTTTGTCGCAGAGAAGTTCTGATTGCTCGGTGATGAAACCATGCGCCTTCTTTTCCAGGAAGTTTTCGCCTGCTGAGCGAAATTATGATGTGGGCAATCGAGAGTTGCTGGCCATGAAGTGGGCATTCGAGGAGTGGCGTCATTGGCTTGAAGGAGCTAAGCATCACGTGGTGGTCTTGACTGATCATAAGAACTTGACTTATCTCGAGTCTGCCAAGCGGTTGAATCCTAGACAAGCTCGTTGGTCGTTGTTTTTTGCCCGTTTTGACTTTGTGATTTCATACCTTCCGGGCTCTAAAAATGTGAAGGCGGATGCCCTGTCTAGGAGTTTTGTGCCCGACTCTCCGGGTTTGTCTGAGCCGGCGGGTATCCTCAAAGAGGGAGTAATTGTGTCTGCCATCTCCCCTGACTTGCGGCGGGTGCTGCAAAAATTTCAGGCTAATAAACCTGATCATTGCCCAGCGGAGAAACTGTTTGTCCCTGATAGGTGGACGAATAAAGTTATCTCTGAGGTTCATTGTTCGGTGTTGGCTGGTCATCCTGGAATCTTTGGTACCAGAGAGTTAGTGGCTAGATCCTTTTGGTGGCCATCTCTGTCGCGGGATGTGCGTACTTTTGTGCAGTCCTGTGGGATTTGTGCTCGGGCTAAGCCCTGCTGTTCTCGTGCCAGTAAGTTGCTTTTGCCCTTGCCGGTCCCAAAGAGGCCTTGGACACATATCTCTATGGATTTTATTTCAGATCTTCCCGTCTCTCAAAAGATGTCAGTCATTTGGGTGGTCTGTGATCGCTTCTCTAAGATGGTCCATTTGGTACCCTTGTCTAAATTGCCTTCCTCCTCTGATTTGGTGCCATTGTTTTTCCAGCATGTGGTTCGTTTACATGGCATTCCAGAGAATATCATTTCTGACAGAGGTTCCCAGTTTGTTTCGAGGTTTTGGCGAGCCTTTTGTGGTAGGATGGGCATTGACTTGTCTTTTTCCTCGGCTTTCCATCCTCAGACTAATGGCCAGACCGAACGAACCAATCAGACCAATCTCAGATATGCTTTGTTTCTGCTGATCAGGATGACTGGGTGTCCTTTTTGCCTTTGGCTGAGTTCGCCCTTAATAATCGGGCCAGCTCGCTACCTTGGTTTCACCATTTTTCTGCAACTCTGGGTTCCATCCTCGTTTCTCTTCAGGGCAGGCTGAGTCTTCGGACTGTCCTGGTGTGGATACTGTGGTGGACAGGTTGCAGCAGATTTGGACTCATGTAGTGGACAATTTGACTTTGTCCCAGGAGAAGGCTCAACGTTTCGCTAATCGCAGACGCTGTGTGGGTCCCCGACTTCGGGTTGGGGACTTGGTTTGGTTATCTTCTCGTCATATTCCTATGAAGGTTTCCTCTCCTAAGTTTAAACCTCGTTTTATTGGTCCATATAGGATTTCTGAGGTTCTTAATCCTGTGTCTTTTCATCTGACCCTTCCGGATTCTTTTTCCATACATAACGTATTCCATAGGTCATTGTTGCGGAGATACATGGCACCTATGGTTCCATCTGTTGATCCTCCTGCCCCGGTTTTGGTGGAAGGGGAGTTGGAGTATATTGTGGAGAAGATTTTGGATTCTCGTGTTTCAAGGCGGAAACTCTAGTATCTGGTTAAGTGGAAGGGTTATGCTCAGGAAGATAATTCCTGGGTCTTTGCCTCTGATGTCCATGCTCCCGATCTTGTTCGTGCCTTTCATATGGCTCATCCTGGTCGTCCTGGGAGCTCTGGTGAGGGTTCGGTGACCCCTCCTCAAGGGGGGGGTACTGTTGTGAATTCTGTGGCAGAGCTCCCTCCTGTGGTCACAAGTGGTACTTCGGCTGGTTCTCTCTGTGAGCTTCCGTTGGTGGAGGAAAGTGGTACTGCGGCTTCTGAGTTTCCTTCCTCAGGTGATGTGGTGAAGTCGTTAGGTGCTGCTATATTTAACTCCACCTAGTGCTTTGATCCTGGCCTCCAGTCAATGTTCTAGTATTGGACCTGTTTCCTCCTGGATCGTTCCTGTGGCCTGCTGCTCTGCATAGCTAAGTTCCTCTTTGCTATTTGTTTGCTGTTTTTTTCTGTCCAGCTTGTCAATTGGTTTTTTTCTGCTTGCTGGAAGCTCTGGGACGCAGAGGGTGTACCTCCGTGCCGTTAGTTCGGTACGGAGGGTCTTTTTGCCCCCTTTGCGTGGTTTTTGTAGGTTTTTGTGTTGACCACAAAGTTACCTTTCCTATCCTCGCTCTGTTCAGAAAGTTGGGCCTCACTTTGCTAAATCTATTTCATCTCTACGTTTGTCTTTTAATCTTAACTCACAGTCATTATATGTGGGGGCTGCCTTTTCCTTTGGGGTATTTCTCTGAGGCAAGGTAGGCTTATTTTCTATCTTCAGGCTAGCTAGTTTCTCAGGCCGTGCCGAGTTGCATAGGGAGCGTTAGGCGCAATCCACGGCTGCCTTTAGTGTTGTTGGAGAGGATTAGGGATTGCGGTCAACAGAGTTCCCACGTCTCAGAGCTCGTTCTTGTTTTTTGGGTTATTGCCAGGTCACTGTATGTGCGCTGACCTCTATGTCTATTGTGGTACTGAATTACCTTTCATAACACCGGGGCATGTGAGGCCTTTGACCTAGCGCACACAGTACACTGACTTGATGATTTCTCTTTGCCACCCGAAACTTAGACCGATCGACTTTCTAGTTTCCGAAATCTTTGGATGACCCGCCAACCGACACTCATGACATTCAGCAAACAGCTCTCCACAAACCTCCAGGCACAAATAATTTACCATAGGAAGTGTTAGTTGGTTCAGCATTCAGGGCCTCTAGGATGCTACTCTCCAACTCAGAACCCAATGCTGCCACCACCACCCCTTTCTGCAAAATACATTCCTCCTTCTCAGTATTAACTGCTGGAGAGAAACTATGAGACAAAGCATCCGCTTTAACATTCTTTGTCCCAGGGTTATATGTTACGGAGAAATGAAACCAGGCAAAAAACATACAATGCCCACTTAGCTTGACGGGCATTGAAACATTTAGCAGCATCCAGATATATCAGATTCTTATGATCAGTAAAAACCTGTATCGGATATCTAGCCCCCTCCAAAAAATGTCACCATTGCTCTAACACGACTTTAATGGCCAGCAACTCTCTGTTCCCTACATCATAGTTGAGCTCAGTCTCCGAAAAACATTTTTTAGAAAAGAAAGCACAGGGATGCACCCCATCCTCTCCCTCTTGGGACAGAACTGCCCCCACCCCTACTGAAGAGGCATCAACCTCTACCAGAAATGGCTTGGTCTCATCTGTCTGGATCAAAACAGGAGCAGAGCTAAACCTCTCCTTGAGATGCTCTAAAGCCTTAACAGCCTCAGAGGACCATTGAACAGTATTAGAACCCTTCTTGGTGAGATCAGTTATAGGTTTAGCGATCACAGAAAAATTCTTTATGAATTTTCTGCAATAATTAGCAAACCCTAAAAATGTCTGAACCGACTTCAAACATTCAAGCCTAGCCCACTCCAATACCGCCTGAACCTTCACCGGGTCCATCTCAAACCCATCACTGGAGACAAGGTACCCCAAAAAACTAATTTTCTGTACTGCAAACTCGCACTTCTCCAATTTAGCAAAGAGTGAGTTTTCGCTCAAAATCTGTAGAACTTCGCAGACTCTCTGCCAATGCGCCTCCAGATCGGACGAGTAGATCAAAATATCATCCAAATAAACAATAACACTCCTACTGATCAATGACCTCAGAATGTCATTAATGAAATTTTGAAAAAACACAGGCGCATTAGTAAGGCCCAAAAGCATCACCAGACACTCAAAATGACCTTCTGGCGTATAAAAGGCTGTCTTCCATTCATCGCCCTCCTTCACCCGCAGCAAATTATATGCCCTACAAAGGTCAATCTTAGAGAACCACTTTGCTCCAGTTGGTTACACAAATCCGGAATCGGCGGCAACGGGTAGGCACAGTAGGCAAGCGCACAGTGATCTTATTAATCTCCCGAAAATCCAGACACGACCTAAGGCCCCCATCCTTTTTGACAAAAAATAAACCTACAGCCACAGGGGACTTAAAGGGTCTTATATGACCTGCAGCTAAACTAGTCTGTAGGTATTCCTTTAAGGCCTCCCTCTCGGGAATCGTCAGATTAAATAAATGACTCTTAGGAAGTGTGGCACCTGGGACGAACTCAATAGCGCAGTCATAATCTCTATGGGGTGGTAGAGCTTGCGACTCAACCTTCAAAAATACCCTCCATAAATCCTGATGGCTTCATGTAGCTCCTTCTTCACAACAGCAGCAATGTGAACATTACAACAATTACCATATCACCCCTGACCCCAGGACCTTAAAGTACTAGACGACCAGTCCAGCAAAGGATTGTGCATTTTTAACCAGGGTAACCCAGGATGACTGGGCAAAGTAATTTAGGAAGGACAAACAAGTCTATATAGGGCTGGCGTTAGGGGCAGGCAGACCAGGCAGCTGCCTGGGGCCCCCGCTCCCCCAGGGGCCCCCAGCTAGCGGCAAGTCACGCAGCCGCTATGGGGCCCCTGTGAGGCAGGGGGACCCGCCTGCCGACAGTGCCAACTCCCCCGCCGCATTGAACTATACCGGCATCTGCCGATACAGTTCAATGCAATGATGGAGCAGAGAGCATAACCTGCCGCTCCCTCTCCCATCATTCCCCGCTCTGCCTCTGTCACTGCGGATGCGCATGCACTCACTGTGTCCCAGGCAGTGCAGCGGCAGCCGCCGAGACAGGAGCAGGGAGCACCGCGGGCACGTGGAGGTGAGGCGCTTGTGTTTTTTTTTTTTTATTTACTGGACTGTGGGGCCATTCTTGGGAGGGGAGAGGAGGGGAGGGAAGGGTGGATGTGGGCAGTGCTGTATACTACTGTGTGGGCAGTGCTGTATACTACTGCATGGGCTGTGATGCATACTACTGCGTGGGCTGTGCTGTATACTACTGCGTGGGCTGTGCTGTATACTACTGCGTGGGCTGTGCTGTATACTACTGCGTGGGCTGTGCTATATAATACTGCGTGGGCTGTGCTATATACTACTGTGTGGGCAGTGCTTTATACTACTTTGTGGGCTGTGCTGTATACTACTGTGTGGGCAGTGCTGTATACTACTGTGTGGGCGGTGCTGTACACTGTGTGGGCTGTGCTGTATACTACTGTGTGGGCAGTGCTTTATACTACTGTGTGGGCAGTGCTTTATACTACTGTGTGGGCTGTTCTATATACTACTGTGTGGGCTGTGCTATATACTACTTGGCAGTGCTATATACTACTATGTGGGCTGTG
Organism: Ranitomeya imitator; assembly: GCF_032444005.1. Classification (NCBI taxonomy): domain Eukaryota; kingdom Metazoa; phylum Chordata; class Amphibia; order Anura; family Dendrobatidae; genus Ranitomeya; species Ranitomeya imitator. Next base: position 214,963,833 of record NC_091287.1, on the reverse strand, counting down.
CTATATACTATGGGAGTATATTATATTCTATGGAGGAGGCTGTGTTATATACTATGGGGGGCTGCATTATATTCTGTGGGGGGCTTTATTAGATTTTATGCGAGATGATTGCATCATACTCTTTGATGGGGCTACATTATATTCTATGGGGAGGTGGGCTGTATTATATCCTATTCAGGGCTACATTATATTCTATGGGGGGGCTGTATTATATTTAAATTCTATGAGGGGTGATTGCATCATACTCTATGAGGGGGCTAAATTATACTATACGGGGGGCTGCATTATATTCTATGGGGAGGTTACATTATACTCTGTGGGGGGTTACATTATACTCTGGGGGGGCTGCATTATACTCTGTGGGGTAGCTGCATTATATTCTGTAGGGTGGTGGCTGTATTATACTATATGTGGGCTGCATTATACTGTATCGAGGACTATGGGGAATACATTATACTATATGAAGAACTATGGGGTGCATTATACTATGGGAAGTGAATTGTACTACATGGATGACTATGGCGGTTCATTATACTACAGGGTGGAGCGCGGTAATTTGCTTTTTTGCACTGCATGCTGTGGCGGCACTGTCGGTCGAAGAGAGGGGAGAGTGGGTGTGGCTTACAGTGGCTGATGGGAGATTTGTATTCCTCTGCCTTTCAGTTGCCATCATGCAGTGGACACGTGAGGAGAGGTCATTTTGTGTTGAAGCGTATTTTTCAAATGCCCACTCGATCATTGCAGTGCAGCGTGCTTTTCGTTTACAATTCGCTGTTCCTCTACGCGGACGTGTTCCTGGACGGCAATCAATTGTAAATTGGGTGAATGCATTCAGAACAGCAGGGAATGTGTCATGTGTACGAAGGGGACCTGAGAGAAGGATTACAACACCACAAAACTTCGAGAGAGTTAGAGCAGCAGTACTGCAATCTCCGAAACGCTCTGCTCGGAAGCAATCATTTGCTCTTGGCATTTCAAGACGTTCTCTCCACCGGATTCTTCATGATGAACTGAATTTTCACCCGTATAAAATGTGCGTGATCCAACATTTGTCAGCATGGGACTATTTGACACGGCGGACCTCTTGTGAAGACATGTTAGCAACGATACCCCGTGACGCAATTGTGTTTTTTTCTGATGAGGCACATTTTCACCTCAGTGGGTGTGTAAACAAACAAAATATGCGTTACTGGAGTGAAACAAACCCCAGAGAAGTTCACGAGAGACCTCTGCATTCGGACCGCGTCACTGTGTGGTGCGCCATATCACGAGTAGGCATCATTGGTCCTTACTTTTTTCAGGATAATGGTCGTGCCATAACTATGAACTCCGAACGGTACTTGTCTATGATACAGGATTATTTTCAGCCAGCTCTTGAGGCAATGGAACTAGAGGATACATGGTTCCAACAGTATGGTGCCACTGCACACACAGCGAGGGTTACCATGAATTGTTTGAGGCAAATGTTTCCTGGACGGCTTATCTCTTTGAGGGGAGATGTGAACTGGCCAGCACGCTCACCAGATTTAGCCCCATGCGATTTTTTCCTTTGGGGTTACCTGAAGTCTAAGGTGTATATCAACCGTCCCAACACCTTGGAAGACCTAAGGAACAATATTGAAGCTGAAATTGGCAGAATACCAGTGGACATGCTTGTTAGAGTTCATGAAAACTTCAGAAAACGTATGCAGCAGTGTGTGGATAGCGAAGGTCGACATTTGCCAGATACACTATTTAAAACCATGTAATTTAAAAATTCCATTACTGTTCAGTATAATTAAAATATAAAATAAATTTTTCTAATGATCATAATTTTTTTATTTCATTCCCAAATCAGCAAATTACCGCGCTCCACCCTGTATATGGAGCACTGTGAGGAGTGCATTATACTATATGGAGGACTGAGGAGTATATTTTAATATATGGAGGACTATGAGGAGTGTATTATACTATATGGAGGACTATGGGAAGTGTATAATACTATATGGAGGACTATGAGGAGTGTATTATACTATATGGAGGACTATGGGGCACATTGTATTATATGGAGGACTATAGAGTGTGCATTTTACAATATGGAGGACTGTGGTGCACATTATAATATATGGAGGAGTATGGGGTGTATTATACTAAACAAGCAAAATGCTGCATATTCATTGGGTGATTGGATTGTTTATGCCGGAATAAAAATCCTTGTTCTCAGTAGCACATCGCCGGTGTAAACTGTAGATGTGCTGCTGATAACATGATACTGTATGGTGATGTTAGTGATCTATTAGTGATGGTTCTGTCCCTTCATTCTTTCTCAGACGGTGGAAAGAGGCCGGGAAACAAGGGTCCAACGACTTCAGTACTGTCTATAACACTCGTTTAGCGGTCTGAACTCAGGGAATGTAAATACAACCGAAATACTTTTGTGTGATGTGCAATATGTTAGCATTTGGGGCCCCATTTTAAACTTTGCCTAGGGTCCCACTTTGCCTAAAACCGGCCCTGAGTCTATACACTCCTGATGCTCCATATTCATAGTAAGTGGGAACCCGGTAACCTTTCGAGGAATACACCCATGTTCCAGAGGAGTGTTATCAATAGCCACAACAGGAATAGGAGATGACAATGGTTCAGAATCAAACTTATATTTATATATAGGAATTGTTGATCAATCAAATTAAGTCCAGAACAACAACCCACCATTACCTGAAAATCAATGGAATGACCATGATATGTGGTATTAACAGAAAAAAAAAAAAAACTCTTGCGGATTGTAAAAACGCAATACGAACTGGAGTGTTACTCCTAGTGACCTTTTTTTTTTTTTTTTCCCCTTATGCGAACCTCACATTGCTTAAGTCCGGCTGAGTAGGTACAATTGTAACTATTCCGTTTTAAAATTGCAATAACTTTTTTTTCCGAAAAGCCGTAGAGAGCTGAAATTTTGTGACATCTCTGCAGTTTTGGTCCAGAATATATTGGCCAAATTTCAATAAAATATATATGAAGGTACAATTGTACCTCTGCAGCCTGTTAACGTTGTAAAATTATGCAGCCTGACGAAGGTTAATAAAATGGTCAGCCTTACCACAATACAAGCATAGCCCTTCAGAATACCTCTTCTCCCTCTCCTGGGAACAAGGACATCGCCCCAAGTTGCATCGGTTGCCCGCTGTCGATGGGGCTATCCAGGGTTCAGCATTATAAGAGCCTTCTCTTCTGTCTGTCTCTCAATCTTCTATCCACATGCATAGCTAACTGCATAGCAGTTTCCAAAGTATCAGGTGCAGGATATGCAATGAGCAAATCTTTAACTTTTTCACTCAAACCTGCTAAAAACTGACTCTTGAGCGCTGGGTCATTCCACCTGACCTCTGCGGACCATCGTCTGAACTGGGTGCAATACCTCACCGCATCAAAAGAACCCTGTTTAAGCCGTCTGAGCTCTGCATCAGCTGATGTGACCCGATCAGGATCATCATATAGCAACCCCATAGCAGAAAAAAAATCTTCTACTGATGTCAACCAAGGATCATCAGGATGTAATGAAAATGCCCAGATTTGGAGTTCATTTTGCAATAAAGACATAATAATCCCCACACGCTGTAATTCACTCCCTGAGGATCTGGGTCTAAGCCGAAAGTATAGTAAACATGCATTTTTAAATGTAAAAAATTCCTGCCGTTTACCAGAAAAAACTTAGGTAATCCTACCTTAGGATCTTCAGAGCGTGCTCCGGAGTAATTACTCACGTGCTGTTGCAGGTCGGCTACTTCCAATGTTAACCCTTGCAAGCGTTGAGCAAGTTCTTGGATGCTGCACATATTGAAGGAATCTTCACAGAACTAGGATAGAAGGGGCAAAAACTGACCCTGCACTTAGACTAGGCTGATAACCTACGATGGAGTGGGTGACCCATTCCTTGCAAATAGACCAACCAACGATCCTAGGTTAATCTTAGCGAAGACCTATAGATAGGGGGAAGGAGGTCCCTGAAAGATCTAAGGACTGGGTATAAAAACAGGTCACCTCCTAAGAGAAAACACAGAGACAGCTGCAGAAACCAACTGAAAACAGAAACTAAGGATAGCAGAACCAGAGATCCCAGAACTGCATAATATCAAACAGAGAAAGCTATCAAAGCACCTAGTTAGAACTCTAGCGGATTAACACTGTTGTCCAGCAAAGAATGGGAGGCAGGTGCTGGGTAAGGGTACCGTCACACACTGCCATTTCGATCGCTACGATGGTATGATTCGTGACGTTCCAGCGATATCGTTACGATATCGCAGTGTCTGACACGCAGCAGCGATCAGGGATCCTGCTGAGAATCGTACGTCGTAGCAGATCGTTTAGAACTTTCTTTCGTCGCTGGATCTCCCGCTGGCATCGCTAGATCGGTGTGTGTGACACCGATCTAGGGATGTGATCTAGCGATGCGTTCGCTTGTAACCAGGGTAAACATCGGGTTACTAAGCGCAGGGCCGCGCTTAGTAACCCGATGTTTACCCTGGTTACAAGCGTAAAACTAAAAAAAAAAAAACAGCACATACTTACATTCTGGTGTCCGTCAGGTCCCTTGCCGTCTGCTTCCCGCACTCAGTGACTGCCGGCCGTAAAGTGAAAGCAGAGCACAGCGGTGACGTTACCGCTGTGCTGTGCTTTCACTTTCACTTTACGGCCGGCAGTCAGTGAGTGCGGGAAGCAGACGGCAAGGGACCTGACGGACACCAGAATGTAAGTATGGGCTGTTTGTTTTTTTTTACGCTGGTAACCAGGGTAAACATCGGGTTACTAAGCGCGGTCCTGCGCTTAGTAACCCGATGTTTACCCTGGTTACCCGGGTACCTCGGCATCGTTGGTCGCTGGAGAGCTGTCTGTGTGACAGCTCCCCAGCGACCACACTACGATTTACCTACGATCACGGCCAGGTCATATCGCTGGTCGTGATCGTAGGTAAATCGTATAGTGTGACGGTACCCTTATAAAGGGTGATACAATCACCTGACCTAAGGCAATCCAGCACCAGGGGAAAAAGACCAGCAGCCAGAAAACCACAACAAGATGGTGGATGGTCAAAAACAAAACAGATTCTAACAGCTCCTGGGTTGATCATCGTTTGCAACCATCATGGAAACACCAAGTCATGGATACACCAAGTTATATTAAAGATACTAAATTTGTTGTAGAGATTTTTGAGACATTTAATTGAAATAAAGCTTGTGTATCATGTGATGTGGTGGGACTTTATCCCTCAATACCCCATGACATAGTTATGTCTAGTCTGTCATACTATCTAGACAGTTTTAGTTCATACGATACGGTTAGAAAGCATTTTTTATTATCTGCTACAAATTTTTTATTAATACATAACTATTTGAATTTTGATAATCAGTTTTTCCTACAAAGGACTGGTGTAAGCATGGGAGTGAAATTTTCCCCCAGTCTAGCAAATTTGGTTATGGCGAGATGGGAGGAATTATATCTTTATAATGTGATAACCCATATAAAACTAATATAATATGGTTTGGTAGATTTATAGATGATCTCTTGTTTGTATGGAAGGAACACAATCTGAGGCTATAAATTTTGTAGATTATTTGAATTTAAATAATTTCAATCTCAAATGTACTCATTTTTTGATGGGAACAATATACATTTTTAGATCTCAAATTGTTGGCCAATGGGGATAAGTCAAGAGTGCAGATTGCTCCTTATAGGAAACCCACAGCTAGTAATAGTATTTTGGCAGCTAGTTCTTGTCATTTTCCACATATCAAGTACAATATACCATATGGAGAATAAGGCCGGGGTCACATTAGCGATGAATACAGACCAGTATTCATCTATGGGGCAGCTCACAACAGCGTTCTTTTTCTCGGCTGTTTTCAACATGCGAGTCAAATCGCAGCATACTGCGATTGTCACCAACACTTGGCGGAGTCTCCACTAACTCGCACCCATATAAGCCTATGTGTGCCAGTGAGACACCACACATCACTCGGATATCATCCGACTGATGTGTGATATACACTGACCCTGGCAATGGAGGAGATGGAGAAATTCATTTCAAAGCCTCCTCCGCAGCGGTGTTCAGATTCTCTCTGTGCGAGATAGGGGATATCTGGATTGGGCTCTAAAAAAAAAAAAAAAAAAGAGCTAGAGGTAGAAAATGGCATTGATCGAAAAACCTCTTTTAATCGAAACCAGCAGTAAAAATAGGAACAAAAATACATCAATCTGTATCACTTTTTCAACTGATTATAGCCCACAATTTGGAGATATAGTTATTATAAAAAAATATATTTCCATATTAAATCAAGATGTTAAATTCACATAGGTGATTATTAATACAGTACAGACCAAAAGTTTGGACACACCTCATTTAAAGATTTTTCTGTATATTCATGACTATGAAAATTGTACATTCACACTGAAGGCATCAAAACTATGAATTAACACATGTGGAATTAAATACTTAACAAAAGAATGTAAAACAACTGAAATTATGTCTTATATTCTAGGTTCTTCAAAGTAGCCACCTTTTGCTTTGATGACTGCTTTGTACACTTTTGGCATTCTCTTGATGAGCTTCAAGAGGTAGTCACCGGGAATGGTCTTTCAACAATCTTGAAGGAGTTCCCAAGATGCTTAGCACTTGTTGGCCCTTTTGCCTTCACTCTGCGGTCCAGCTCACCCCAAACCATCTCGATTGGGTTCAGGTCTGGTGACTGTGGAGGCCAGGTCATCTGGCGTAGCACCCCATCACTCTCTTTCTTGGTCAAATAGCCCTTACACAGCCTGGAGGTGTGTTTGGCGTCATTGTCCTGTTGAAAAATAAATGATGGTCCAACTAAACACAAACCGGATGGAATCGCATGCCGCTGCAAGATGCTGCGGTAGCCATGCTGGTTCAGTATGCCTTCAATTTAGAATAAATCCCAAACAGTGTCACCAGCAATGCACCCCCACACCATCACACCTCCTCCTCCATGCTTCACGGTGGGAACCAGGCATGTAGAGTCCATCCAATCAACTTTTCTACGTCGCACAAAGACACAGTGATTGGAACCAAAGATCTCAAATTTGGACTCATCAGACCAAAGCACAGATTTACAATGGTCTAATTTCCATTCTTTGTGTTCTTTAGCCCGCCCAAACAAGTCTCTTCTGCTTGTTGCCTGTCCTTAGCAGTGGCTTCCTAGCAGCTATTTTTACCAAAGGCCTGCTGCACAAAGTCTCCTCTTAACTAGGGTTGAGCAAAACGGATCGTTCATTTTCAAAAGTCGCCGACTTTTGCCACAGTCGGGTTTCATGAAACCCGACCCGATCCCTGTGTGGGGTCGGCCATGCGGTACGCGACTTTCGCGCCAAAGTCGCGTTTCAATGACGCGAAAAGCGCCATTTCTCAGCCAATGAAGGTGGACGCAGAGTGTGGGCAGCGTGATGACATAGGTCCTGGTCCCCACCATCTTAGAGAAGGGCATTGCAGTGATTGGCTTGCTGTCTGCGGCGTCACAGGGGCTATAAAGGGGCGTTCCCGCCGACCGCCATGTTACTGCTGCTGATCTGAGCATAGGGAGAGGTTGCTGCCGCTTCGTCAGAAGCAGGGATAGCTGTTGAGTAGTGTTGAGCGATACCTTCCGATATCGGAAAGTATCGGTATCGGTTTGGATCGGCCGATATTCAAAAAATATCGGATATCGCCGATACCGATACCCGATCCCAATGCAAGTCAATGGGACCAAAATATCGGAATTAAAATAAACCCTTTCTTTCCTTGTAGGTTCATTCTACCTGAAGGAAAACAACTAAGAATAATGTAGGATGTATGGGGGAGGTGGCGGAGACATTAAAGGCAATGAGGATTAGTCCAATCAAATAGAATAGCATGTTTTTTTTTTTTTTTTAAAGAAGTTCGGATTGAAAAAGATATTGAGTATGTAAATTTTTTTTATTTTGTCAGATATTGATGTTTCACTATTCCACGCCCTTCCCCTTCTTTTTTTTCTTTTTTTTTTTTTTTTCTTTTCCCACACTTTCATCTTCATCATCATCAGCATCCTTGACATCAACTTCTTCACCTTATTCATCTTCTTCTTCATCTTCTACCTATTTTTTTTTTTATTACATTCTTCATATTCATTTTCTTCAACTATTATTATTCTTCCTATTCTACATATTCTTTTTATTCCACTGTTATTATTCTTCCTATTCTACTTCTTCATCATATTCTCATTTGTGACAGGCATTCCCGTAGTTGTTGTCTATAAAAGTTGGAAGATTACACCTTCCGTTCTGCCAGTCACAAAAGTTACATTTGTCCGGGTTCAGTTTGGCCTGCAGCATCAGGCTTTATCCAGGGGCACCACGAGGAGGAACGGACTCACCCCCATACACTGCTTAGTCTTCTTCTGCATATAATTTAGATAATATCTTTTGCTCTGATATTAAGTCTTATGCTTAATGTTCTTCTGCTCTTTGTTCTGCAGCCTCTTGTTCTTCTGCTTCTCGGTCTTCCATGTTGTCGTCTCCAGGGTCTTCGTCTCCAGTGTCGTCATCTCCGCCGTCGTCGTCTCAGCCGTCGTCGTCTCCGCCGTCGTCGTCGTCGTCGTCATCGGGGTGGTCTTCCGGGTCGTCGTCATCGGGGTGGTCTTCCGGGTTGTCGACGTTAGGGTCTTCAACTTGGAAATGTAGCAGAAGGTACAAGAAGGCTGAGAAAATGCCAAGAACCAGCTGATGGAACTGGAACTCGGATGGCTACCCGAAGGTTCAAGAGCCTATGGAACTACCGAGGACCAGCTGACGTTACTGGAACCCGGTTACTAAGCAGGAGGTACCCGTGCTAAAAAGCACTACCAAGGACCGCCTGACGTTGGCGGAACTCGGATACCCAGAAGGAGGCACCTAAGCCAAAGGCTCTGCCCGGAACCAGATGACGTTACTGGAACCAGGATGGGGAGCAGAAGGTACAAGAGCAAAAGACACTGCCGAGAACCAGCTGACGGTACTGGAACCCGGATGGGTAGCCGAATGTCCAAGAGCCAATGGAACTACCAAGGACCAGCTGACGTTACTGGAACCCGGTTACTAAGCAGGAGGTACCCGTGCCTGAAAGCACTACCAAGGACCACCTGACATTGGTGGAACTTGGATACCCAGAAGGAGGCACCTAAGCCAAAGGCTCTGCCCGGAACCAGCTGACGGTACTGGAACCAGGATGGGGAGCAGAAGGTACAAGAGCAAAAGACACTGCCGAGAACCAGCTGACGGTGCTGGAACCAGGTGGTGGACCCCAAGGCCCACAGGAGAGGAGAGAACAGCTAGGCCGCGAGGCAGCCGCAGTTACCGAACCCCAACAGTCCTACAGGGGGAGCTGGGCCTACTGGCACTACAGAACCAGCCTTGACTACCAGTTCACGCAGCCCACATAGGAAGCTCCTAAACTGGAGGCACCCTGGAGTTGGCTAACTCGACCGCCCCACGACGGGGCAAGCATAGGCGTCTCAGTGAAGTTGACACAACCCGGAAACAGCTGACGGTGCTGAAACCAGGCTTGGCACGAGGGAGTACCTGTGACAAGAACACTGCCGAGAACCAGCTGGCGGTGCTGGAACCCGGATGCGTTGCCCCAGTGTGCAAGAGCCAATGGCACGACCGAGGACCAGCTGACGGTGCTGGAACCCGGTTACTAAGCTGTAGGTGCCCGCGCTTAAAAGCACTACCAAGGACCGCCTGGCGTTGGCGGAACTCGGCTACCCAGGAGGAGGCACCTAAGCCAAAGGCTCGGCCCGGAACCAGCTGACGGTGCTGGAACCAGGTGGTGGACCCCAAGGCCCACAGGAGAGGAGAGAACAGCTAGGCCGCGAGGCAGCCGCAGTTACCGAACCCCAACAGTCCTACAGGGGGAGCTGGGCCTACTGGCACTACAGAACCAGCCTTGACTACCAGTTCACGCAGCCCACATAGGAAGCTCCTAAACTGGAGGCACCCTGGAGTTGGCTAACTCGACCGCCCCACGACGGGGCAAGCATAGGCGTCTCAGTGAAGTTGACACAACCCGGAAACAGCTGACGGTGCTGAAACCAGGCTTGGCACGAGGGAGTACCTGTGACAAAAACACTGCCGAGAACCAGCTGGCGGTGCTGGAACCCAGATGCGTTGCCCCAGTGTGCAAGAGCCAATGGCACGACCGAGGACCAGCTGACGGTGCTGGAACCCGGTTACTAAGCTGTAGGTGCCCGCGCTTAAAAGCACTACCAAGGACCGCCTAACGTTGGCGGAACTCGGCTACCCAGGAGGAGGCACCTAAGCCAAAGGCTCGGCCCGGAACCAGCTGACGGTGCTGGAACCAGGTGGTGGACCCCAAGGCCCACAGGAGAGGAGAGAACAGCTAGGCCGCGAGGCAGCCGCAGTTACCGAACCCCAACAGTCCTACAGGGGGAGCTGGGCCTACTGGCACTACAGAACCAGCCTTGACTACCAGTTCACGCAGCCCACATAGGAAGCTCCTAAACTGGAGGCACCCTGGAGTTGGCTAACTCGACCGCCCCACGACGGGGCAAGCATAGGCGTCTCAGTGAAGTTGACACAACCCGGAAACAGCTGACGGTGCTGAAACCAGGCTTGGCACGAGGGAGTACCTGTGACAAGAACACTGCCGAGAACCAGCTGGCGGTGCTGGAACCCAGATGCGTTGCCCCAGTGTGCAAGAGCCAATGGCACGACCGAGGACCAGCTGACGGTGCTGGAACCCGGTTACTAAGCTGTAGGTGCCCGCGCTTAAAAGCACTACCAAGGACCGCCTGGCGTTGGCGGAACTCGGCTACCCAGGAGGAGGCACCTAAGCCAAAGGCTCGGCCCGGAACCAGCTGACGGTGCTGGAACCAGGTGGTGGACCCCAAGGCCCACAGGAGAGGAGAGAACAGCTAGGCCGCGAGGCAGCCGCAGTTACCGAACCCCAACAGTCCTACAGGGGGAGCTGGGCCTACTGGCACTACAGAACCAGCCTTGACTACCAGTTCACGCAGCCCACATAGGAAGCTCCTAAACTGGAGGCACCCTGGAGTTGGCTAACTCGACCGCCCCACGACGGGGCAAGCATAGGCGTCTCAGTGAAGTTGACACAACCCGGAAACAGCTGACGGTGCTGAAACCAGGCTTGGCACGAGGGAGTACCTGTGACAAGAACACTGCCGAGAACCAGCTGGCGGTGCTGGAACCCAGATGCGTTGCCCCAGTGTGCAAGAGCCAATGGCACGACCGAGGACCAGCTGACGGTGCTGGAACCCGGTTACTAAGCTGTAGGTGCCCGCGCTTAAAAGCACTACCAAGGACCGCCTGGCGTTGGCGGAACTCGGCTACCCAGGAGGAGGCACCTAAGCCAAAGGCTCGGCCCGGAACCAGCTGACGGTGCTGGAACCAGGTGGTGGACCCCAAGGCCCACAGGAGAGGAGAGAACAGCTAGGCCGCGAGGCAGCCGCAGTTACCGAACCCCAACAGTCCTACAGGGGGAGCTGGGCCTACTGGCACTACAGAACCAGCCTTGACTACCAGTTCACGCAGCCCACATAGGAAGCTCCTAAACTGGAGGCACCCTGGAGTTGGCTAACTCGACCGCCCCACGACGGGGCAAGCATAGGCGTCTCAGTGAAGTTGACACAACCCGGAAACAGCTGACGGTGCTGAAACCAGGCTTGGCACGAGGGAGTACCTGTGACAAGAACACTGCCGAGAACCAGCTGGCGGTGCTGGAACCCAGATGCGTTGCCCCAGTGTGCAAGAGCCAATGGCACGACCGAGGACCAGCTGACGGTGCTGGAACCCGGTTACTAAGCTGTAGGTGCCCGCGCTTAAAAGCACTACCAAGGACCGCCTGGCGTTGGCGGAACTCGGCTACCCAGGAGGAGGCACCTAAGCCAAAGGCTCGGCCCGGAACCAGCTGACGGTGCTGGAACCAGGTGGTGGACCCCAAGGCCCACAGGAGAGGAGAGAACAGCTAGGCCGCGAGGCAGCCGCAGTTACCGAACCCCAACAGTCCTACAGGGGGAGCTGGGCCTACTGGCACTACAGAACCAGCCTTGACTACCAGTTCACGCAGCCCACATAGGAAGCTCCTAAACTGGAGGCACCCTGGAGTTGGCTAACTCGACCGCCCCACGACGGGGCAAGCATAGGCGTCTCAGTGAAGTTGACACAACCCGGAAACAGCTGACGGTGCTGAAACCAGGCTTGGCACGAGGGAGTACCTGTGACAAGAACACTGCCGAGAACCAGCTGGCGGTGCTGGAACCCAGATGCGTTGCCCCAGTGTGCAAGAGCCAATGGCACGACCGAAGACCAGCTGACGGTGCTGGAACCCGGTTACTAAGCTGTAGGTGCCCGCGCTTAAAAGCACTACCAAGGACCGCCTGGCGTTGGCGGAACTCGGCTACCCAGGAGGAGGCACCTAAGCCAAAGGCTCGGCCCGGAACCAGCTGACGGTGCTGGAACCAGGTGGTGGACCCCAAGGCCCACAGGAGAGGAGAGAACAGCTAGGCCGCGAGGCAGCCGCAGTTACCGAACCCCAACAGTCCTACAGGGGGAGCTGGGCCTACTGGCACTACAGAACCAGCCTTGACTACCAGTTCACGCAGCCCACATAGGAAGCTCCTAAACTGGAGGCACCCTGGAGTTGGCTAACTCGACCGCCCCACGACGGGGCAAGCATAGGCGTCTCAGTGAAGTTGACACAACCCGGAAACAGCTGACGGTGCTGAAACCAGGCTTGGCACGAGGGAGTACCTGTGACAAAAACACTGCCGAGAACCAGCTGGCGGTGCTGGAACCCAGATGCGTTGCCCCAGTGTGCAAGAGCCAATGGCACGACCGAGGACCAGCTGACGGTGCTGGAACCCGGTTACTAAGCTGTAGGTGCCCGCGCTTAAAAGCACTACCAAGGACCGCCTAACGTTGGCGGAACTCGGCTACCCAGGAGGAGGCACCTAAGCCAAAGGCTCGGCCCGGAACCAGCTGACGGTGCTGGAACCAGGTGGTGGACCCCAAGGCCCACAGGAGAGGAGAGAACAGCTAGGCCGCGAGGCAGCCGCAGTTACCGAACCCCAACAGTCCTACAGGGGGAGCTGGGCCTACTGGCACTACAGAACCAGCCTTGACTACCAGTTCACGCAGCCCACATAGGAAGCTCCTAAACTGGAGGCACCCTGGAGTTGGCTAACTCGACCGCCCCACGACGGGGCAAGCATAGGCGTCTCAGTGAAGTTGACACAACCCGGAAACAGCTGACGGTGCTGAAACCAGGCTTGGCACGAGGGAGTACCTGTGACAAGAACACTGCCGAGAACCAGCTGGCGGTGCTGGAACCCAGATGCGTTGCCCCAGTGTGCAAGAGCCAATGGCACGACCGAGGACCAGCTGACGGTGCTGGAACCCGGTTACTAAGCTGTAGGTGCCCGCGCTTAAAAGCACTACCAAGGACCGCCTGGCGTTGGCGGAACTCGGCTACCCAGGAGGAGGCACCTAAGCCAAAGGCTCGGCCCGGAACCAGCTGACGGTGCTGGAACCAGGTGGTGGACCCCAAGGCCCACAGGAGAGGAGAGAACAGCTAGGCCGCGAGGCAGCCGCAGTTACCGAACCCCAACAGTCCTACAGGGGGAGCTGGGCCTACTGGCACTACAGAACCAGCCTTGACTACCAGTTCACGCAGCCCACATAGGAAGCTCCTAAACTGGAGGCACCCTGGAGTTGGCTAACTCGACCGCCCCACGACGGGGCAAGCATAGGCGTCTCAGTGAAGTTGACACAACCCGGAAACAGCTGACGGTGCTGAAACCAGGCTTGGCACGAGGGAGTACCTGTGACAAGAACACTGCCGAGAACCAGCTGGCGGTGCTGGAACCCAGATGCGTTGCCCCAGTGTGCAAGAGCCAATGGCACGACCGAGGACCAGCTGACGGTGCTGGAACCCGGTTACTAAGCTGTAGGTGCCCGCGCTTAAAAGCACTACCAAGGACCGCCTGGCGTTGGCGGAACTCGGCTACCCAGGAGGAGGCACCTAAGCCAAAGGCTCGGCCCGGAACCAGCTGACGGTGCTGGAACCAGGTGGTGGACCCCAAGGCCCACAGGAGAGGAGAGAACAGCTAGGCCGCGAGGCAGCCGCAGTTACCGAACCCCAACAGTCCTACAGGGGGAGCTGGGCCTACTGGCACTACAGAACCAGCCTTGACTACCAGTTCACGCAGCCCACATAGGAAGCTCCTAAACTGGAGGCACCCTGGAGTTGGCTAACTCGACCGCCCCACGACGGGGCAAGCATAGGCGTCTCAGTGAAGTTGACACAACCCGGAAACAGCTGACGGTGCTGAAACCAGGCTTGGCACGAGGGAGTACCTGTGACAAGAACACTGCCGAGAACCAGCTGGCGGTGCTGGAACCCGGATGCGTTGCCTTGCCTATTAAAGATTGTCTTCCTAGAGCCCCAACTAGCGGTGTTGGAGCAAAGGGTAAGCAGGGGGAGATGAGTGTAGGCCGAAGCCTGCACTGGAGGCAGCTTTGTGTCTGCGTTGCGTTTGCAGGACACTTTGCCGGCTACACACTGGGGGAACAGCTGGCGTTGCTGAACCCCACTAACACAATGGCGTGTGTTTTTATCTGTGCAGCTAGCACTTGCGGGCAAAAACTTGCGATGTTAGAGCCCGTGTTGAAGCAGGAGGAGGAGGAGAGGAGCAGAGTGTAGGCCGAAGCCTAGTTGAACCAATTTCAAAGGAAACCTTTAACCCCCCCCTCAGGTGTTACAAAGTACAAGAGACACACCTTGTGCAGTATTAATGCTGCACAAGTGAAAGGTTGCTCTATTAATTTGTCTACTTGCACACGCTGAATGAAAGACATACACAATTTACCCCATTCTACAGTCAAACTGTAGTGGATGCGTGACTTGGTTTTTTGATGAGACGCAGCACAGGTGTCCAAAATAACGCCTTGGTGCTTGGCGCAGCTTCCTGAGCGTTGTTATTTGCTGTACAGGAGTCTGCGCTCTTGTGTTATCCCTTGGCAATGCCCTGTTAGCGCTGCCCATCTTATGACCTCATTTCATGTTGGCCGGTGCGGTTAACGATGGCCATAAATCCCAGACCCACAGTGTCTTTTCATAAAGCCACACTGCGGTGCTGGGATTCGTGGCCTTGAGCAGTAAATATTTTGGCCGCTCACACACGTCCTTACACCTGCTTCAGACTGGGCGGCCTCTGCTGATCCCTTCTCGCATGCCGCGGCCATGAGGCTGCACAGTCTGAAGAAGGCGGAAGGAGATGAGTTAAGACAGGCGAAGATATGCACTGCTCGTGCCCATCAATCACACCCTCGCAGTCAAAATAATTAAGACAACGAGGAGCATTTTATTCAGGCAGGGCGGACGAACAGGCGCAAGTAGCCAACCAATGATGTCAGAAGGCGGGAAGCGCTACCAAGGGGGGTGCTGCGTATCATTAGAAAGGAAAGTCACACCTCAGGGACAGTGGAATGGTCTCAAAGAGACACATTTTGTACGTGTTGAGTTCCACGTGGGCAAGGAGAAAACGTCAGCCACCTTGTACAAATGCAGCAGTACTGCTGTACAAGGTGGCTGTTATACATAGAAACACCTGGGGGTGGTGGCCAGGCTCCCTTCAATTTCAGTTCATGTGCCTGCGTGGCGTTTGCAGGTCACGTTGCAAGCTACACAGCAGGGGAACAGCTGGCGTTGCTGAACCCCACTGACACATTGACTGGTGTTTTTCTCTGTGCACATTGCATGTCCGGGCAAAAACTAGCGGTGTTAGAGCCCAGGGTCAGCAGGAGGAGGAGGAGAGGAGCAAAGTGTAGGCCGAAGCCTGCACTGGTGGCAGCTTTTGGTCGGTTGTGCCAGCGTGGCTTGTGCTGGACACGATGCCGGCTACACAGCGGGGGAACAGCTGGCGGTGCTGAACACCACTAACACATTGGCTGGTGTTTTTCTCTGTGCAGCTAGCATGTCCGGGCAGAAACTGGCGTTGTTTGAGCCCAGGGTCAGCAGGAGGAGGAGAGGAGCAAAGTGTAGGCCGAAGCCTGCACTGGTGGCAGCTTTTGTTCTGTTGTGCCAGCGTGGCTTGTGCTGGACACGTTGCCGACTACACAGCAGGGGAACAGCTGGCGGTGCTGAACCCCACTAACACATTGGCTGGTGTTTTTCTCTGTGCAGCTAGCATTTCCGGGCAAAAACTAGCGGTGTTTGAGCCCAGGGTCAGCAGGAGGAGTAGAGGAGCAGAGTGTAGGCCGAAGCCTAGTTGAACCAATTTCAAAGGTTACCTTTAACCCCCCCCTCAGGTGTTGCAAGGTACAAGAGCCACACCTTGAACAGCATTAATGATGCACAAGTCAAAGGTTGCTCTATTTAATTTTGCTCCTTGCACACGCTGAATTAAACACGTACACTATTTAGCCCATTATACTGTCAAACAGTTGTGGAGGCGTGACTTGTCTTTTTAAGGAGACGCAGCACAGGTGTCAAAATTTGCACCTAGGTACTGGGCGCAGATTCCTGAGCGTTGTTATTTGCTGTACAGGAGTCTGCGCTCTTGTGTTATCCCTTGGCAATACCCTGTTAGTGCAGGCCGTCTCATGACCTCATTTCATGTTGGCCGGTGCGGTTAACGATGGCCATAAATCCCAGACCCACAGTGGCTTTTCCTAAAGTCACACTGCGGTGCTGGGATTCGTGGCCTTGTGCAGTAAATATGTTCGCCGCTCACACATGTCCTTACACCTGCTTCAGACTGGGCGGCCTCAGCTGATCCCTTATCGCATGCCGCGGCCATGAGGCCGCACAGTCAGAAGAAGGCGGAAGGAGGGGAGTGAAAACAGGGGAACATATGCACTGCTCGTGCCCATCAATCACACCCTCGCAGTCAAAATATATGAGACAACGGGGGGCGTTGTGTCGGGCAGGGGGGACGCACAGGCACAGCCAGCCAACCAATGATGTCAGGAGACGGGCAGCGCTAACAATGGGGGTGCTGCGTGTCATTAAAAAGGAAAGTCACACCTCAGGGACATTGTAATGGTCTGTAATGAGACACATTTTGTACTTGTTGAGTTCCACGTGTGCAAGGAGAAAAAGTCAGCCACCTTGTACAAATGCAGCAGTACTGCTGTACAAGGTGGCTGTTATACATAGAAACACCTGGGGGGGTGGGGGGCAGGCTCCCTTCAATTTCAGTTCATGTGCCTGCGTGGCGTTTGCAGGTCACGTTGCAAGCTACACAGCAGGGGAACAGCTGGCGTTGCTGAACCCCACTGACACATTGACTGGTGTTTTTCTCTGTGCACATTG
The DNA here is from genome assembly GCF_032444005.1 of Ranitomeya imitator. Lineage (NCBI taxonomy): Eukaryota > Metazoa > Chordata > Amphibia > Anura > Dendrobatidae > Ranitomeya > Ranitomeya imitator. Next base: position 214,946,495 of record NC_091287.1, on the reverse strand, counting down.
CATGTCCGGGCAAAAACTAGCGGTGTTAGAGCCCAGGGTCAGCAGGAGGAGGAGGAGAGGAGCAAAGTGTAGGCCGAAGCCTGCACTGGTGGCAGCGTTTGGTCGGTTGTGCCAGCGTGGCTTGTGCTGGACACGATGCCGGCTACACAGCGGGGGAACAGCTGGCGGTGCTGAACACCACTAACACATTGGCTGGTGTTTTTCTCTGTGCAGCTAGCATGTCCGGGCAGAAACTGGCGTTGTTTGAGCCCAGGGTCAGCAGGAGGAGGAGAGGAGCAAAGTGTAGGCCGAAGCCTGCACTGGTGGCAGCTTTTGTTCTGTTGTGCCAGCGTGGCTTGTGCTGGACACGTTGCCGACTACACAGCAGGGGAACAGCTGGCGGTGCTGAACCCCACTAACACATTGGCTGGTGTTTTTCTCTGTGCAGCTAGCATTTCCGGGCAAAAACTAGCGGTGTTTGAGCCCAGGGTCAGCAGGAGGAGTAGAGGAGCAGAGTGTAGGCCGAAGCCTAGTTGAACCAATTTCAAAGGTTACCTTTAACCCCCCCCTCAGGTGTTGCAAGGTACAAGAGCCACACCTTGAACAGCATTAATGATGCACAAGTCAAAGGTTGCTCTATTTAATTTTGCTCCTTGCACACGCTGAATTAAACACGTACACTATTTAGCCCATTATACTGTCAAACAGTTGTGGAGGCGTGACTTGTCTTTTTAACGAGACGCAGCACAGGTGTCAAAATTTGCACCTAGGTACTGGGCGCAGATTCCTGAGCGTTGTTATTTGCTGTACAGGAGTCTGCGCTATTGTGATCCCTTGGCCATGCGCTGTGAGCGCTTCCTGTCTTCTGACCTCATTTCATGTCGGCCGTTGCGGTTAGCGATGGACATGAATCCCAGACCCACAGTGTGTTTTCAAAAAATCACACTGCGTGGCTGGGATTCGTGGCCTTGTGCAGTAAATATGTTTGCCGCTCACACATGTCCTTACACCTGCTTCAGACTGGGCGGCCTCATCTGATCCCTTATCGCCTGCCGCGGCCATGAGGACACCCAGTCTGAAGAAGGCGGAAGGAGATGAGTGAACACAGGCAAACATATGCACTGCACATGCCCATCAATCACACCCTCGCTGTCCAAAAAAATAAGACACCGAGGGCCGTTGTTTCGAGCAGGGGAGATGCACAGGCGCAGCCAGCTAACCAATGATGTCAAAAGACGGGAAGCGCTAACAAGGGTGGTGCTGCGTGTCATTACAAAGGAAAGTCACACCTCAGGGACATTGTAATGGTCTCTAATGAGACACATTTTGTACGTGTTGAGTTCCACGTGGGCAAGGAGAAAAAGTCAGCCACCTCGTACAAATGCAGCAGTACTGCTGTACAAGGTGGCTGATATACATAGAAACACCTGTGGGTGGGGGGCAGGCTCCCTTCAATTTCAGTTCATGTGCCTGCGTGGCGTTTGCAGGTCACGTTGCAAGCTACACAGCAGGGGAACAGCTGGCGTTGCTGAACCCCACTGACACATTGACTGGTGTTTTTCTCTGTGCACATTGCATGTCCGGGCAAAAACTAGCGGTGTTAGAGCCCAGGGTCAGCAGGAGGAGGAGGAGAGGAGCAAAGTGTAGGCCGAAGCCTGCACTGGTGGCAGCTTTTGGTCGGTTGTGCCAGCGTGGCTTGTGCTGGACACGATGCCGACTACACAGCAGGGGAACAGCTGGCGGTGCTGAACCCCACTAACACATTGGCTGGTGTTTTTCTCTGTGCAGCTAGCATTTCCGGGCAAAAACTAGCGGTGTTTGAGCCCAGGGTCAGCAGGAGGAGTAGAGGAGCAGAGTGTAGGCCGAAGCCTAGTTGAACCAATTTCAAAGGTTACCTTTAACCCCCCCCTCAGGTGTTGCAAGGTACAAGAGCCACACCTTGTGCAGCATTAATGCTGCACAAGTAAAAGGTTGCTCTATTTGTTTTGCTCCTTGCACACGCTGACTAAAACACGTACACTATTTAGCCCATTATACTGTCAAACAGTTGTGGAGGCGTGACTTGTCTTTTTAACGAGACGCAGCACAGGTGTAAAAATTTGCACCTAGGTACTGGGCGCAGATTCCTGAGCGTTGTTATTTGCTGTACAGGAGTCTGCGCTATTGTGATCCCTTGGCCATGCGCTGTGAGCGCTTCCTGTCTTCTGACCTCATTTCATGTCGGCCGTTGCGGTTAGCGATGGACATGAATCCCAGACCCACAGTGTGTTTTCAAAAAATCACACTGCGTGGCTGGGATTCGTGGCCTTGTGCAGTAAATAGGTTTGCCGCTTACACATGTCCTTACACCTGCTCCAGACTGGGCGGCCTCAGCTGATCCCTTATCGCCTACCACGGCCAGGAGGCCGCACAGTCTGAAGAAGGCGGAAGGAGATGAGTTAAGACAGGCGAACATATGCACTGCTCGTGCCCATAAACCACACCCTCGCTGACAAAATAAATATGACAACGAGGGGCGTTGTTTCTAGCAGGGCGGATGCACAGGCGCAGCCAGCTAACCATGATGACAAAAGACGGGAAACGCTACCAAGGGGGGTGCTGCGTATCATTACAAAGGAAAGTCACACCTCAGGGACAGTGGAATGGTCTCAATGAGACACATTTTGTACGTGTTGAGTTCCACGTGGGCAAGGAGAAAAAGTCAGCCACCTTGTACAAATGCAGCAGTACTGCTGTACTAGGTGGCTGTTATACATAGAAACACCTGGGGGGGTGGGGCCAGGTTCCCTTTAATTTCAGTTCATGTGCCTGCGTGGCGTTTGCAGGTCACGTTGCCGGCTACACAGCAGGGGAACAGCTGGCGTTGCTGAACCCCACTAACACATTGGCTGGTGTTTTTCTCTGTGCAGCTAGCACTTCCGGGCAAAAACTAGCGGTGTTTGAGCCCAGGGTCAGCAGGAGGAGGAGAGGAGCAGAGTGTAGGCCGAAGCCTGCACTGGTGGCAGCTTTTGTTCTGTTGTGCCAGCGTGGCTTGTGCTGGACACGTTGCCGACTACACAGCAGGGGAACAGCTGGCGGTGCTGAACCCCACTGACACATCACCTAGTCTTTTTTTCTGTGTAGACAACACTTCCAGGTGGCAACTGACAGTGTTGAAACCCAGGGAATCAAAGAGGAGCAGAGTGTAGGCCGAAGCCTGCAGTGGAGCAAGTTGAAAGGGAACCTTTAACCCCCCCCCCCAGGCATTTGTTGCTGAAAGAGCCATCTTGTACAGCAGTAATACTGCACATGGAAAATGGTGGCTCCGAAAATTATGCTCCTTGCAAACGCTGAAGTACACACTCATATAATGTGTCCCCTCACACCGTCAAACCATCCCGGAAGTGGGACTTTCCTTTGTAATGTGACACAGCACAGCCGTCATTCCAACCCCCTTGGTGCCGGGCACCACCTCCTCAACGTTGTTTGGTTCTGTCACGGAGCCCGCACTGTAATGTTATCCCTTGGCCATGCACAGTTAGCGGTGCCCGTCTTCTGACATCATGTAGGTGTCAGGCTGGCAGTGCCTGTGCGTCCAAGCTGCCCGAGATCCAACCTTGCAGTGTCATCTAATGTAGTCCCACTGCGGGCCAGGGATCCATGGGCATGCGCAGTGCATATCATCGCCTCTCACTCACCTCCTTCCTGCTTCTTCAGACTGTGCGGCGTCACGGCCGTGGCATGCTATTAGGGATCAGCTGACGCCGCCTAGTCTGAAGAAGCGTGAAGAAGGGGAGTGAGAGGCTAGTATATGCACTGCGCATGGCCATGGATACCAGGCCCACTGTGGGATCACATTAGACGACACTGCGAGGTGTGATTTCGGGCAGCGTGGACGCACAGGCGCAGCCAGGACGACAACAAATGATGTCAGAGGACGGGCAGCGCAAACTGTGCATGGCCAAGGGATAACATAACAGCGCAGGGTCCATGACGGAATCAAACAACGCTAAGGAGGCAGCGCACGGTGCCAAGGGGGTAGCAATGACGGCTGTGCTGCGTCACATTACAAAGGAAAGTCCCACCTCCGGGACGGTTGGACGGTGTGAGGGGACACATTACATGAGTGTGTAGTTCAGCGTTTGCAAGGAGCATAATTTCAAGAGCGACCTTTCCCTTGTGCAGTATTAGTGCTGCACATGGTGGCTCTTTCAGTAACAAACGCCTAGGGGGGGGGGGGGGACAGGTCCCCTTACATTTTAGTTGTGCCAGCGTGGCGGTCGCATGACACGTTGCCGGATACACAGCTGGGGATCAGCTGACGTTACTGAACCCCAATAACAGAGGAGCGACTGTTGACTGTGCACACAGCACTTCCAGGCACCAACTGGCGGTGTTAGAGCCCAGGGACAGCAGGAGGAGCAGATTGGAGGTATTGCCGCACACACAGCTGGGGATCAGCTGACGTTACTGAACCCCAATAACAGAGGAGCGACTGTTGACTGTGCACACAGCACTTCCAGGCACCAACTGGCGGTGTTAGAGCCCAGGGACAGCAGGAGGAGCAGAGGAACAGAGTGTAGGCCGAAGCCTGATTGGAGCAAGTTGAAAGGAAACCTTTAACCCCCCCCCCCAAGACGTTTGTAGCTGAAAGAGCCATGTTGTGCAGCACTAAGGATGCAAAAGGAAAAGGTTGCTCTTTTAATTATGCTCCTTGCAAACACCGAAGTAAACACTAAAAATGTGTCCCTTTATACCGTTAAACCGTTCCGGAGGTGCGAATTTCCTTCGTAATGGGACACAGCACAGCTGTCATTCCTATCCCCTTGATGCCGTGCGCTGCCTCCTCAGCGTTGTTTTAAGCTGCCACGGAGCCTGCGCTGTTCTGTTAGCCCTTGGCCATGCCCAATTAGCGCTGCCTGTCTTCTGACATAATTTGGTGTCAGGCTGTCAGTGCCTGTGCGTCCACGCTGCTCCAGATCCCACCTCGCAGTCTCATCTAACGTAATCCCACTGCGGGCCTTGGAACCATGGGCATGCACAGTGCATAACCTCGACTCTCACTCCCCTCCTTCCCTCTTCTTCAGACTGTGCGGTGTCACGGCCGTGGCATGCTAGGGATCAGCTGACGGCGCACAGTCTAAAGAAGGCGGAGGGAAATGAGCGAGAGCCCGAGGGGAAGATATGCACTGCGCATGCCCATGGATCCCAGGCCCGCAGTGTGACTCAATCAGAAGACACTGCGAGGCGGGATCTCGGGCACCGCGGCCGCACAGGCGCAGCCAGCCTGACACCAAATTATGTCAGAAGACAGGCAGCACAAATAGGGCATGCCCAAGGGATAACAGAACAGCGCAGGCTCCGTGACAGCTTAAAACAACGCTGAGGAGGCAGCGCATGGCACCAAGGGGGTAGGAATGACGGCTGTGCTGCGTCACATTACGAAGGAAAGTCCCAGCTCCGGGACGGTATAACGGTATCAGTGAACACATTTTATAAGTGTTAAGTTCTGCGTGTGCAAAGAGCTAAAAAAAAAGAGCTACCTTTTCCTTGTGCAGCATTACTGCTGCACAAGATGGCTCTTTCAGTAACAAACGACGGGGGGGGGGGGGGGGACAGGTTCCCTTACATTTAGGTTGTTGTGCCAGCGTGGCGGTCGCAGGACACATTGCCGGCTACACAGCTGGGGATCAGCTGACGTTACTGAAACCCAATAACACTGGGTCGTATGTTTTTACTGTGCAGCCTGCACTTCTGAGCCGCAACTGGCGGTGTTGGAGCCCAGGAATAGCAGTTCAGGTGGTAGAAAGATGAACACAGCAGGAGACCTGGATGACACCCAATTACTTAATCAGGCAGAGGAGTGGCAAATTCCTGCGAGATCCAGGCCTGGTTCATTTTCAGGAAAGTAAGCCGGTCAACGTTATCGGAGGATAGTCGCATGCGACGGTCTGTTAGTACACCACCTGCGGCACTAAAGACACGTTCCGATAAGACACTAGCCGCAGGGCAAGCCAGCACCTCCAATGCATACTGGCTTAGCTCTGGCCATGTATCCAGCTTAGAGACCCAAAACTTGAACGGGGAAGAGCCGTCTGGGAGTACAGTAAGAGGGCAAGCCATGTAGTCTGTCACCATCTGACGGAACCGTTGCCTCCTGCTGACTGGAGCCGCCGGTGATGGTGTAGACATTTGGGGCGGGCACACAAAAGTGTGCCAGAGTTGTGCCATACTGGGCTTGCCTTGGGCAGAGGCACTGCTTCTGCTCCCTCTTTGGGCAGAGCCTCCCCCACTGCCTCGACGCACTGAGCTGCTTTGTAAAGCACTAGCAGCACTCCTCTCAGTTGGACAGGAGAAGATGATGGAATTCACCAGTGTGTCGTGGTACTCCCGCAATTTACGCTCCCGGGTCAACGCAGGGATGAGGTTTTGGACGTTGTCCCGGTAGCGAGGATCGAGGAGGGTGAACACCCAATAATCAGGCATGTTGAGAATGTGGTCGATGCGGCGGTCGTTTCTCAGGCACTGCAGCATGAAATCCACCATGTGCTGCAGAGTGCCAACCGGCCCAGAAACGCTGTCCCCTGCTTGAGACATGATCTCTGCCCGCTCGTCATCACCCCACCCTCGCTGTACACACTGACCACTGGACAATTGTGTCGCTCCCTCCTCTGGACGGAGCTCTTCCTCCTCCATTGACTCCTCCTCATCCTCCTCACAAATTGGCCCCTGCGTACCCCTTTGTGAGGAACCACGTGGCGCTGACTCTCCAGAAGCTGATGGAAAAGGTGACTCCTCATCCTCCACCTCTTCCACCACATCATCCCTTAACCCTTGCAAAGTTTGCTGAAGCAGGCAGATAAGGGGGACAGTCATGCTGACTAGTGCATCATCTGCACTTGCCATCCGCGTGGAATAATCAAAAGGACGCAAAACCTGGCAGACGTCCTTCATAGTGGCCCACTCTGTGGTTGTGAAGTCTGATCGGCGCTGACTGCGACTTCTTTGCGCCTGATGCAGCTGGTACTCCATAACTGCTTGCTGCTGCTCACACAACCGCTCCAACATATGTAACGTGGAATTCCACCGGGTAGGTAGGTCACATATGATGCGGTGTTCCGGAAGGCGGAATCGGCGCTGCAGAGCAGCAATGCGGGATCTGGCCAAGCTGGAACGCCGCAAGTGAGCACACTCTAGGCGGACCTTGTGCAGCAGGGCATCAAGATCCGGATAGTCCCTCAGAAAACTCTGCACAACCAAATTGAGCACATGTGCCAGACATGGGATGTGAGTGAGGTTGCCAAGGGCCAAAGCTGCCACCAGATTTCGGCCATTGTCACACACTACCATGCCTGGCTGGAGATTCGCTGGCAGTAACCACACATCGCTCTCCTGCTTTATGGCATTCCAGAGCTCCTGCGCTGTGTGGCTTCGATGCCCCAATGAAACTAGTTTCAAGACGGCCTGCTGACGTTTGGCCACGGCTGTGCTCATGTCGGTCATAGGTAAACGTTCACGGGTCCATGTGGGGGTGGACTGTGACGGATCCTGCAGAGAGGAATCAGAGGAACTGGTGTAAGAGGAGGAGTCGATGCGTACAGACTGGATTCCTGCAATCCTTGGAGTGGGCAGGACACGTCCTGCGCCACTCGCACGATCTGTACCTGGCTCAACAACATTAACCCAATGGGCAGTGAGGGAAACATATCGCCCCTGTCCATGCTGACTGGTCCACGCATCGGTGGTGAGGTGGACCTTGCTACTGACGGCGTTCAGTAGCGCATGTTTTATGTTTGCCTCAACATGCCTGTGCAGGGCAGGGACAGCCTGCCTGCTGAAGTAAAAGCGGCTGGGCACCTTGTACTGTGGGACTGCCAATGCCATCAAGTCACGGAAGCTGTCAGTCTCCACCAGCCTGAACGAGAGCATTTCCAGGGACAACAGTTTGGCAATGCCTGCATTCAGAGCCTGTGCTCGGGGGTGGTTGGCCGAGAATGCCCGCCTTTTCTCCCATGCCTGTACTACCGATGGCTGTAGAGTAGACTGGGAGTGTGAGGATGACTGGGAAGGTGGTGCTGTGGGTGGAATTACACAAGGTCTCTGGGAGGAAGCCAAACCAGCTGTGCGTGAGCTGGAGGAAGAGGCAACACGAGCTGAAGAGGTGGTAGCTGCCGCTGTTGGTTGGCCTACATCTTCAGTGTGTTTCTGTAACTCCACCGCGTGCCTGGTCCGCACATGTTTCCACATATTTGTGGTATTGAGGTTGCTGACATTTTTCCCTCTTTTTACTTTATGATGACACAGCTTGCATTTGACAAAACAAATGTCATCTGCAACTGTGTCAAAAAAGGACCAGGCACTGCAAGTCTTGGGAGCGCCCTTTTTGGCTTTGGAAAGAGACAGGCTCCTAACGGGTGCCAAAGTGGAGGCTACAGGCTCCGCAGTCTTCCCCCTCCCTCTCCCTCTTTGGCCCGTAAGAGGAAGCTCTTCCTCTGAGCTGCTCCCACCACCTTCCTGTTCCTCACGCCACGATGGGTCAAGGACCTCATCATCTCCACTACCCTCTGCCACCAACTGCTCCTCCTGGGTAGTCTCAGCAGCACAGTACGCACGAGAAAGCGGCACCTGAGTTTCATCATCAGATGCGTACTGCGCTGTGGTCACCGGAGGCACTGGCCCACCTGCCTCTTCAGAGTCAGAGAGATAAAGCTTTTGGGCATCACTGCACACTGCCTCTTCTTCCATTTCTCCAATGCTGCTTGGCTGGCCCCCTGTTTCCAAGCCAAGAGATTCAGAGAACAGAAGTAGAGACGGCTCCTGTCCTGGGCTCTCTGACTGCCTGGCCAATTTGGCAGGTGGTGAAGAGACAGATGGCTGCTCTCCAGTGCTCTGTGCCTGAGAGGATGTGGCACTAACTGAAGTCGATGCCGAGGCGTTAGCTGCCATCCACCCGACAACGGCTTCAATTTGGTCTTCACGCAGCAGCGGTGCACGGCGCTCTCCGACAAAGCTGCGCTTGAAGGACTGTTCCCTGCTGAAACTGAGTGACGACGAGTCACCGGCGCCCGCAGCAGGCACAGAATCACCACGTCCTCTCCCTGCTCCTCTCCCTGCTCCGCGCCCACGCCCACGTGCCTTACTCCCTGCCCTCTTCATCTTGGTTGACAGATAAAGATAAGCAGAAAAGTACTAAGGCCTTAGTGTGCTTATTCCTGTAATGCTCCTCCTAACAGGTGTAAGAAACACTAATGTTGTAAATTGTGGACTAAACTTTATTATTTTTCAAATGTGGCCTACACAAGTGTAAGTTGTGTTTGGTGAACTTAACCTTTTTTTTGGTGCAGATCGGGCTACAGAGCTAGTTTAAATCACACGGAGACCGTGCAGACAGCCGTAAACGGCGCTGCAAGGCCAAGAAACCCTCCTCTAGGTTATCCTATATAGTGTTTTTCCACTATTTAGCTGGATACAAGTGGAAAGACACTAATAGGAATTTTTTTTTTCAAATTTTAAACTGGCTGCACTATTTGAAAAAAAGGAAATTGTTTTTCAAGGTATGAGGCAGTAACGCACCCTGAGCTGAATCCAACCGGCTATGGCTGCACACAGACTACAGGGCGAGCTGCGCTCACACAGAGACCGTGCAGACAGCCGTAAACGGCGCTGCAAGGCCCCCAAAAAAACCTCTAGGTTATCCTATGTAGTGTTTTTCCACAATTGAGCTGGAGACTGGTGGAAAGACACTAATAGGAATTTTTTTTTTTTTCAAATTTTAAACAGGCTGCACTATTTGAAAAAAAGGAAAATTTTTCTCAAGGTATGAGCCAGTAACGAACCCTGAGCTGAATCCAACCGGCTATGGCTGCACACAGACTACAGGGCGAGCTGGGCTCACACGGAGACCGTGCAGACAGCCGTAAACGGCGCTGCAAGGCCAAAAAACCCTCCTCTAGGTTATCCTATATAGTGTTTTTCCACTATTTAGCTGGATACGAGTGGAAAGACACTAATAGGAATTTTTTTTTTCAAATTTTAAACAGGCTGCACTATTTGAAAAAAAGGAAAATTTTTCTCAAGGTATGAGCCAGTAACGAACCCTGAGCTGAATCCAACCGGCTATGGCTGCACACAGACTACAGGGCGAGCTGGGCTCACACGGAGACCGTGCAGACAGCCGTAAACGGCGCTGCAAGGCCCAAAAACCCCCCTCTAGGTTATCCTATGTAGTGTTTTTCCACAATAGAGCTGGAGACTGGTGGAAAAACACTAATAGGAAATTTGAGAAAAAATGTGCAGCAGGCTGCACTAAGAGCAAAAAAGAACAACTGTGTGAGGCAGTGTGAACCCCCCCTGAGCTGAATACAACCGGGTATATGGCTGCACACAGACTACAGAGTGAGCTGCACACACACACACACACAGAGACCTTGCAGAACGCTGTTAAAACAGCGCTGCAAGGCAAGAGCAAGGTGAACAGTGAAGAACACACAGCGTTTTGCTAAATTAGCCTTTGGAAAGGAAAATAAAGCAATTAGCTAGCTCAACTGGCCCTCAGTTAGAACACAGCGTCCTGTCCCTAACTGAAATCACAGCAGAGTGAGCGCAAAATGGCGGCAGCGCTTTTTTATAGTGCAGAGTGACATCATTTCAGCAGCCAATCCCAGCCTTGCCAGTACTTACATGCCCACCATGCTAAACAGGATGTGCCCACACTTTCATTCATTCCTCATTGGCTGCTGCGTTCAATTTGAATTCTGGGAACTTCCGATTCCGGTATCCGATACGCGGGAAGTATCGGAATTCAGTATCGGAATTCCGATACCGCAAATATCGGCCGATACCCGATACTTGCGGTATCGGAATGCTCAACACTACTGTTGAGAATTCTGTTGTCGAACTCCCTCCTGTGGTCGTGAATGGTACTTCGGCGAGTTCTGTCTATGGGCTCCCTCTGGTGGCTGTGAGTGAAGCTGCTGCTTCTGAGGTTCCTTACACAGGTGACATGGTTTGTCCTTTGGTTGAGGGGGAGTTGGAGTATGTGGTGGAGAACATTTTGGATTCTCGTGTTTCGAGACGAAAACTCCAGTACCTGGTCAAGTGGAAGGGTTATGGTCAGGAAGATAATTCCTGGTTTTTTGCCTCTGATGTTCATGCGGCCGATCTTGTTCGTGCCTTTCATTTGGCTCATCCTGATCGGCCTGGGGGCTCTGGTGAGGGTTCGGTGACCCCTCCTCAAGGAAGGGGGGGGGGGTACTGTTGTGAATTCTGTTGTCGAACTCCCTCCTGTGGTCGTGAATGGTACTTCGGCGAGTTCTGTCTATGGGCTCCCTCTGGTGGCTGTGAGTGAAGCTGCTGCTTCTGAGGTTCCTTACACAGGTGACGTGGTTTGTCCTTTGGTTGAAGCAGCAGCTTCACTCACAGCCACCAGAGGGAGCCCATAGACAGAACTCGCCGAAGTACCATTCACGACCACAGGAGGGAGTTCGACAACAGAATTCACAACAGAAGACACAAAAGAGAATGGTAAAACCAAAAACACTCAGTTTGAAAAAATGTTTGCAGTAATCCGCAAGTGCTAGTAAAAGATGTAAATAACAGGGTATTTGGTTGATACGTTTTTTGCAAAAAATGTATACTAAGCTGCTCTACCAATCTTCACGGTATACCCATATCAGAGCAGTCCTAACTAATGTATGCAATCCCTATCTGATGTATTTAAAAACCTGATCATCTGTACATTACCTGTGTGAACAGGGTTCAGAGAGGAAAAATCCATGTGTGCATACAGGGTAGAACAGCTTTTGTGCAGCTAGCCCAAGAGGAGTGGTGGAACTCCCCAGTCTTGTAGACACAAGAGAACGATAGGGATTGCATACATACCATTCTCTTTTGTGTCTTCAGGTTTCTTGGTGGTGTGTGAACATGTTCTTACAGACTTGTTCTCTGTGCAGGTAGCCCATGTGTTCCTGTTTCCATAATTGTTCTCTTGTGTCTACAAGACTGGGGAGTTCCACCACTCCTCTTGGGCTAGCTGCACAAAAGCTGTTCTACCCTGTATGCACACATGGATTTTTCCTCTCTGAACCCTGTTCACACAGGTAATGTACAGATGATCAGGTTTTTAAATACATCAGATAGGGATTGCATACATTAGTTAGGACTGCTCTGATATGGGTATACCGTGAAGATTGGTAGAGCAGCTTAGTATACATTTTTTGCAAAAAACGTATCAACAAAATACGCTGTTATTTACATCTTTTACTAGCACTTGCGGATTACTGCAAACATTTTTTCAAACTGAGTGTTTTTGGTTTTACCATTCTCTTTTGTGTCTTCAGGTTTCTTGGTGGTGTGTGAACATGTTCTTACAGACTTGTTCTCTGTGCAGGTAGCCCATGTGTTCCTGTTTCCATAATTGTTCTCTTGTGTCTACAAGACTGGGGAGTTCCACCACTCCTCTTGGGCTAGCTGCACAAAAGCTGTTCTACCCTGTATGCACACATGGATTTTTCCTCTCTGAACCCTGTTCACACAGGTAATGTACAGATGATCAGGTTTTTAAATACATCAGATAGGGATTGCATACATTAGTTAGGACTGCTCTGATATGGGTATACCGTGAAGATTGGTAGAGCAGCTTAGTATACATTTTTTGCAAAAAACGTATCAACCAAATACCCTGTTATTTACATCTTTTACTAGCACTTGCGGATTACTGCAAACATTTTTTCAAACTGAGTGTTTTTGGTTTTACCATTCTCTTTTGTGTCTTCAGGTTTCTTGGTGGTGTGTGAACATGTTCTTACAGACTTGTTCTCTGTGCAGGTAGCCCATGTGTTCCTGTTTCCAGAATTCACAACAGATAGCGTTAGGCAGGGTCCATTAACCCCCAAACAGCTTGTGCTGTAGCGATTTCCACTGTCCAACACCACCTTTTGTTTGCAGGGACAGTGGAAGCTACATTTTTTTTTCCTCAGCACTGTAGCTCATTGGGCTGCCCTAGAAGGCTCCCTGATAGCTGCATTGCTGTGTGTACGCCGCTGTGCAAACCAACTGCTTTTTTCAAAGCACAAATCCTGTTGTTCCTTCCTTTCTGCACAGCTATCTTGTTTGTTTGTTCCACACTTTTGATGTAATTTGTGCAGCAGTCCACTCCTTGTTATTGCTGCCTGCCATACCTGGCTGAGATTACTGCAGGGAGATAGTAATTGTAGGACAGTCCCTGTTTTTTTTTGTTTTTTTTTAATTCTCCCTGAAAAAAAATAAATAGTGGGAGATTAATCTTGGCATTTGTGCTTGAGTGCTAGTCGTGTGTGCCGTCTCTCTACAATTGTGGGGCACAGAAAGCCTAGTGTCTATAATCCTTTATTATTTTTTTTTTAATTCCCCCTAATAAAAAATAATAGTGGGAGATTAAGATTGGCATTTCTGCTAGAGTGCCAGTCCTGTGTGTGCCATCTCTCTTCAATTTTGGGGCAAAGAAAGCCTAGTGTGTAATACTGGCCCTGATTTCTTGGCAATTCTCCCTAACCAAAAAAAGTAGTGGGAGATTAAGATAGGCATTTCTGCTAGAGTGCCAGTCCTGTGTGTGCCATCTCTCTCCAATTTTGGGGCACAGAAAGCCTAATGTGTAATACTGGCCCTGATTTCTTGGCAATTCTCCCTAACAAAAAAAAGTAGTGGGAGATTAAGATTGGCATTTCTGCTAGAGAAAGCCTAGTGTCTGTTTTTTTTATTTTTGTTTTTAAATTCTCCCTGACAAAAAAAAATAAACAGTGGGAGATTAATATTGGCCTTTGTGCTTCTGTGCCAGTCCTGTCTGTGCCATCTCTCTCAAATTGTGGGCCACAGAAAGCCTAGTGTTTTTTTTTATTTTGTTTTTTTTCAATTCTCTCTGAAAAAAAAAATAGTGGGAGCTTAATATTGGCCTTTGTGCTTCTGTGCCAGTCCTGTCTGTGCCATCTCTCTCAAATTGTGGGCCACAGAAAGCCTAGTGTTTGTTTTTTTTATTTTGGTTTATAAATTCTCCCTGAAAAAAAAAAAATAGTGGGAGATTAATATTGGCCTTTGTGCTTCTGTGCCAGTCCTGTGTGCCATCTCTCTCAAATTGTGGACCACAGAAAGCCTAGTGTCTGTTTTTTTATTTTGGTTTTTAAATTCTCCCTGAAAAAAAAAATAAATAGTGGGCGATTAATATTGGCCTTTGTGCTTCTGTGCCCGTCCTGTCTGTGCCATCTCTCTCAAATTGTGGGCCACAGAAAGCCTAGTGTGTTTTTTTTATTTTGGTTTTTAAATTCTCCCAGAAAAAGAAATAAATAGTGGGAGATTAATATTGGCCTTTGTGCTTCTGTGCCAGTCCTGTCTGTGCCATCTCTCTCAAATTGTGGGCCAAAGAAAGCCTAGTGTCTGTTTTTTTTATTTTGGTTTTTAAATTCTCCCTGAAAAAAAAATAAATAAATAGTGGGAGATTAATATTGGCCTTTGTGCTTCTGTGCCAGTCCTGTGTGCCATCTCTCTCAAATTGTGGGCCACAGAAAGCCTAGTGTCTGTTTTTTTTAATTTTGGTTTTTAAAATTCTCCATGAAAAAAAAATAAATAGTGGGAGATTAATATTGGCCTTTGTGCTTCTGTGCCAGTCCAGTCTGTGCCATCTCTCTCAAATTGTGGGCCACAGAAAGACTAGTGTCTGTTTTTTTTTTATTTTGGTTTTTAAAATTCTCCCTGAAAAAAAAAAATAAATAGTGGGAGATTAATATTGGCCTTTGTGCTTCTGTGCCAGTCCTGTATGTGCCATCTCTCTCAAATTGTGGGTCACAGAAAGCCTAGTGTTTTTTTTTATTTTGGTTTTTCAATTCTCCCTGAAAAAAAAAATCGTGGGAGATTAATATTGGCCTTTGTGCTTCTGTGCCAGTCCTGTCTGTGCCATCTCTCTCAAATTGTGGGCAACAGAAAGCCTAGTGTCTGTTTTTTTTATTTTGGTTTTTAAATTCTCCTTGAAAAAATAAATAAATAGTGGGAGATTAATATTGGCCTTTGTGGTTCTGTGCCCGTCCTGTCTGTTCCATCTCTCTCAAATTGTGGGCCACAGAAAGCCTAGTGTCTGTTTTTTTTATTTTAGTTTTTAAAATTCTCCCTGAAAAAAAAAAATTGTGGGAGATTAATATTGGCCTTTGTGCTTCTGTGCCCGTCCTGTCTGTGCCATCTCTCTCAAATTGTGGGCCACAGAAAGCCTAGTGTCTGTTTTTTTTATTTTGGTTTTTAAATTCTCCCAGAAAAAAAATAAATAGTGGGAGATTAATATTGGCCTTTGTGCTTCTGTGCCAGTCCTGTGTGCCATCTCTCTCAAATTGTGGGCCACAGAAAGCCTAGTGTCTGTTTTTTTTTATTTTGGTTTTTAAATTCTCCCTGAAAAAAAAAAAATTGTGGGAGATTAATATTGGCCTTTGTGCTTCTGTGCCAGTCCTGTGTGCCATCTCTCAAATTGTGGGCCACAGAAAGCCTAGTGTCTGTTTTTTTTAATTTTGGTTTTTAAAATTCTCCCTGAAAAAAAAAAAAAATAGTGGGAGATTAATATTGGCCTTTGTGCTTCTGTGCCAGTCCTGTCTGTGCCATCTCTCTCAAATTGTGGCCACAGAAAGCCTAGTGTCTGTTTTTTTTATTTTGGTTTTTAAATTCTCCCTGAAAAAAATAAATAACTAGTGGGAGATTAATATTGGCCTTTGTGCTTCTGTGCCAGTCCTGTCTGTGCCATCTCTCTCAAATTGTGGCCACAGAAAGCCTAGTGTCTGTTTTTTTTATTTTGGTTTTTAAATTCTCCCTGAAAAAATAAATAACTAGTGGGAGATTAATATTGGCCTTTGTGCTTCTGTGCCAGTCCTGTCTGTGCCATCTCTCTCAAATTGTGGGCCACAGAAAGCCTAGTGTCTGTTTTTTTTTATTTTGGCTTTTAAATTCTCCCTGAAAAATAAATAAATAGTGGGAGATTAATATTGGCCTTTGTGCTTCTGTGCCAGTCCTGTGTGCCATCTCTCTCAAATTGTGGGCCACAATGTTAGGAGTCGAGTTTCCTCTGCTGCACAGGGGGAATCTCGATCCGTCTCTGCTGCAATCTCCCATTCTTCTCCAGCGGCAGTGGAGTCTGCTCAGCAGGGACGTCGATCCCAGCGTCTCGCTCAGTCACTCTGTGCGAAGAGTTACTGCTGCTTTTCCTGCTTCTGCCATTGAAGCCAGTGCTGGGCAGCGGCGAGTGGACGTTTCTGGATCTAAGTCCTGCTTTTCTCTGTCTGAGCATGCCCAGGGCAGGATCTCCCGTTGGAGATCGAGGGTCACATGCTCAGGTACTGCAGCACATCCCATTGGTCCTTTTGGCAGGTCCTGAAAGGGCAAAACTTCTGTAGCTGTTTCCTGTGCTGCAGCTATATAAACTGCGCATGACCGCACGGCCATGCGCTAGTATTGTCTTGTAAATATGTGTGTGTGTTGTGAGTGAAAGTCGCTCTTTAAATAACCCTCCCTATTGAATGTCTGTTCGCGGAAGGTGTATGTTTTCTATCTAGCGCCCGACTTATCCAACAGCACGAAACACACATTACAGCTACCAGTTGCTGTGTCCGCCAGTACGGCACTGTGCGCTTGCTCTGCGCTTTCCTGACCCAAGCCTGGGTGGTTAGTGCCTTAATATTATTATTTAGGTTCCTCTGACACACCCAGTTGCGGTGTTGTGCCAGCAAGTGTCTAATCGGACTTCAATCCTGTGTAGGGGTTGAGTCCGTTGACTTCTTGCTCGCACTTTATGTGCGGTACTGCGGTCCTGTGACGCAACAGGATCGCTTCCTTCACGCAGGGTGAAGTTAACCCATGTGTGTATACTTGGTACCGCCATATAGTCCGTCTTACTAGCAGCAGGGTCTTTTACCTGCACGGTGGACCTCGGACTGCGAACGCACCTAATACCATAACATCTGATTCTTGGTGCGTTCCGCCAGTCCCTAACAGAATGCTAGCGCCAAGGTCTGGCTAGTAATGACGGACGATCAGCGTTCACAGCGGTACATCCAGCAGCTGGAGGGTAGGTTGGCGGCTCTAGAGCGTGCAACCTCAGCTGTGGACGTTACTGCTGTCGCTGTTCAGGCTGCAAGTGCAGTTGCAGCCAGTTTGTCCGCTGCCACCCCTGCTCCGACCTTATCCCATCTCCCGCTTCCAGACAAGTTTGCTGGTGACAGTAAGCTATGTCGGGGATTCGTGAGCCAGTGCTCCATACATCTCGAGCGGCTGGCTGCACGTTTTCCTATGGAACGGGCGAGGGTGGGATTCATCTTGTCTCTTTTGTCGGGCAGGGCGTTGGAGTGGGCAACGCCGCTTTGGGAACGTGGTGATCGTGTGGTACAGAGTGCTCCTATCTTCCTGAATGCTCTGAGGCAGGTCTTTTTGGGACCCTGTGTCACCCACGATACCGCGCTCCAATTGTTGGCAATTACTCAGGCTTCGTCCATGGTCAGCCAGTTCGCCATCCTATTCCGGACTCTAGCTTCTGAGCTGGAATGGCCGGATAAAGTCCTTATTCCGGTGTTCTGGAAAGGACTGGCAGATCATGTAAAGGACGCCTTGGTCACCAGGGAGATTCCCGCCACACTGGAGGAGCTTATTACTATTGCTACCCGCATCGATCTCCGTTTTAACGAGCGGAGGTTGGAGCGGACCTAGTGTAGGCAGAGGTTTCGGCTGGCTCCCACCTTTGCCAAACCTCTAGAATCTCCTGTTATGGCGTCTGACTCCCATGAGGCCATGGAGGTTTCTCGAGCGGGACCTAGGTCTCAGACCGCTCGAGTACCTGTGGTGTGTAAAAATTGCCAGCAACCGGGACATTACGCTAATAAATGTCCACGGCGGTCGGGAAAACGATCGCGTCTAGTGACCATTGGAGGAGGTTCACTGGACACAGCGGCATTTTCCTCCAAATTATCCTTTAAAGGGACAATCCTGTTAGGCACATCCACTCTTACAGTAGAGCTTTGTGTGGATTCAGGAGCAGAAGGAAATTTTATGTCTTCTGCTTTTGCTCTGCGCCACGCAGTACCTCTGGTTATGCTTGCCAAACCAGTAACCGTTAGAGTGGTGAATGGGTCGACACTTCCGCTACAGATCACACATCAGACTGTCCCTTTCACGTTAGCCATGTCCCCATCCCACCAGGAGATTATTTCCCTTCTTGTCCTTCCCGAGGGAATGGATGAGATTCTGCTGGGAATACCCTGGCTCCGTTTCCACTCCCCACATATTGAGTGGACCTCTGGGAGGATATTGGGTTGGAGTGAATACTGTAAGGGCAGATGTGTGAAAGAGTGCGTTCAGGTTTCCACCACTGAGATGCCCGCAGATCTCTCTACTCTCCCCAAATACTATTGGTCTTATGCAGACGTCTTCTCCAAAAAGGCCGCGGAGACCCTTCCGCCTCACCGTCCCTATGACTGTCCTATAGATCTCTTACCTGGAGCAGAACCTCCTCGGGGACGTGTCTATCCCATCTCTCTCCCGGAAACGGAGGCTATGTCCCAGTACAACCAGGAGAATTTGGCAAGAGGGTTTATTAGGAAGTCAGTGTCACCAGCAGGGGCAGGGTTCTTCTTCGTACAGAAGAAGAATGGAGAGTTGCGTCCTTGCATAGACTACAGGGGTCTTAACGCCATCACCGTTAAGAATAAGTACCCGCTGCCCCTGATTTCTGAGCTTTTTGATAGGCTACGGGGAGCTAAGGTATTTACCAAATTAGACCTGCGGGGAGCTTATAACCTGATTCGCATCCGTGAGGGGGACGAATGGAAGACGGCGTTTAACACCAGAGATGGGCACTATGAGTATCTGGTGATGCCCTTCGGGCTCTGTAATGCCCCAGCCGTTTTCCAAGACTATGTCAATGACATCTTCCGGGATATGCTTTCCACCTCGGTCGTAGTCTATCTGGATGATATTCTCATCTTCTCTCCAGATATTGACTCCCACCGGAGAGATGTTGGCAGAGTCTTCGACCTCTTACGGGCAAACTCTCTTTACGCAAAGTTGGAGAAGTGTGTGTTTAAGCAGGAGTCTTTACCTTTCCTGGGCTATATCATCTCTGCCCAGGGATTGGCTATGGATCCTGCCAAACTACAGGCTGTGATGGACTGGCAAGAACCCCATTCACTTAAAGCGGTGTAGCGCTTTATGGGGTTCATTAATTATTACCGCCAGTTCATTCCCCATTTCTCAACTTTGGTAGCTCCCTTGGTAGCCCTCACCAAGAAGGGAGCAAATCCCAAAGTGTGGTCTGAAGAGGTCTCCAAGGCCTTTTCTTCTACTAAGTCTCATTTTGCTAGCGCTCCCATCCTACATCGTCCCGATGTCGATAAGCCGTTTATAATGGAGGTGGATGCCTCTTCCATTGGTGCTGGAGCAGTCCTCTTCCAAAAGGATGCTCAAGGTCGGAAGCATCCGTGCTTCTTCTTCTCCAAGACCTTCACACCAGCGGAGAGGAATTATTCCATCGGGGACAGGGAGTTGCTAGCGATGAAATTGGCTTTCTCAGAGTGGAGACATCTCTTGGAGGGGGCTCGTTTTCCCTTTCAAGTTTTTACAGACCACAAAAATTTGCTCTATTTGCAAACAGCCCAGTGGCTAAATTCTCGCCAGGCCAGATGGTCCTTATTCTTCTCCCGATTCCACTTCACCCTCCATTATCTCGCTGGGGAGAAGAATATTCGAGCTGATGCTCTTTCTCGCTCTGTTGTATCATCTGAGGAGGAGGAAGGAGAGCCTCGGCTTATTGTTCCTTCTGAGAGCTTGAGAACCGTGGCTCCGGTGTCGCTTGAGTCTGTGCCTCCGGGCAAGACTTTTGTGCCCATAAATTTGCGACTGGAGGTTCTCTCTTGGGCTCATTCCTCCAGGGTGGGTGGACACTTTGGGACAAAAAGGACATCTGAGCTGCTGGCGAGGACGTACTGGTGGCCGCATATGCTCCGAGATGTCAGAGATTACGTTCTGGCGTGTGTCTCATGCGCCAAAAATAAGTCTCCTCGACAACGGCCGTCTGGGTTACTCTATCCCTTGCCGGTGGCAGACAGGCCCTGGGAGATTGTCGGGATGGACTTTGTAGTGGGTTTGCCCAAGTCTCGCGGCTGTACCATCATTTGGGTTATTACCGATCATTTCTCGAAAATGGTGCATTTGGTGCCGCTCCCACGGTTACCTTCTGCACGGGCCTTGGCAGCGTTGTTCATAAGACACATCTTCCGCCTACACGGCATGCCAGACAAAATTGTCAGTGACCGGGGTCCCCAGTTTGCGTCTCGGTTCTGGAGAGAGCTTTGTCGTCTTCTCAGCATTGAGTTAAATCTCTCTTCCGCATATCATCCTGAGACGAATGGGTTGGTAGAGAGGGCCAATCAGACTCTGTTCACATATCTACGACTTTTTGTTTCTGCCAGGCAGGATGACTGGGCATCTTTATTACCATGGGCAGAGTTCGCCCTTAATAATGCTGTAGCCGACTCCACCGGTCAGACTCCTTTCCTCCTTAATTACGGCCAGCATCCGCGGGTTCCTGTGCCTATGCCCGTGTCCTCTGCTGACTCCAGGGTGGCAGACTGGGCAGTGGAGGCACGGGACATTTGGGACCGCACTCAGGATGCCATTCGGGCCTCGAAGGAGAGAATGAGGTCCTCCGCCGATGCACATCGGCGCCCTGCCCCGACCTTTGCTCCTGGCGATTTAGTGTGGCTCTCCGCCCGTAACATCAGGCTGCGAGTTGAGTCCACTAAATTTGCTCCTCGCTACTTGGGCCCATTCAAGGTCCTCGAGCAGGTTAATCCTGTGGTCTATCGTTTGGCCCTTCCGCCACGCCTGGGTATCACCGACACCTTTCATGTGTCCCTCTTGAAACCCGTGTATATGTCCCGGTTTTCCGAGTCATCTGCTGGGACATCGGGTTCGTCTACGGACGATTATGAGGTGAACGCTATTTTGGGGTTCAAGGTGGTACGTGGCAAAAAATTTTATTTGGTGGACTGGAAGGGTTATGGCCCCGAGGACAGGTCCTGGGAGCCTGTTGAGCACATTCGGGCCCCGCAGCTCATTGCTGCCTTCGTACGTAGCGAGGCCCAAGGAGGGGGGGCAATGTTAGGAGTCGAGTTTCCTCTGCTGCACAGGGGGAATCTCGATCCGTCTCCGCTGCAATCTCCCATTCTTCTCCAGCCGCAGTGGAGTCTGCTCAGCAGGGACGTCAATCCCAGCGTCTCGCTCAGTCACTCTGTGCGAAGAGTTACTGCTGCTTTTCCTGCTTCTGCCATTGAAGCCAGTGCTGGGCAGCGGCGAGTGGACATTTCTGGATCTAAGTCCTGCTTTTCTCTGTCTGAGCATGCCCAGGGCAGGATCTCCCGTTGGAGATCGAGGGTCACATGCTCAGGTACTGCAGCACATCCCATTGGTCCTTTTGGCAGGTCCTGAAAGGGCAAAACTTCTGTAGCTGTTTCCTGTGCTGCAGCTATATAAACTGCGCATGACCGCACGGCCATGCGCTAGTATTGTCTTGTAAATATGTGTGTGTGTTGTGAGTGAAAGTCGCTCTTTAAATAACCCTCCCTATTGAATGTCTGTTCGCGGAAGGTGTATGTTTGCTATGTATGTTTGCTATCTAGCGCCCGACTTATCCAACAGCACGAAACACACATTACAGCTACCAGTTGCTGTGTCCGCCAGTACGGCACTGTGCGCTTGCTCTGCGCTTTCCTGACCCAAGCCTGGGTGGTTAGTGGCGTCCGTCAGTGCGGCACCGCACGCACTCTTGTGCCTTAATATTATTATTTATGTTCCTCTGACACACCCAGTTGCGGTGTTGTGCCACCAAGTGTCTAATCGGACTTCAATCCTGTGTAGGGGTTGAGTCCGCTGACTTCTTGCTCGCGCTTTATGTGCAGTACTGCGGTCCTGTGACGCAACAGGATCACTTCCTTCATGCAGGGTGAAGTCAACTCATGTGTGTATACTTGGTACCGCCATATAGTCCGTCTTACTAGCAGCAGGGTCTTTTACCTGCACGGTGGACCTCGGACTGCGAACGCACCTAATACCATAACATCTGATTCTTGGTGCGTTCCGCCAGTCCCTAACACACAGAAAGCCTAGTGTCTGTTTTTTTTATTTTGGTTTTTAAATTCTCCCTGAAAAAAAAAAAATAGTGGGCGATTAATATTGGCCATTGTGCTTCTGTGCCCGTCTTGTCTGTGCCATCTCTCTCAAATTGTGGGCCACAGAAAGCCTAGCGTCTGTTTTTTTTTTATTTTGGTTTTTAAATTCTCCCTGAAAAAAAATAAATAGTGGGAGATTAATATTGGCCTTTGTGCTTCTGTGCCAGTCCTGTCTGTGCCATTTCTCTCAAATTGTGGGCCACAGAAAGCCTAGATTTTTTTTTTTATTTTGGTTTTTAAATTCTCCCTGGAAAAAAAAAAATAGTGGGCAATTAATATTGGCCTTTGTGCTTCTGTGCCCGTCCTGTCTGTGCCATCTCTCTCAAATTGTGGGCCACAGAAAGCCTAGTGTCTGTTTTTTTTTATTTTGGTTTTTAAAAATCTCCCTGAAAAAAAAAAAAATAGTGGGAGATTAATATTGGTCTTTGTGCTTCTGTGCCAGTCCTGTGTGCCATCTCTCTCAAATTGTGGGCCACAGAAAGCCTAGTGTCTGTTTTTTTTATTTTGGTTTTTAAATTCTCCCTGAAAAAAAAAAATATATAGTGGGCGATTAATATTGGCCTTTGTGCTTCTGTGCCTGTCCTGTCTGTGCCATCTCTCTCAAATTGTGGGCCACAGAAAGCCTAGTGTCTGTTTCTTTATTTTGGTATTTAAATTCTTCCTGAAAAAAAAAAAAATTAGTGGGAGATTAATATTGGCCTTTGTTCTTCTGTGCCAGTCCTGTCTGTGCCATCTCTCTCAAATTGTGGGCCACAGAAAGCCTAATGTCTGTTTTTTTTTATTTTGGTTTTTAAATTCTTCCTGAAAAAAAAAAAAAGAAATAGTGGGAGATTAATATTGGCATTTGTGCTTGAGTGACAGTCCTGCGTGTGTAGCATCTCTCTCATTTTGTGCCACAGAAAACCGAGTGTGTAACATTGTGCCTGATTTTCCTTGCAGTCTCACCCACCTATAAAGGGATATCTAAATCCTACAGAAGTTTGAGTTCACCTTTTTAGTTGTTTAACAGTACCTTTACCGTTACTTTGGTTACATTTTTAAAACAATGAGGAAGTCTGGTGGAAGAGGTCGTGGCCGTGGGCGTTCATTGCCAGCTGGTAATGTTGGTAGTGGTGGTGGAGCATCAGGTGGTCGTGGGAAAAACAATATAGCACCTAAGTCTCGAGCTGTGGAGCCAGGTTCGTCGTCTGGCTACACAAGGCCTCGAACGCTCCCTTTTCTGGGAGTAGGAAAACTGCTTTTAAAGCCGGAGCAGCAAGAGCAAGTTTTGGCTTTCCTTGCTGACTCAGCCTCTAGCTCTTTTGCCTCCTCTTCTGAAACTGGTAAATGTAAAAGCAGCGCGTCGTTAGTGGATGTTGACGCTCAGGGACAAGTCGCTCCATTGTCCTGTTCAGCAAAAACAACAACAGAGAAGGATGCGTCAGGCGACACAACGGGTTACTCCATGGAGCTCTTTACACATACCGTTCCTGGGTTAGAAAGTGAAACAGTTAACAGGCCATGCCCATTACAAGTTGAATCGGACATGGAGTGCACAGATGCACAGCCACAGCCAGATTACTATGCTGTTCCTTTGACTCAGACCACAACATTGCCCTCGCAGTGTACTGATCCAGAATCAGACCCTGATGAGACTATGGTGCCCTGTCACGAACGCTATACCACCGGCTTACACGGTGACACAGACGAAGTTGCACACGAGATAGAAGAGGAGGTCATAGATGACCCAGTTGTTGACCCCGATTTGCAGCCATTGGGGGAACAGGGTGCAGGCGGCAGTAGTTCTGAAGCGGAGGAGGAGGGGTCGCAGCAGGCATCAACATCGCAACAGGTTCCATCTGCCTGGCCCGTATCTGGCCCAAAACGCGTGGCAAAGCCAAAACCTGTTGGAGGACAGCATGGCCATCCGGTTAAAGCTCAGTCTGCAATGCCTGAAAAGGTATCCGATGCTAGAAGGAGTGCAGTCTGGCATTTTTTTAAACAACATCCAATTGATCAGCGCAAAGTCATCTGTCAAAAATGTTCAACTACCTTAAGCAGAGGTCAGAATCTGAAAAGTCTAAATACCAGTTGCATGCATAGACATTTAACCACCATGCATTTGCAAGCCTGGACTAACTACCTAACGTCCCTTAAGGTTGTAGCACCCTCGGCCAATGAAGCTAGTCAGCAACGCTACATCCCTTCCGTCACTCTAAGGCCACCATTTTCCGCACCACCTGCAGTATCTGTGCAGGTTTCGTTGCCAGGCCAAAGCAGTCAGGGTCAGGGAATCACCAGTTTCGTAGTTGGAAACACTGCATGTAGGGCACCGGCAAGAATACCGTCTCCAACCGTCTCTCAGCCTGCCATGTCCACCGGCACCCCCGCTAGTTCCACGATCTCCAGCTCTCCAGTCCAGCTCACCCTACATGACACTCTGGTTAGAAAAAGGAAGTACTTAGCCTCTCATCCGCGTACACAGGGTTTGAATGCCCACATAGCTAGACTAATCTCGTTAGAGATGATGCCCTACCGGTTAGTTGAAAGCGAAGCTTTCAAAGCCCTGATGGACTACGCTGTACCACGCTACGAGCTACCCAGTCGACACTTCTTTTCAAGAAAAGCCATCCCAGCCCTCCACCAGCATGTTAAAGAGCACATCGTCCATGCACTCAGGCAATCTGTGAGTACAAAGGTGGACCTGACAACAGATGCATGGACCAGTAGGCATGGCCAAGGACGTTACGTGTCCATCACGGCACACTGGGTGAATGTGGTGGATGCAGGGTCCACAGGGTACAGCAATTTTGGGACAGTTCTGCCTAGCCCACGGTCTAGGAAACAGTTGGCTGTAGCCGTTCGCACCCCCTCCTCCTCCTCCTTGTCCTCCTGCAGAAGCGAGAGCTCGTCCACAGAACGCAGTCGCACAACCACTCGATCCGCAGCTGCCACTGTTGCACACCAGGTGTCCCATTATGGGGCAGCTACTGGCAAGCGTCAGCAGGCTGTATTGGCTGTGAAGTATTTGGGCGACAACAGACACACCGCGGAAGTTCTGTCCGAGTTCTTGCAGAAAGAAATGCAGTCGTGGCTGGGCACTGTAGATCTTGAGGCAGGCAAGTCGCAAGGTAGTGAGTGATAACGGAAGGAATTTCATGGCTGCCATCTCCCTTTCCCAACTGAAACACATTCCTTGCCTGGCTCACACCTTAAACCTGGTGGTGCAGTGCTTCCTGAAAAGTTATCCGGGGTTATCCGACCTGCTCCTCAAAGTGCGCGGACTTTGCTCGCATATCCGTCGTTCGCCCGTACACTCCAGCCGTATGCAGACCTATCAGCGGTCTTTGAACCTTCCCCAGCATCGCCTAATCATCGACGTTGCAACAAGGTGGAACTCAACACTGCACATGCTTCAGAGACTGTGCGAACAGAGGCGTGCTGTTATGTTTTTGTGGGAGGATACACATACACGGGCAGGCAGTAGGATGGCAGACATGGATTTGTCAGGTGTGCAGTGGTCGAAGGTACAAGACATGTGTCAAGTCCTTCAGTGTTTTGAGGAATGCACACGGCTGGTTAGTGCAGACAACGCCATAATAAGCATGAGCATCCCCCTAATGCGTCTGCTGATGCAAAGTTTGACGCACATAAAGGAGCAGGCGTCTGCAGCAGAGGAAGAGGAAAGCCTTGATGACAGTCAGCCATTGTCTGGTCAGGGTAGTGTACAGGACGAGGTAGCGGGTGAACAGGAGGAGGAGGAGGACGAGGAGGATGATGGGGATGAATATTTTTTTAATGAGGAAGCTTCTCCGGGGCAAATAGCAACTGGTGGCGTTGCAAGGCCGGGTTCAGGTTTTTTTAGGGAGACAAGTGACGTAGATTTGCCTGAAACTGCCCCTCAACCCAGCACGACCGCAGATTTGACAACTGGAACTTTGGCCCACATGGCGGATTATGACTTACGTATCCTCAAAAGGGACCCACGCATTAGTAAAATGATGACTGATGACGATCACTGGTTGGCCTGCCTCCTTGATCCTCGCTATAAAGGCAAATTGCAAAATATTATGCCACATGAGAACCTGGAACAAATATTAGCAACCAAACAATCAACTCTTGTTGACCGTTTGATTCAGGCATTCCCAGCACACAGCGACGGTGAGCGTTATCACACGAGCTGCAGGGGGCAGCAGGCCAGAGGTGTTACAGGTGCACAAATCAGAAGTGGCGTTGGACAGAGGGGTTTTCTGACCAGGTTGTGGAGTGATTTTGCTATGACCGCAGACAGGACAGGTACTGCAGCATCAATTCAAAGTGACAGGAGACAACATTTGTCCAGTATGGTTACTAACTATTTTTCATCCCTTATCAATGTTCTCCCTCAACCGTCATTCCCATTTGATTACTGGGCATCCAAATTAGACACCTGGCCAGAATTGGCAGAATATGCATTGCAGGAGCTTGCTTGCCCAGCAGCTAGTGTCCTATCAGAAAGAGTATTCAGTGCTGCAGGTTCAATATTAACCGAAAAAAGGACTCGTCTGGCTACCCAAAATGTTGATGATCTAACCTTCATTAAAATGAACCACAATTGGATTTCGAATTCTTTTGCCCCACCTTTCCCGGCTGGCACCTAGCTTTCCTATGAAAAGGTCTTGCTTGTGGACTGCTCTGACTGACTTTTCCAATCTCGTAATTTGCAGCAGCTGTTTGTCCAGCATATGACATGTTTACACCTCCCAAAATGGCCAAACTCCCCCCACGGGGCCGTGTTCTCGCCACTTGGCGCAAGCACCCGTGAGAGTGCTGTTTGTCTGAAGAGGTGGGTGTGCACGCTTTTGGTCGACGGCACTGCCACTGGGTCCCTCATAGTACAATAAAGTGTCTCTGGCGGTTGTGGTGCGCACCCAACGTCAGACACAATGTTGTAACATGAGGGGCCCTGGGTCTGTACCGCCGGCCACAAGAGAGTCCCCCCCCCAGCTCAAACAGTGCTCTACCACTTGCAAAATTATCTCTCACAGCTCCACCAATGTTTAGTCTATGCGCTGACATCCTTCAATGCCTGGCACTGACAATACAAATGTGTTGACATGTATGATGCTACTTAAAATAGTCAGGGGCAGTGTCCTATATTTCCACCTGTAAATACTTTGCGCCAAATTACTAGGTCTGAAACTCAGCAGAGGAGCCCACCCCTGAACCTAAGTATGCCACCCTTTTGTCTTTTGGTTTTGTTGGATTGCGAGACATTAACATCTATTTATTTTTGGTGAGTACTAACTGTCAGACACTCATTACAATCGGCCTCCGCTGACAACACCAATGCTGCCTGTGTACCCCTGCAAGATAATTCCAAGTGTCTACAGCCTACTTTTGTTATGTTAGGCCTACTAAGCCTGTCTGCGGTCCATTATAGAAATTGTCCTCCACTGACCAGACCACTGCTGCCCGTGTACCCCTGGAACCTTTTTTAAAGTGCCTACAGCCAACTTTTGTTATGTTAGGCCTACTAAGCCTGTCTGCGGTCCCTCCTTCCAATAGTCCTCCACTGACCACACCACTGCTGCCCGTGTACCGCTGGAACCTTTTTTAAAGTGCCTACAGCCAACTTTTGTTATGTTAGGCCTACTAAGCCTGTCTGCGGTCCCTCCTTCCACTAGTCCTCCACTGATCAGACCACTGCTGCCCGTGTACCCCTGGAACCTATTTTATAGTGCCTACAGCCTACTTTTGTTATGTTAGGCCCACTAATCCTGTCTGCGGTCCCTCCTTCCACTAGTCCTCCACTGACCAGACCACTGCTGCCCGTGTACCCCTGGAACCTATTTTAAAGTGCCTACAGCCTACTTTTGTTATGTTAGGCCTACTAAGCCTGTCTGCGGTCTCTCCTTCCACTAGTCCTCCACTGACCAGACCACTGCTGCCCGTGTACCCCTGGAACCTATTTTAAAGTGCCTACAGCCTACTTTTGTTATGTTAGGCCTACTAAGCCTGTCTGCGGTCCCTCCTTCCAATAGTCCTCCACTGACCACACCACTGCTGCCCGTGTACCCCTGGAACCTATTTTAAATTGCATAGAGCATCCTTTTTTAATTGTTGGCGTACTAAGTCTGTCTGCGGTCCATAATTGAAATTGTCCTCCACTGACCAGAGCAATGCTGCCTGTGTACCCCTGTAACCTTTTTTAAACTGCATTGAGCCAAATTTTTTGTTTAAGGCCTACTACCTGTGTCTGTCTGCGCCACTCAATACAGCTGTCCTCCTCTGAAAAAAGAGTGTCAATAGTCTGGTTTTCAGCCTATAGGAATTTGAAAACTGCATTGGGGCTACTACTTCGGTAGGGCCTACTAACGGTGTCTGCCGCTCCAAGGTGTTCTCCTGGTTGCCTCTCCATAGCTTCGATCTTCTAGCTCTCGTTCAGAAGTTGTTGAAACAACACTGCATTAGGCCTACAAGTTGGGTCTGGGTTGTAGAGACGGTGTCTTCTGCTCCAAGGTGTTCTCCAGGTTGCCTCTCCATAGCTTCGATCTTCTAGCTCTTGTTTAGTAGTTGTTTAAAACAACACTGCATTAGGCCTACAAGTTGGGTGTGGGTTGTAGAGACAGTGTGTGTCGCTCCAAGGTGTTCTCCAGGTTGCCTCTCCATAGCTTCGATCTTCTAGCTCTCGTTTAGTAGTTGTTGAAAACAACACTGCATTAGGCCTACAAGTTGGGTCTGGGTTGTAGAGACAGTGTCTGCCGCTCCAAGGTGTTCTCCAGATTGCCTCTCCATAGCTTCGATCTTCTAGCTCTCGTTTAGTAGTTGTTGAAAACAACACTGCATTAGGCCTACAAGTTGGGTCTGGGTTGTAGAGACGGTGTCTTCAGCTCCAAGGTGTTCTCCAGGTTTCCTCTCCATAGCTTCGATCTTCTAGCTCTCGTTTAGTAGTTGTTGAAAACAACACTGCATTAGGCCTACAAGTTGGGTCTGGGTTGTAGAGACGGTGTCTGCCGCTCCAAGGTGTTCTCCAGGTTGCCTCTCCATAGCTTCAATCTTCTAGCTCTCGTTTAGTAGTTGTTGAAAACAACACTGCATTAGGCCTACAAGTTGGGTCTGGGTTGTAGAGACGGTGTCTTACGCTCCAAGGTGTTCTCCAGGTTGCCTCTCCATAGCTTCGATCTTCTAGCTCTCATTTAGTAGTTGTTGAAAACAACACTGCATTAGGCGTACAAGTTGGGTCTGGGTTGTAGAGACGGTGTCATCCGCTCCAAGGTGTTCTCCAGGTTGCCTCTCCATAGCTTCGATCTTCTAGCTCTCGTTTAGTAGTTGTTAAAAACAACACTGAATTAGGCCTACAAGTTGGGTCTGGGTTGTAGAGTGTTATGACCTGGTGGTTAGGAGCACCCGGAATGACCTGATAGTTAAACCTCATACAAGACGAGCTCTGGGATATGGGAGCTCTGCTGACCGCAAACCCTAATCCTATCACACACACTAGAAATAGCCGTGGAGCGCTCCTGACCAGACCTAGGCGCCTAGTCACAGCCTAAGAACTATCTAGCCCTAGAGATAAAAAATAAGCCTACCTTGCCTCAGAGAAATTCCCCAAAGGTAAGGAAGCCCCCCACATATATTGACTGTGAGTAGAGATGAAAGTCACAAACGCAGAAATGAAACAGGTTTCAGCAAAGGGAGGCCAGACTTACTAAATAGACAGAGGATAGGAAAGGTAACTTTGCGATCAGCACAAAAACCTACAAAAGACCACGCAGAGTGTGCAAAAAAGACCTCCGCACCGACTCACGGTGCGGAGGGGCCACTCTGCATCCCAGAACTTCCAGCTAGCAAGACAAAATCATGAAAACCAGCTGGACAAGAAAACAGTGAACAAATAATGACTATCAGGAACTTAGCTTCTGCAGGAGAAGGCAGGTCACCAGAGAGATCCAGGAGCGAACTGAACCAATGCAAAAACATTGACAGCTGGCATGGAGTAACGGTCTGAGAGGAGTTAAATAGAACAGCCAACAAAAGGATAAACCACGTCACCTGTGTAAGGAACCTCAGAAGCAGCAGCTTCACTCACAGCCACCAGAGGAAGCCCATAGACAGAACTCGCCGAAGTACCATTCACGACCACAGGAGGGAGTTCGACAACAGAATTCACAACAGTACCCCCCCTTGAGGAGGGGTCACCGAACCCTCACCAGAGCCCCCAGGCCGATCAGGATGAGCCAAATGAAAGGATAGGAAAGGTAACTTTGCGATCAGCACAAAAACCTACAAAAGACCACGCAGAGTGTGCAAAAGAGACCTCCGCACCGACTCACGGTGCGGAGGGGCCACTCTGCATCCCAGAGCTTCCAGCTAGCAAGACAAAATCATGAAAACCAGCTGGACAAGAAAACAGTGAACAAATAATGACTATCAGGAACTTAGCTTCTGCAGGAGAAGGCAGGTCACCAGAGAGATCCAGGAGCGAACTGAACCAATGCAAAAACATTGACAGCTGGCATGGAGTAACGGTCTGAGAGGAGTTAAATAGAACAGCCAACAAAAGGATAAACCACGTCACCTGTGTAAGGAACCTCAGAAGCAGCAGCTTCACTCACAGCCACCAGAGGAAGCCCATAGACAGAACTCGCCGAAGTACCATTCACGACCACAGGAGGGAGTTCGACAACAGAATTCACAACAGTACCCCCCCTTGAGGAGGGGTCACCGAACCCTCACCAGAGCCCCCAGGCCGATCAGGATGAGCCAAATGAAAGGATAGGAAAGGTAACTTTGCGATCAGCACAAAAACCTACAAAAGACCACGCAGAGTGTGCAAAAGAGACCTCCGCACCGACTCACGGTGCGGAGGGGCCACTCTGCATCCCAGAGCTTCCAGCTAGCAAGACAAAATCATGAAAACCAGCTGGACAAGAAAACAGTCAACAAACAATGACTATCAGGAACTTAGCCTCTGCAGGAGAAGACAGGTCACCAGGAAGATCCAGGAGCGAACTGAACCAATGCAAAAACATTGACAGCTGGCATGGAGTAACGATCTGAGTGAGGTTAAATAGAGCAGCCAACCAAAGGATAAACCACGTCACCTGTGTAAGGAACCTCAGAAGCAGCAGCTTCACTCACAGCCACCAGAGGGAGCCCATAGACAGAACTCGCCGAAGTACCATTCATGACCACAGGAGGGAGTTCGACAACAGAATTCACAACAGTACCCCCCCCCCCTTGAGGAGGGGTCACCGAACCCTCACCAGAGCCCCCAGGCCAATCAGGATGAGCCAAATGAAAGGCACGAACAAGATCGGCAGCATGAACATCAGAGGCAAAAACCCAGGAATTAACTTCCTGACCATAACCCTTCCACTTGACCAGGTACTGGAGTTTCCGTCTCGAAACACGAGAATCCAAAATCTTCTCCACCACATACTCCAACTCCCCCTCAACCAACACCAGGGCAGGAGGATCAACGGAGGGAACCATAGGCGCCACGTATCTCCGCAACAACGACCTATGGAACACATTATGGATGGCAAAAGAAGCTGGAAGGTCCAAACGAAATGACACAGGATTAAGAACTTCAGAAATCTTATATGGCCCAATGAAATGAGGCATAAACTTAGGAGAGGAAACCTTCACAGGAACGTGACGAGATGACAACCAAACCAAATCCCCAACACGAAGTCGGGGACCAACACAACGCCGGCGGTTAGCGAAACGTTGAGCCTTCTCCTGGGACAATGTCAAATTGTCCACCACATGAGTCCAAATCTGCTGCAACCTGTCCACCACCGCATCCACACCAGGACAGTCCGAAGACTCAACCTGCCCTGAAGAGAAACGAGGATGGAAACCAGAATTACAGAAAAAAGGAGAAACTAAAGTAGCCGAGCTGGCCCGATTATTAAGGGCGAACTCAGCCAAAGGCAAGAAGGACACCCAATCATCCTGATCAGCAGAAACAAAGCATCTCAGATATGTCTCCAAAGTCTGATTAGTTCGTTCGGTTTGGCCATTAGTCTGAGGATGGAAAGCCGAAGAAAAATACAAATCAATGCCCATCTTAGCACAAAAGGACCGCCAAAACCTCGAAACAAACTGGGAACCTCTGTCCGAGACGATGTTCTCTGGAATGCCATGCAAATGAACCACATGCTGGAAAAACAATGGCACCAAATCAGAGGAGGAAGGCAATTTAGACAAGGGTACCAAACGGACCATCTTAGAGAAGCGATCACAGACCACCCAAATGACCGACATCCTTTGAGAAACAGGGAGATCAGAAATAAAATCCATGGAAATATGCGTCCAGGGCCACTTCGGAATCGGCAAGGGCAAAAGCAACCCACTGGCACGAGAACAGCAGGGCTTAGCCCGAGCACAAGTCCCACAGGACTGCACAAAAGAACGCACATCCCGTGACAAAGAAGGCCACCAAAAGGATCTAGCCACCAAATCTCTGGTACCAAAGATTCCAGGATGACCAGCCAACACTGAACAATGAATCTCAGAGATAACTCTACTAGTCCATCTATCAGGGACAAACAGTTTCTCCGTAGGACAACGGTCAGGTCTATCAGCCTGAAACTTTTGCAGCACACGCTGCAAATCAGGGGAGATGGCAGACAAAATTACCCCCTCTTTAAGAATACCCGCCGGCTCCGGAACATCCGGAGAGTCAGGCACAAAACTCCTTGACAGGGCATCAGCCTTCACATTCTTAGATCCCGGAAGGTATGAAACCACAAAATCAAAACGGGAGAAAAAGAGCGACCATCGAGCCTGTCTAGGATTCAACCGTTTGGCAGACTCGAGATAAGTCAAATTCTTGTGATCCGTCAAGACCACCACGCGATGTTTAGCTCCTTCAAGCCAATGTCGCCACTCCTCGAATGCCCACTTCATGGCCAACAACTCCCGATTGCCAACATCATAATTGCGCTCAGCAGGCGAGAATTTTCTAGAAAAGAAGGCACAGGGTTTCATCACCGAGCCATCAGTACTTCTTTGCGACAAGACAGCCCTTGCTCCAATTTCAGAAGCATCAACCTCAACCTGAAAAGGGAGCGAAACATCTGGCTGGCACAACACAGGGGCAGAAGCAAAACGACGCTTCAACTCCTGAAAAGCCTCTACAGCCGCAGAGGACCAATTGACCACATCAGCACCTTTCTTGGTCAAATCAGTCAATGGCTTAGCAACACTGGAAAAGTTAGCGATGAAGCGACAATAAAAATTAGCAAAGCCCAGGAACTTCTGCAAGCTCTTCACAGATGTCGGCTGAGTCCAATCGTAAATGGCCTGAACTTTAACAGGGTCCATCTCGATAGTAGAAGGGGAAAAAATGAAACCCAAAAATGAAACCTTCTGAACTCCAAAGAGACACTTTGACCCCTTCACAAACAAGGAATTCGCACGAAGGACCTGGAACACCATTCTGACCTGCTTCACATGAGACTCCCAATCATCCGAAAAGACCAAAATGTAATCCAAATATACAATCATGAATCTATCCAGGTACTCTCGGAAGATGTCATGCATAAAGGACTGAAACACAGATGGAGCATTAGAAAGCCCGAATGGCATAACCAGGTACTCAAAATGGCCCTCGGGCGTATTAAATGCCGTTTTCCATTCATCACCCTGTTTAATTCGCACAAGATTATACGCACCACGAAGATCTATCTTGGTGAACCAACTAGCCCCCTTAATCCGAGCAAATAAATCAGACAGCAGCGGCAAAGGATACTGAAATTTGACTGTGATCTTATTGAGAAGGCGGTAATCAATACAAGGTCTCAAAGAGCCATCCTTCTTGGCCACAAAAAAGAACCCTGCTCCCAATGGTGACGACGACGGATGAATATGACCCTTCTCCAAGGATTCCTTTATATAACTCCGCATAGCGGCGTGCTCTGGCACAGATAAATTAAACAGACGGCCCTTAGGAAACTTACTACCAGGAATCAAATTAATAGCACAATCGCAATCCCTATGAGGAGGTAGGGCACCGATTTGGGTTCTTCAAATACATCCCGGTAATCTGATAAAAACTCAGGGACTTCAGAAGGAGTGGAAGGCGAAATTGACAGCAATGGAACATCACCATGTACCCCCTGACAACCCCAGCTGGACACAGACATAGATTTCCAATCCAACACTGGATTATGGACCTGTAGCCATGGCAACCCCAAAACGACCACATCATGCAGATTATGCAACAACAAAAAGCGAATATCCTCCTGATGTGCAGGAGCCATGCACATGGTCAATTGAGTCCAGTACTGAGGCTTATTCTTGGCCAAAGGCGTAGCATCAATTCCTCTCAATGGAATAGGATACTGCAAGGGCTCCAAGAAAAAAACACAGCGCCTGGCAAACTCCAAGTTCATCAAATTCAGGGCAGCGCCTGAATCCACAAATGCCATTACAGAATAGGACGACAGAGAGCAAATCAGAGTAACGGACAAAAGAAATTTAGACTGTACCGTACCAATGGTGGCAGACCTAGCGAACCGCTTAGTGCGCTTAGGACAATCGGAGATAGCATGAGTGGATTCACCACAGTAAAAACACAGCCCATTCCGACGTCTGTGTTCTTGCCGTTCAGCTCTGGTCAAAGTCCTATCACACTGCATAGGCTCAGGCCTATGCTCAGAGAATACTGCCAGATGGTGCACAGCTTTGCGCTCCCGCATGCGCCGATCGATCTGAATGGCCAAAGACATAGACTCATTCAGACCAGCAGGCGTGGGAAATCCCACCATGACATCCTTAAGGGCTTCAGAAAGACCCTTTCTGAAAATTGCCGCCAGGGCACATTCATTCCACTGAGTAAGCACAGACCACTTTCTAAACTTCTGACAGTACACCTCCGCTTCATCCTGACCCTGACACAAAGCCAGCAAGATTTTCTCTGCCTGATCCACTGAATTTGGTTCATCATAAAGCAATCCAAGCGCCAGAAAAAACGCATCAACATCACGCAATGCATGATCTCCTGGCGCAAGGGAAAATGCCCAGTCTTAAGGGTCACCACGTAACAAAGAAATAATGATTTTTACTTGTTGAACGGGGTCACCAGAGGAGCGGGGTTTCAAAGCTAGAAACAATTTACAATTATTTTTGAAATTCAAGAACCTAGATCTATCCCCAGAAAATAAGTCAGGAATAGGAATTCTAGGCTCTAACATAGGATTCTGAACCACAAAATCTTGAATGTTTTGTACCCTTGAAGTGAGATGATCCACACAAGAGGACAGACCTTGAATGTCCATATCTACACCTGTGTCCTGAACCACCCAAAGGTCTAGGGGAAAAGAAAGACAAAACACAGTGCAAAGAAAAAAAAATGGTCTCAGAAGTTCTGTTATCCCTCTATTGAGATGCATTAATACTTTGGGCCAGCTGTACTGTTATGACCTGGTGGTTAGGAGCACCCGGAATGACCTGATAGTTAAACCTCATACAAGACGAGCTCTGGGATGTGGGAGCTCTGCTGACCGCAAGCCCTAATCCTATCACACACACTAGAAATAGCTGTGGAGCGCTCCTGACCAGACCTAGGCGCCTCGTCACAGCCTAAGAGCTATCTAGCCCTAGAGATAGAAAATACGCCTACCTTGCCTCAGAGAAATTCCCCAAAGGTAAGGAAGCCCCCCACATATATTGACTGTGAGTAGAGATGAAAGTCACAAACGCAGAAATGAAACAGGTTTCAGCAAAGGGAGGCCAGACTTACTAAATAGACAGAGGATAGGAAAGGTAACTTTGCGATCAGCACAAAAACCTACAAAAGACCACGCAGAGTGTGCAAAAAAGACCTCCGCACCGACTCACGGTGCGGAGGGGCCACTCTGCATCCCAGAGCTTCCAGCTAACAAGACAAAATCATGAAAACCAGCTGGACAAGAAAACAGTGAACAAACAATGACTATCAGGAACTTAGCTTCTGCAGGAGAAGACAGGTCACCAGGAAGATCCAGGAGCGAACTGAACCAATGCAAAAACATTGACAGCTGGCATGGAGTAACGATCTGAGTGGAGTTAAATAGAGCAGCCAACCAAAGGATAAACCACGTCACCTGTGTAAGGAACCTTAGAAGCAGCAGCTTCACTCACAGCCACCAGAGGGAGCCCATAGACAGAACTCGCCGAAGTACCATTCACGACCACAGGAGGGAGTTCGACAACAGAATTCACAACAGTAGAGACGGTGTCTGCCGCTCCAAGGTGTTCTCCAGGTTGCCGCTCCATAGTTTCGATCTTCTAGCTCTCGTTTAGTAGTTGTTGAAAACAACACTGCGTTAGGCCTACAAGTTGGGTCTGGGTTGTAGAGACGGTGTCTGCCGCTCCAAGGTGTTCTCCAGGTTGCCTCTCCATTGCTTCAATCTTCATGCTCGTCTTAAGTAGTTGTTGAAACAACACTACATTAGGCCTACAAGTTGGGTCTGGGTCGTAGAGACGGTGTCTGCCGCTCCAAGGTGTTCTCCAGGTTGCCACATAATCGAAGCTGCATAGAGCCTATTTTGTAATTTTACGCCTACTAAGTCTTTCTTCGGTCCCTTCTTCCAATTGTCCTCCACTGAGCACACCAATGCAGACCGTGTACCCATGTAACCTATTTTAAACCTGCGTTGAGCCAACTTTGTGGTGTAAGGCCTACTTGTAGTGTCTGGCTGCGCCACTCAATACAGCTGTCCTCTTTACAAAAAATTACCTACAATTATCTGGTTTTCAGCCTATCGGAATTTTAAAACTGCAGTGGGCCTACTAGTTGGGTTGGGGCCTTCTATCGGTGTCTGCCGCTCCTTGCTGTTCTCCTCCAGTGAACAAAGCTGTGCCGCCTGTTTACTACTGTTGCCAATTTTGAACTGCATTTAGACTACTTACTGATTTGGGCCTACTCTCTGTGTCAGCCTCTCATTCCAGTTGTCCTCCACTGAACAAAGCAATGCCCCCTGGTTAGTCCTGTTACCAATTTTGAACTGCATTTAGCCCACTTTATTCTTTGGGCCCATATCTGTTTCCCCCTCATCCTGCCCATTGCCCAGCCAGTGATAGATGAGTCTGCTGGTACATTGACCCATAACGCAACATTCCCCGTGCACGCTACACTGCAAGATTGTGACCCTGCTGAAAGTCAGGTTCCCCTTCCCGCATACCATACCACCTTACACGGGGACAAAGAGGAAGGTGCAGATGAAGGTGCAGGTTCCTTCATCAGGTGGGGGGAGGAATACTCGTTGGCGACGTCACTGGCACAGGGCCCCTCATAGTATGCAAAAGTGTCGATGCCGGTGGGAGGCGCCCCCGCCGTGCAAACACACCGCCGTACTTTGAGGGGCCCTGTGCCAGTGCCAATGCCAACGAGTGGGCCCCCCCTGCTTGCTCAGGATCACAGCACTTGCAAAGTTGAAATACTTACCTCTCCCTGCTCCACTGCCGTGACGTGGTCCAGATTTCCAGGGCCCACTAATTACTTGAACCAGCCCTACCCCCCACAACTTTAGCCAAATGACCCCCAATTTCCAATGCCTTACTATTATTATAAGGTAAATTAAGATTGACAAGCTTCAGTAACAAGAATGTATGTTTTTGCCATTAAAATGGGCACTGTACATGTTTTCCTGGCCTCCACTCACTGCCGACTATGCTCCCCCATTGACTTGCATTGGGTTTCGTGTTTCGGTCGATCCCCGACTTTTCGTGATAATCGGCCGATTCCACTCGACTCGACTTTTGAGATAGTCGGGTTTCGCGAAACCCGACTCGACTCTAAAAAAGTCAAGGTCGCTCAACCCTACTCTTAACAGTTGTTGTAGAGATGTGTTTGCTGCTAGAACTCTGTGTGGCATTGACCTGGTCTCTAATCTGAGCTGCTGTTAACCTGCGATTTCTGAGGCTGGTGATTCAGATAAACATATCCTCAGAAGCAGAGGTGACTCTTGGTCTAGCTTTCCTGGGGCGGTCCTCATGTAAGCCAGTTTCTTTGTAGCGCTTGATGGTTTTTGCCACTGCTCTTGGGGACACTTTCAAAGTTTTCCCAATTTTTCGGACTGACTGACCTTCATTTCTTAAAGTAATGATGGCCATTTGTTTTTCTTTACTTAGAATTTGTATTATGGCAAGAAAAAAAAGCAGCTAACAGTCTATTCAGTAGGACTATCAGCTGTGTATCCACCAGACTTCTGCACAACACAACTGATGGTCCCAACACCATTTATACCCAACACTTGTTAAACCTGACAGGGCAGACCTGTGAAGTGAAAACCATTCCCGGGACTACCTCTTGAAGCTCATCAAGAGAATGCCAAGAGTGTGTAAAGCAGTCATCAAAGCAAAAGGTGGCTACTTTGAAGAACCTAGAATATAAGACATAATTTCAGTTGTTTCACACTTTTTTGTTAAGTATATAATTCCACATGTGTTAATTCATAGTTTTGATGCCTTCAGAGTGAATGTACAATTTTCATAGTCATGAAAATACAGAAAAATCTTTAAATGAGAAGGTGTGTCCAAACTTTTGGTCTGTACTGTACGTTATGTAGGAAAAGGGACCCTACTTTGGGAACCATACTATCACCAAGTTAATTTAGCAATAGTGATGAGTGAATATACTCGTTACTCGAGATTTCCCGAGCACGCTCGGGTGTCCTCCAAGTATTTTTTAGTGCTCGGAAATTTAGTTTTTATTGCCGCAGCTGAATGATTTACATCTGTTAGCCAGCATAAGTACATGTGGGGGTTGCCTGGTTGCTAAAACTAAATTTCTGAGCACTAAAAAATACTCGGAGGACACCCGAGCGTGCTCGGGAAATCTCGAGTAACGAGTACATTCGCTCACCACTAATAAGCAATCTATGGTTAAAGCTGGGGGAAAAAAACAAATAAATATCAATCATTATCCTACCTTAGGGAATATCACATTAAAGATTTCATAAATTGCAATGACACATACGTGGTATACTTAATAGAGTGCACTTTATGCAAACTACAATATGTAGGCTGTACAACCTGTTCCCTAAAAACAAGGATTAGGCGTCACCAGTTTGATGCTGGCAATTCTGCAGCGCTTTCTTCTTCTTCAGTCTAGGCATTTTCTGAATATCCTCAAGGGCGATACTACTGATTTTATTTTTTGCGGTATGGAAAAAGTGTACAGAGTCCTTCTGGATCTTCACACTTGGAATGAGAATACCGAATGGTCTGAACCAGACAGGACTTGATTCTACAATATTAATACTTAGGGTCATCCCATAGTGCCTTTACCATCATGATATTTATTTAACTGTTTTTATTTAATTTTTTCATTTTTTTTTTACACTGTGTGAAGGAATATTTGCACTTGGTTTTTGTGATTTTGTCTCCAT
Source organism: Ranitomeya imitator (assembly GCF_032444005.1). Classification (NCBI taxonomy): domain Eukaryota; kingdom Metazoa; phylum Chordata; class Amphibia; order Anura; family Dendrobatidae; genus Ranitomeya; species Ranitomeya imitator. Next base: position 214,906,975 of record NC_091287.1, on the reverse strand, counting down.
TATAATTGTGTATCTGTGCAGCTACTATAATGGTTACTCCTGGGATTGTGAACCTGATTGAAATCAGCTGTGGTTACCTGCATGGGGAACAATAAGAACTATTCAGTGTTCACTCATATGCCATGATTAAGACGTCTGTCGAAACGCGTTGGTTAATGCCGCATATGTGCATCATGCTGTAATGTGCAAGATATAATCTCATTTTTGTGGTACACCAGTACATCATTTTTATCTATGGATTAATAAATATTGTATTTTAATAGAAGATCCTGTCTCCTGCTGGACTACATTTTTTTTTTCTTTTCACTATACTATTATGGATGACTATGGGCCAATATGGAGAGATATGGGGGCAGTATGGAGAGACATGAGGCAGAATGGGAAGACACGTGGGGTCCAGAATGTAGGATATTATTACTGTAGGCACTAATTAAAGGGTACCTGTCACCCCCAAAATGGAAGATGAGCTAAGCCCACCGGCATCAGGGGCTTATCTACAGCATTCTGGAATGCTGTAGATAAGCCCCTGATGTAACCTGAAAGATGAGAAAAAGATGTTAGATTACACTCACCCAGGGGCGGTCCCACTGCCGTCCGGTCCGATGGGCGTCGTGGTCTGATCCGGGGCCTCCCATCTTCTTACGATCACGTCTTCCTCTTGTCTTCACGCCGCAGGCGTACTTTGTCTGCCCTGTTGAGGGTATAGCAAAGTACTGCAGTGCGCAGGCGCCGGGAAAGGTCAGTGCCTGGGCAGTGCAGTACTTTGCTCTGCCCTCAACAGGGCAGACAAAGTACGCCTGCGCAAGAGCCACAGCAGGAAGACAAGAAGAGGACGTCATCGTAAGAAGATGGGAGGCCCCGGACAGGACCACGACGCCAATCGGATCGCTCACCCAGGTGAGAATAATCTAACGGCTTTTTCTCATCTTTCAGGATACATCAGAGGGCTTAGCTCAACTTCCATTTAGGGGGTGACACGTTCCCTTTAAGTTTCATCTTTATTAAAAGATTATCACTACAGAAGCTCAATGAGGCAAATAAAAACTCCCAAAAATCTGACCATTACCCTACCGGGGTAAAGCCCTGCCACTGCTGCAGTGATTTTGTACAGGCTGCAGCCAACAATGACTGAGCTCAGCATCTTGCACTGTTTACTTTGGCATGGCCATAAAACTGTGGAGTCTGTTCTCTAAGAGGGCAGATCCTTTGATCCCCGTTTTTGTTTCTCTTGACAAGTGGTGACTTCATAAAAGAACTGTACAAGTGCATAACTTATTTTCATCATAAAATGAAAAGGTTAACGCATGTCTTCATCCTAGCAGTATAAACATAAGGCGATGGTCACACTAACAGTATTTGATATCAGGATGTGTAAGCTAAAACCAGGAGTGGGTGAGAAATGCAGAAGCAGTGATGTGTTTCTACATTAGTATACTTTTCCTCTGAATGTTCCACTTCTGGTTTTGGCTTAGAAATACGGAGCTAAAATACTGACCAAATACTGCTAGTGTGACCGCAGCCCAAGACTAGCCATAACAATAAATCCACCTAGCTAGTAATGTTGATGTATTTAATTCTGTTTAAAGTCCTTTCATCAAATTTTTCATGGTGAACTGGACACAATGTAATAGTGGCTGTAGATAATGAAACTTATTTCCATTTTGCTGGCAAGCAGGCAACATGTAGGGGGAAAAGAATACACCCTCATCATAGCTTAGAGCAGGTTTCTCAGTGTGTGAGATGCAGGATGGACAGCACTAAACTACTGCATGATTAGCAAAGTGCTGTGAGTAGAGCACACAAGACCTTTCAGATAAGATCAGGGAAGTCAATGTGGGTGGTGGTGGTGGGTGTGTGTGGAGTGGGGTCAGGGCAACACAGTTTAGTTTAACCCCTTCATGACATGCACCGTATATGTACAGTGCTGCGGGAGGTGCAATATCGCAAACCGCTGTACAAATACTGTGTGACTATTGTGCAGGCTCACGCCGCCACGATCAAATGCGGGTGTCAGCTAGAGCTGACACGCTGCAGCAATGCCCGTGATCGGTGCTAGAGCCAATTGCGGATGTTTAACCACTCTGATGCCACTGTCAATAGTAACAACTTCAGAGGGAGAGGGCTCCCATCGAGTTGTGACCCCAAGCCAAGAGGTGGCTGCAGTGTCATCCAGGGATGGTAGCCTGTAAGCTCCAGCGCAGAGCAGAAGCTGACACCTCCTGACTGCTTACGAAATGCTGATCTAATGCCCTGCAATGCAAAAGCATTAATGAGCATTAGATCAGCGATTGGGGCAATGAGAGCGGATATCCCATCCTGGTAATAGGTAAAACATTTTCAAAAAGTTGAAAAAAAAAAAAAATTGTAAAAATATAAAAAACCAAAAGAAAACAAAAACTACACAAAATGAACACAGAAAATGGAAAAATTATTAATCCAATAAACCCAATTATACAAAAACAAATAAATAAAGTACACATTAGGAAATGTGCTCCACTATTGTTAATGCCATCCAGTGCACATCTTGCCACATGTATGCAGTCCTTGATCAGCCGGCCGAGGGTGCATACTGCTGTGCGAGATGTGAGCACGTTGTGCATTTGGAAGCCCAGATTCTGAATCTAAATGTGCAGCTGGCAACACTGAGATCCATTGACAACATGGAAAGCAGTCTTCTGCTCACTGAGCAGATGCTCAATGGGATAGAGGAGGTGGGGGATGGTAGGATGGAGCTGCAGGACGGTGAAGTAGCAAGCTGGGTGACAGTTAGAAGGCCGGGTAGAGGGAAGAGTGCCAGGGAGGCTAGTCCTAATCTGGCACACCCCAATAAGTTTGCTAAGTTGGCAGATGAGGGGGGTGCCAGTACAGGGGTAGCACTGCTGCAGCCAGGCATGTCCTCTGAAAGCCGGAGAAGTGACTGCTCCAGTAAGAAGGGAAATAGGAGAGCAGGGCATGCCAGACAGGTGCTGGTAGTGGGGGACTCAATTATTAGGGGAACAGATAGGGCAATCTGTCACAAAGACAGGGATCGTCGAACGGTGTGCTGCCTTCCTGGCACTCGAGTCCGACACATCGCTGATCGGGTGGACAGATTACTGGGAGGGGCTGGAGAGGACCCAGCGGTCATGGTGCACATTGGCACAAATGACAAAGTTAGAAGTAGGTGGAAGGTCCTTAAAGATGATTTCAGGGAATTAGGCTGCAAGCTGAAAGCAAGGAACTCCAACGTAGTATTTTCTTAAATACTGCCTGCACCACGTGCCACGCCAGAAAGGCAACGGGAGATTAGGGAGGTTAATAAGTGGCTCAAGAATTGGTGTAGGAAGGAGAGGTTTGGGTTCCTGCAGAACTGGGCCGACTTCTCAGTTGGCTACAGGCTCTACGCCAGGGACTGGCTGCACCTCAATGGGGAGGGTGCAGCTGTGTTGGGGGAGAAAATGGCTAGAAGGTTGGCGGAGTGTTTAAACTAGGGATTGGGGGGAGGGTATACATTTTATAGGAGAGGAAGATAGTGCAGATAGAGACCTGGGCACAAATAAGGGGGTGGCGGTGGCATGGGGGTGGGGTTAGAACAGTTAATAATTTAAGAAAGAATAGAGGTACAGAGAGGAACATCAAGTGCATGTATACTAATGCCAGAAGCCTTGCCAACAAAATGGATGAATTAGAATTAATGTTGTTGGAGCATAATTATGACATGGTGGGGATATCTGAAATGTGGCTGGATGAGAGCCATGACTGGGCTGTTAACTTGCAGGGTTATAGTCTGTTCAGAAATGACCGAATGGATAGGCGAGGGGGAGGGGTGTGTCCATATGTAAAATTGTCCTTAAAACCCATCTGGCGTGATAATATAGGTGAATCTAATGAAAATATAGAGTCTCTGTGGGTGGAGATAAGGGGAGGGGGAAAAAATAATAAATTACTGCTGGGGTTTGTTATAAATCTCCAAAAATAATGGAAGCAATGGAGAATATCCTCGTAAAGCAAATAGATGAAGCTGCGACTCAAGGGGAAGTCCTTATTATGGGGGACTTCAACTACCCCGAAATAGATTGGGGAACAGAAACGTGCGGTTTCAGCAAAGGTAATCGGTTTTGACAACTATGAGAGACAATTACCTTTCACAACTGGTTCAGTACCCAACAAGAAGGGGGGCACTGCTAGACCTAATATTAACCAACAGGCCAGACCGCATATCAAATATAAGGGTTGGGGGTCACTTAGGGAATAGTGATCACAAAATAATAAGTTTTCATGTATCCTTTAATAAGATGTGTAGTAGAGGGGTTACAAGGACACTAAACTTCAGGAGGGCAAATTTCCAACGGATGAGAGAGGATCTTGGTGCAATTAACTGGGACGATATTCTGAGACATAAAAATACACAAAGAAAATGGGAGACATTTATTAGCATCCTGGATAGGACCTGTGCGGATCGCCCCCAGACACAGAGCCACGCGTTCTCGGTATCGGGCCTCCCTGGTTCGGTTCTGAGGCTGTCACAGTGGCTAGACCCGGTCCGCGACCCTGCTAAGGGGCGTCCAATAAAGGTGGTGCAGTCTGTCAGGGGTTCGTGACGCCACCTGTGGTGTTCGGTCAGGGTGACCGACGCTGCTGTGGGGTCCGCTGGGGTGATGGAATAGCAGCTGGATGGTATACCTTCCCACAGGTGAAGTATGTCCCCAGGGCTTCCCAGTAAGATGGATGGTGATGGTGTGAGGTGCAGGCAATAACGAGGACACTAGGTTGCAGTCTCTTTACCTCTTTACTGTAGTCTTCAGGATCCTCAATCCAGAGTACGTTTAACAGGGCTATCAGAGACCGGCCGGTCTGATGGGCACTTCCAGAGTTTCCCTCGCAGATGGAAATCGTTGCCCACCACTAGCGCCTGTGTGTTGTAGTCCTACCCTGCTGAGCATTCGGAATAGTCCTCACAACTGCTGTTCTCGTTCGTTCTCTACAGCTCTCTCTCTCTTTAGTTCCAGATGTTACTAGTTTCTCGTCCCCCAGTATGTTTTGGCTAGGACGCACCCGTATGATGGGAAGGCCTGGAGGTCTTCGGGACCCTAGAGACGCCCCTCCCCCACTGTTGCCCCCTATGTCTTCTTAGGAAATTTAAGGTAGACAGCCAACCTATAATTAACTGTCCTGCGGAGTTTGAAGTAAGGCCTAAAGTCAGTTACTCCCGCGGTGTTCTGGCCACCGGCTACGCGCCTCAGTAGGATGTTGCCTCGGTCTCACGGCACGACTCCTACTGGTACTCCTTTTTGCTTGATTTCGTTTACACTGTTCCACAATATCCTTCCCTTCTTGTCTCTTTCTTAGGATACCGCCGCAAGGAGGTGCAGGCGCGGCTCCGTTACATTCTGCTCTGTTCGCTAGGCACCTGCCAGGTTCCCACGCCTGACAGGGACCCCCCTGTGTGTTCTCCCTGCAACATCCCCTGTCACGGGATGTTGCCTGAATCCAACCCAGTCAGCTTCTGACTAACTTTCTATCCAACCCCTAGTTTTACCAGTGTGAGGAGGGGCCCAATAAATAAAGCCTTTTGCTCCCCCTAGTGGCCGGAGTGTGAAGTGTAATGTGTGCTGGTGATACCTGGTCAGGAGAATTCCTTCAGTGCCATCAGACGTACCATCACTCCCCTTAGTGGCAGAGTGTCATACTGCAACGACCAGATCTCTGGGGCGCTGCACTCCCCCCCACCCCCCGGTATATACCGTATGGGAATAAACATACTAGAAATAGGAGGAAACCGATATGACTAAATAGAGCTGTAAGGGGCGCAATAAGTGACAAACAGAAAGCATTTAGAGAATTAAAGGAAGTAGGTAGTGATGAGACATTAAATAAATACAGAAAATTAAATAAATTCTGTAAAAACCAAATCAAGGCAGCAAAGATTGAGACAGAGAGACTCATTGCCAGAGAGAGTAAAAATAATCCCAAAATATTCTTTAACTACGTAAATAGTAAGAAACTAAAAAATGATAGTGTTGGTCCCCTTAAAAATAGTCTGGGTGAAATGATGGATGAGGATGAGGAAAAAGCCAATATGCTAAATGACTTTTTTTCATCAGTATTTACACAAGAAAATCCCATGGCAGACAAAATGACTAGTGATAAAAATTCCCCATTAAATGTCACCTGCTTAACCGAGCAGGAAGTACGTCGGCATCTAAAAATCACAAAAGTTGACAAATCCCCGTGCCCGGATTGGATACACCCCCGAGTACTGCAGGAATTAAGTACAGTCATTGATAGACCATTATTTTTAATCTTTAAAGACTCCATAATAACAGGATCTGTACCACAGGACTGGCGAATAGCAAATGAGGTGCCAATATTCAAAAAGGGGACAAAGACTGAACTCGGAAATTATAGGCCAGTAAGCTTAACCTCTACTGTGGGTAAAATCCTGGAGGGCATTCTAAGGGATGCTATACTGGAGTATCTGAAGAGGAATAACCTCATGACCCAGTATCCGCACGGGTTTACTAGGGACCGTTCATGCCAGACTAATCTGATCAGCTTCTATGAAGCGGTAAGTTCCGGGCTGGACCAAGGGAACCCAATGGACGTAGTGTATATAGACTTTTCAAAAGCTTTTGATACGGTGTCACACAAAAGGTTGAAACATAAAATGAGAATAATGGGGATAGGGGAAAATATGTGTAAGTGGGTTAACAGCTGGCTCAGGGATAGAAAACAAAGGGTGGTTATTAATGGAGCACACTCGGACTGGGTCACGGTTAGCAGTGGGGTACCACAGGGGTCAGTATTGGACCCTCTTCTTTTTAACATTTTTATTATTGATCTTGTAGGGGGCATTCAGAGCAGAATTTCAATATTTGCAGATGACACTAAACTCTGCAGGGTAATCAATACAGAGGAGGACAATTTTATATTACAGGATGATTTATGTAAACTAGAAGCTTGGGCTGCTAAATGGCAAATGAGCTTTAATGGGGATAAATGTAAGGTCATGCACTTGGGTAGAAGTAATAAGATGTATAATTATGTGTTTAATTCTAAAACTCTGGGCAAAACCGTCAATGAAAAAGACCTGGGTGTATAGGTGGATGACAAACTCATGTTCAGTGGCCAGAGTCAGGCAGCTGCTACAAAGGCAAATAAAATAATGGGATGCATTAAAAGAGGCATAGATGCTCATGAGGAGAACATAATTTTACCTCTATATAGGTCACTAGTTCGACCACACTTAGAATACTGTGCACAGTTCTGGTCTCCGGTGTGTAAGAAAGACATAGCTGAACTAGAGCGGGTGCAGAGAAGAGTGGCCAAGGTTATTAGAGGACTGGGGGGTCTGCAATACCAAGATAGGTTATTACACTTGGGGCTATTTAGTTTGGAAAAACGAAGGCTAAGGGGTGATCTTATTTTAATGTATAAATATATGAGGGGACAGTACAAAGACCTTTCTGATGATCTTTTTAATCATAGACCTGAGACAGAGACAAGGGGGCATCCTCTACGTCTGGAGGAAAGAAGGTTTGGGCATAATAACAGACGCGGGTTCTTTACTGTAAGAGCAGTGAGACTATGGAACTCTCTGCCGTATGATGTTGTAATGATTCATTACTTAAATTAAAGAGGGGATTGGATACCTTTCTTGAAAAGTATAATGTTGCAGGGTATATATACTAGATTCCTTGATAGGGCGTTGATCCAGGGAACTAGTCTGATTGCCGTATGTGGAGTCGGGAAGGAATTTTTTGCCCCAAAGTGGAGCTTACTATTGCCACATGGGTTTTTTTTACCTTCCTCTGAATCAACATGTTAGGGCATGTTAGGTTAGGCTATGGGTTGAACTAGATGGACTTAAAGTCTTCCTTCCACCTTAATAACTATGTTACTATGTTACATATTTGGTATTGCTGTGTCCAGAACAACCTGACCTACGGTATATACAGTTAAGTCCATATATATTTGGACAGAGATAACATTTTTCTAATTTTGGTTATAGACATTACCACAATGAATTTTAAACAAAACAATTCAGATGCAGTTGAATTTCAGACTTTCAACTTTCATTTGAGAGTATCCACATTAAAATTGGATGAAGGGTTTAGGAGTTTCAGCTCCTTAACATGTGCCACCGAAAGTAGTTGGACAGATTCAATAATTTTAAATAAAATGTTCATTTTTAGTACTTGGTTGAAAACCCTTTGTTGGCAATGACTGCCTGAAGTCTTGAACTCATGAACATCGCCAGACGCTGTGCTTCCTCCTTTTTGAAGCTCTGCCAGGCCTTCACTGCGGTGGTTTTCAGTTGCTGTTTGTTTGTGGGCCTTTCTGTCTGAAGTTTAGCCTTTAACAAGTGAAATGCATGCTCAATTGGGTTGAGATCATGTGACTGACTTGGCCATTCAAGAATATTCCACTTCTTTGCTTTAATAAACTCCTTGGTAGCTTTGGCTTTATGTTTTGGGTCATCGTCCATCTGTAGTATGAACCGACGACCAATCAGTTTGGCTGCATTTGGCTGGATTGAGCACAGTATGGCTCTGAATACCTAAGAATTCATTCGGCTGCTTCTGTCCTGTGTCACATCATCAATAAACACTAGTGACCCAGTGCCACTGGCAGCCATGCATGCCCAAGCCATCACACTGCCTCCGCCGTGTTTTACAGATGATGTGGTATGCTTTGGATCATGAGCTGTACCATGCCTTCACCATACTTTTCTCTTTCCATCATTCTGGTAGAGGTTGATCTTGGTTTCATCTGTCCAAAGAATGTTCTTCCAGAACTGTGCTGGCTTTTTTAGATTTTTTTTTAGCAAAGTCCAGTCTACCCTTTTTATTCTTGATGCTTAGGAGTGGCTTGCACCGTGCAGTGATCCCTCTGTAGTTAGTTTCATGCATTCTTCTCTTTATGGTAGATTTGGATATTAATACGCCTACCTCCTGGAGAGTGTTGTTCACTTGGTTGGCTGTTGTGAAGGGGTTTCTTTTCACCATGGAGATTATCAAAATGTAGAGTTTGCCACTCCTAATATTGTAGCAATTTCTCGGATGGGTTTTTTCTGTTTTCTCAGCTTAAGGATGGCTTGTTTCACCTGCATGGAGAGCTCCTTTGACTGCATGTTTACTTCACAGCAAAACCTCCCAAATGCAAGCACCACACCTCATATCAACTCCAGACCTTTTATCCACTTGAAAATGACATAACGAAGGGATTGCTCACACCTGTCCATGAAATAGCCTTGGAGTCAATTGTTCAATTACTTTTGGTCCCTTTAAAAACAGGGTGGCACATGTTAAGGAGCAGAAACTCCTAAACCGTTCATCCAATTTTAATGTGGATACCCTCATATGAAAATTGAAAGTCTGAACTACAACTGCATCTGAATTGTTTTGTTTAACCCCTTCATGACCCAGCCTATTTTGACCTTAATGACCTGGCCGTTTTTTGCAATTCTGACCAGTGTTCTTTTATGAGGTAATTACTCGGGAATGCTTCAACGGATCCTAACGGTTCTGAGAATGTTTTTTCGGGACATACTGGGCTTCATGTTAGTGGTAAATTTAGGCCAATAAATTTTGCATTTATTTGTGAAAAAAATGGAAATTTGGCTAAAATTTTGAAAATTTCGCATTTTTCAAATTTTGAATTTTTATTCTGTTAAACCAGGGAGTTATGTGACACAAAATAGTTAATAAATAACATTTCCCACATGTCTACTTTACATCAGCACAATTTTGGAAACAAAATTTTTTTTTGCTAGGAAGTTATAAGGGTTAAAATTTGACTAGTGATTTCTCATTTTTACAACGAAATTTACAAAACCATTTTTTTTAGGGACCACCTCACATTTGAAGTCAGTTTGAGGGGTCTGTATGGCTGAAAATACACAAAAGTGACACCACTCTAAAAACTGCACCCCTCAAGGTGCTCAAAACCACATTCAAGAAGTTTATTAACCCTTCAGATACTTCACAGCAGCAGAAGCAACATGGAAGGAAAAAATGAACATTTAACTTTTTAGTCACAAAAATGATGTTTTAGCAACAATTTTTTTATTTTCCCAAGAGTAAAAAGAGAAACTGGACCCCAAACATTATTGTACAATTTGTCCTGAGTATGCCGATACCTCATATGTGGGGGGGGGGGGGGGCGGAACCACTGTCTGGGCACACGACAGGGCTCGGAAGGGAAGGAGTGCCATTTGACTTTTTCAATGAAAAAATTGGCTCCAGTCTTTAGCGGACATCATGTCGCGTTTGGACAGCCACTGTGTGCCTAAACATTGGAGCTCCCCCACAAGTGACCCCATTTTAGAAACTAGACCCCCAAGAAGCTTATCTAGATGCATAGTGAGCACTTTGAACCCCCAGATGCTTCACAAATTGATCCGTAAAAATGAAAAATGTAGGGGTTACACTCGCTCAGGTGCGAAGGCTGACACTCAGGAGGCACGTTCCATTAAAAGTTCAGAGGGTTTATTGCTCCATAAACCACATAGTAGATAACAGAAATCAAATAGCGTTTAGCTCAGGAAAAGAAAATACAAGTGTCCAGTCCTTCAGGCTCAGTCCTGGAGCCTTAACACACTCTGGAGGGTTTCACTTCCACACACATCTGCTGTTTTAAACATTAGCCTTTCTTTTATAGGTCTAACCACACCCAGGAATCCATCACATGATTAGACATGTGGTTATGATATCACCACAGGTCCTGAAACACACATAGATAGGCAGGGTTATGATACAGCGACAAGCCACCTATGTGACACATATCTCCCGTCGACTATACAACCTTTAGCCACGCTACATACCTCCTCCCTCTGCCTAAAGCCGTGGGGCTTGGCACTTTCTACCACTAGACAAGGGATTCTTGATAGGGCATCAGCATTACTGTGCAGCTTCCCGACCCTATGTTCCACATGGAAATTGAAGTCCTGCAGGGCTAAGAACCAACGGGTGACCCTAGCATTTCTACCCTTCGTTTCCCTCATCCATCTAAGTGGGGCATGGTCGGAGATCAGTCTAAATTTACATCCCAGCAGATAATACCGTAACGTGTCCACTGCCCACTTTATGGCCAAACACTCCTTCTCTATGACTGAGTAATTCTTTTCAGACGAGGACAGTTTCCTATTCAGATAGAGAACAGGATGCTCCTCTCCATGTAGCTCTTGGGAAAGGACTGCTCCTACCCCAACATCTGAGGCATGTGTTTGAAGAATAAACTCTTTCTTAAAGTTTGGGGCCATCAGAACGGGTTGCTTACACAGAGCCTCTTTCATTTCTTGGAAGGCTGACTGTCTCTTCGGACCATTTAACCATTACTGATTTTGTCCCCTTTAGCAGATCAGTCAGAGGCGCAGCCACCATGGTGAAGTTTGGGATGAACCTCCTGTAATATCCCACGATCCCCAAAGGCTTTAACTTGCTTTTTGGAGAGTGGCTTTGGCCATGTTTGAATTGCCACCACTTAACTGATTTGGGGTTTTATTTCTTCACGGCCCACTACATATCCTAGGTACTTAGCTTCTTCCTTAACCAAGGAACACTTCTTTGGGTTTATTCTAAACCCCGCCTCCCTTAGAACATCAAACACCGCTTGGACTTTTTCCAGATGACTCTCCCAGTCCGGGCTAAAGATGACGATATCATCCAGGAACGCAGCAGCGTATGGCTTATGGGGTGCAAGGATTCTATCCATAGCCCTCTGGAAGGTCACAGGAGCTCTCTGTAGGCCAAACGGCATCCGGACATACTGGAAGCATCCATCTGGTGTAGAAAATGCCGTCTTCTCCTTGGCTTCCTGTGCCATGGGAATCTGCCAATACCCCTTCGTTAAATCCAAGGTGGTTATATACCTGGCATGCCCAAGCCTTTCGATGAGCTCATCAACGCGGGGCATGGGATATGCGTTGAACTTGGAGACCTCATTCAACTTCCGATAGTCGTTGCAAAACCTTCACTCCCCATCAGGTTTTGGGACCAGGACAATTGGGCTCGACCAACCGCTCTTGGATTCCCCAATGACTCCAAGCTTCAACATACGCTCCACCTCCTTGGAGATTACTTCTCGACGGGCCTCAGGAATTCGGTAGGGCTTCATGTTCACCCGCACATGTGGCTCTGTCAGGACCTCGTGCTCTATGACCTTCGTGTATCCTGGCAACTCTGAAAACAGGTCCCTGTTCTTCTGGAGTAACTCCTGGCACTGCGGTTTCTGGGCCTTCGATAGCATCTCCGCTATAGTAACTCCTCCAACCTCACCTTCTGGGTTGCTTAGCAAAGATGAGTTACTGCCGGCTCTCTATCTTGCCATGGCTTGATGAGGTTGACATGGTAGACTTGAATTGGTTTCCGTCTTCCTGGTTGGTGAATTTTATAGTTTACCTCACCAAGCTTCTTGACGACCTCATATGGCCCTTGCCATTTGGCCAAGAACTTGCTCTCCACAAGAACTCGGTCTCCCGGATTGAACTGCCTAACTCTTGCAGACCGGTTGTAGACCCTGGCCTGAGCTTCTTGTGCCTGGAGGTGTTCTTTCACAATAGGCATCACCTTTGCAATCCTCTGCTGCATCAGGGCCACATGCTCAATGACGCTTCTGTGGGGCGTGACTTCGGCTTCCCAGGTTTTCTTGGCTATATCCAGGAGTCCTCGTTGATGTCGGCCATATAGAAGCTCAAACGGTGAGAACCCTGTGGAGGCCTGTGGAGCTTCATGAATTAAAAACATCAGATATGGTAAGAAACAGTCCCAGTCTCTACCGTCTATCTCTATAGCTTTTCTCAGCATGCTCTTCAGTGTCTTGTTAAATCTCTCAACAAGGCCATCTGACTGGGGATGGTACACCGAGGTCCTCAACTGGGAGATTTTCAGGACTTTGCATAACTCCCTCATCACCATGCTCATGAAAGGTGTTCACTGGTCAGTCAGGATCTCCTTTGGCAGACCTGTCCGGGAAAACACATGGACCAACTCGCGGGCTATATTCTTCGAGGAAGAATTTCTCAGGGGAATTGCCTCAGGATAGCGTGTGGCATAGTCCAGGATGACTAGTATATACTAATGGCCCTGGGCTGATTTAACTAAGTGACCGACCAAGTCCATGGCAATTCTCTCGAATGGCACCTCAATAATGGGCAATGGCACAAGGGGGCTCCAGAAATGAGTGGGGGCAGTTAGCTGACATGTAGGGCAGGACCTGCAATAGTTCACTATTTCCCGGTGACACCCAGGCCAATAGAACCTCTGCACAATCCGTTCCTGCGTTTTTTCCACCCCTAGGTGTCCACCCAAGATGTGTGAATGGGCCATATCCAACACCTTCCGTCTATATGGACCCGGCCCTACCAACTGCTCTACCAACTCCTTCCTTATTTTCGTGAACCGGCACAACAACTCCCCACTCATCAGAAAATAGGGAAATCTTGTGTCTGCCCCCGGCTCCTGTACAACCCCATTAATAACTGTGACATTATTAAAGGCTTCCCTCAGAGTGGGGTTCCTATGTTGGGCAGTCCCAAAATTTTCACCGGTTACCTCTAACTCCAGAATGTCAGATGCAGGGGACACTTCCTCCTCATCCCCAACCAGAACACAAAAAAGGAACCCTGTCTGTCTCTGGGTGTGGTGACACCTTTTTAGGGTTCATTGGTTCCCTACTCTTGCTAGGGACCTCAGAACCCTTTCCCCACAAATCCCAAAACAAACAGAAATCCCGGCCAATAATTATATGGTGCAACAAGTCCCGAACGACGCCGACTACACGGGACTCAGTGCCACATGCCATTTCAATGTCCACCCTGGCCATAGGGTAGTCCTTTGCATCACCATGTATGCATCACATGCCGACTTTCTTTCCCGGGAGCAGGTGGAGAGAAAAAGTGGCCCTCACCAGGGTCACTAAGCTTCCCAAGTCTAACAGCGCCGTTAGTGCTCGACCGTTCACCTTTACGGGACACGCTTGAGGTTCCTCGTTGGGCGGAGAGTTCACACTGCAGGCTGGATATGCATAGTATGAACTACGGCATCCCATGCTGCAGTCCATCTGCTCAGTGTTCTGGGAACAACGGCAGCTTTATGTCCTGGCCCGTGGCACCTCCAGCAAATAATATCACCCGTAGGGACATTGGACACCACCTCCCCGCCCTTTGTGACCTTGGACGCCCCACCCCTTTTTGGGACTCAGCACAATTGGGCTCGACCAACCGCTCTTGGATTCCTCAATGACTCCAAGCTTCAACATACGCTCCACCTCCTTGGAGATTACTTCTCGACGGGCCTGAGGAATTCGGTAGGGCTTCACGTTCACCCGCACATGTGGCTCTGTCAGGACCTCATGCTCTATGACCTTAATGTATCCTGGCAACTCTGAAAATAAGTCCCTGTTCTTCTGGAGTTACTCCCGGCACTGCGGTTTCTGGGCCTTCGATCACATCTCCGCTATAGTAACTCCTCCAACCTCACCTTCTGGATTGCTTAGCAAAGATGGAGTTACTGCCGGGTCTCTATCTTGCCATGGCTTGATGAGGTTGACATGGTAGACTTGAATTGGTTTCCGTCTTCCTGGTTGGAGAATTTTATAGTTTACCTCACCAAGCTTCTTGACGACCTCATGTGGCCCTTGCCATTTGGCCAAGAACTTGCTCACATCAGGAAAGCCTCAACATCATCCCCGGGGGTTATTTTCTGCAATGCGCGTCTTACCGTCTTCCGGACGTAGGTGTCATCAGCCAGACCTGGGGTTAGGGCGCTCATCCTGCCCTGGATGGCGGTTGACAGAAGCTGCATCTGCTGCCATTGCTCCTGCTGGCTCTGTTGTATCTGCTGCCGTTGCTCCTGTTGGCTCTGTTGTATCTGCTGCATCAACAGCCTGTTGGGTCTCTTGCTGTATCTGCTGCCGTTGCTACTGCTGTGACTGCAACTGGACCAAGTGCTTCAGCAGGTCCTCCATTTTCCCCGGCAATGCTTGCTGGCTTGCAACAGACTTGACCCAGGATATTAAATAATAGACTTACGTCTCCGCTGGGAACGCTGCCCGCACGTCTAAAACCAATTGCAGGGGTTACACTCGCTCAGGTGCGACGGCTGACACTCAGGAGGCACATTCCATTAAAAGTTCAGAGGGTTTATTGCTCCAAAAACCACATAGTAGATAACAGAAATCAAATAGCCTTTAGCTCAGGAAAAGAAAATACAAGTGTCCAGTCCTTCAGGCCCAGTCCTGGAGCCTTAACACACTCTGGAGGGTTTCACCTCCACACACATCTGCTGTGTTAAACATTAGCTTTTCTTTTATAGGTCTAACCACACCCAGGAATCCATCCCATGATTAGACATGTGGTTATGGCATCACCACAGGTCCTGAAACACACATAGATAGGCAGGGTTATGATACAGCGACAAACCACCTATGTGACACATAGCTCCCGTCAACTATACAATCTTTAGCCACGCTACAAAAAGTACTTTTTTTTCACAAAAAATTTCTTTTAGCCTCAATTTTTTCATTTTCACATGGGCAACAGAATAAAATGGATCCTAAAATGTGTTGGCCAATTTCTCCTGAGTACACCGATACCTCATATGTGGTCACAAACCACTGTTTGTGCACACGGCAAGGCTCGGAAGGGAAGGAGTGCCATTTGACTTTTGAATGAAAAATTAGCTCCAATTGTTGGCAGACACCATGTCGCGTTTGGAGAGCCACTGTGTGCCTACATGTGACCCCAGTTTGGAAACTAGACCTCCCATGGAACTAATCTAGATGTGCGGTGACCACTTTAAACCCCCAAGTGCTTCACAGAAGTTTATAACGCAGAGCCGTGAAAATAAAAAATCATTTTTCTTTCCTCAAAAATTCCTGTTTTAGCAAGCAATTTTTTATTTTCGCAAGGGTAACAGGAGAAATTGGACCCCAATAGTTGTTGCCCAGTTTGTCCTGAGTACGCTGGTACCCCATATGTGGGGGTAAACCATTGTTTGGGCGCACGTCGGGGCTCAGAAGGGAGGGAGCACCATTTGACTTTTTGAACGCAAGCTTGGCTGGAATCAATGGTGGCACCATGTTGCGTTTGGAGACCCCTGATGTGCCTAAACAGTGGAAACCCCTCAATTCTAACTTCAACACTAACCCCGACATGCCCCTAACCCTTATCCCAACTGTAGCCATAACCCTAATCACAACCCTAGCCCCAACACACCCCTAACCACAACCCTAACCCCAACACACCCGTAACCCCAATCCCAACTCTAACCACAACTTTAACCCCAACACACCCCTAACCACAAGCCTAATCTTAACCCTATTTCCAACCCTAGCCCTAATTCCAACCCTAACCCTAAGGCTATGTGCCCACGTTGCGGATTCGTGTGAGATTTTTCCGCACGATTTTTGAAAAATCCGCAGGTAAAAAGGCACTGCGTTTTACCTGCGGATTTCCAGTATTTTTTTGTGCGGATTTCACCTGTGCATTCCTATTGAGAAACAGGTGTAAAACGCTGCGGAATCCGCACAAAATTGACATGCTGCAGAAAATACAACGCAGCGTTTCCGCACGGTATTTTCCGCATCATGGGCACAGCGGATTTGGTTTTCCATGGTACTGTAAACCTGATGGAAAACTGCTACGAATCCGCAGCGGCCAATCCGCTGCAGATCCGCGGCCAAATCCGCACCATGTGCACATACCCTAACCCTAATTCTAACCATAGCCGTAGTGGGAAAAAATATATATTTTCTTTATTTTATGATTGTCCCTACCTATGGAGGCGATAAAGGGGCGGGGGGGAGTCATTTACTATTTTTTTTATTTTGATCACTGTGATAAAACCTATCACAGTGATCAAAATATACCTGGAACGAATCGGTCGGCCGATAGACTTTGAAAGATGGCGGCGCCCATGGAGAAGGACGGACACCGGGAAGCTCGGTGAGGGGGGGGGGGAGATCGGAGCATTGGGGGAGGGGGGATTGGAGCACGGGGTGGGACCAGAGCACGGGGGGAGCGGGCAGGACGACTGGGAGCAGACATGACGACAGAGGGGAGCGGAGCACAGGACGGAGGACTGGGGAGGAGATCGGTGGCGGTGGGGGGGGCCAGATCAGGGTTTCCAGCCATGGCCGATGATATTGCAGCATCGGCCATGGCTGGACTGTAATATTTCACCAGTTTTCATAGGTCAAATATTACAAATCACTGATTGGCTGTTGAAAGTGAAACTGCCAATCAGAGTGATCGTAGTAACGGGGGGTTAAGTCCCCCCCTGGGCTGAAGTACCACTCCCCCTGTCCCTGCAGATCGGGTGAAATTGGAGTTAACCCTTTCACCCGATCTGCAGGGACACGATCCCTCCATGACACCATATAGGCGTCACAGTTCGGGAAGGGGTTAAAATTCATTGTGGTAATGTCTATAACCAAAATTAGAAAAATGTTGTCTCAGTCCAAATATATATGAACCTAACTCAATATAAAAAACATAAATTAAAAAAAAAAAATGTTGAGACCGAAAATTGTGCCAATATAAACATCAATTCGTCCCACATGAAGCAAGCCCGTTGGCAGAAATAGTAAAATTAAAACTGTCAAAAAATGGAGATGCAAAATTTTCTTTTTACAAATGTTTTTTAGTGTGTGACAGCAGCCAAAAAAAAAAAAAAAATTATAAATCTTGTATCGCTGTAATCGCACCGACCCAAGGAATAGACTCGACTAATCGCTTATACTGCACGAGGTATGACGTAAAAGCATTAAGCTACTTACTGGTAGCGGCATTTCTCGGAGGCCCATGACAGCACGATGAGAGAGGGGATCCGCCCATTGGGAACAGGAAACCTACAGATACAAAAAGGGCGGCACATCTCCCTTGCCTCAGTTGTATTTCAGAGTCTTGAGAGGACTACCGCGGTTAGTGGCACAAAAAATATACACTATATACAGATTATATACAAAA